>NC_085842.1:271638873-271949498 GCF_035594765.1 Anolis carolinensis
CAAACTGCTGCAGGAGCGAAGCCCAAGCCAGGAATTTAAAGGTGCAGGATGTAGAAGCGTCGTCAAGCCAGTCCGAGGTCGAGGTGGGGAGACAGCGTTAAACCGCTACAGGAGCGCAGGCCAAGCCAGGAGCCCAAGGAGCAGAGCGTAGTAGCGTCGTCAAGCCGGTCTGAGGTCGGGATAGGAGACAGTGTCAGGGTCAGGAAACAAGTCAGGAGTCAGGAGCAGAAAGCAGCCATGGAATAGAGAGCGATGCCAAGCAGCATTTAAGGGCAAAGAAGAGAGCCGAGTCGAGTTCCAGTCCAAAGTCCAGGGATTGAATTCATCAAAAGGAGGTCCACAACACGGAATGGCACAGAGAGCCAAAGCAACAAGGGCGAACAGCAGCTAATGCAAAATAGTAATAACAGTGCAATCCAGGAAAACCCACACAATTCCAGCCCTCCGTTGCAGAATAACCCAGATCAAACTTACATCTGTTGCAAAGTCCCAGTCCAGTCTTCAGTAACACGCACAATGGTCTCCCTGGGCGTCCAAACCTCTAACACCCAAGGAGCAGGTGTCCCAACTTCTTAATCCAAATCAGAGCTCCACACAGCCAACGCCCTTGAGTCAGGCATCCCAAATTCTTCATCAGAGTCCCAGTCATCTTGCCCACACCTAACTCTATCCACACCTGTGGACCCACCCTCATTCCTCCAAACAGACAAAGTGGGATCGGCTTCTGAAGGTACCCAAGCCTCTCCAGCATCAGCAGCATCCATGGGCCCCGATTCCTCTCCAAGCACCTCCGGTGCCGGTGCCCAGTCCGTGCCCACTTCCTCCGTTACCACCTGTTCCCCAGCATCCATTTCCACTTCAAGATCCCCACATGAATCCCCCTCAGAAGACTCCCCATCAATTTCCCTGATCCTCTTCCTATTCAAATCCTCCAACGAGCCCTCCTCGCGAGGGTTTTTCCTTCCTCTCCTGATCCCACCACTATCATTCACAGCCTCCAAAGGCTCATTCACAACACATATAGCCGTGAAATGATTATGGTTTGCAGTTTTGAGTCCTCAAGACATTTGCATTCTTAAGGAAACCAGTGAAGATTTTATCCATTGAACTTTTAAGACCCTCTTGAAAAGCTTTGAGGCCTTCCCTCCAAATCAGTTTGAAGGCAGTTCTATAGATATGTATACCAAGAAGGCTCTGTATTATATTCATCAGCACAACTGTGGGCAAATATAGGTCTCTTAAGAAGTAATTTTCTTTTCTGTTTCCCTTTCAGGTGCAGTTTGCAAGCTCACAATTTTTTCTCTGAATGTTGAACAGAAAAGTCTTCACAGTTCTCTTGTAGTAACACACAGAAACCTTATCATGTCAAATCAGAGTTGCACATTTGCAAAGAGATCATCTTCTACCTTATTATTTTTGTCTATTGCTTTGAAACTTACTTTGTGTGAACATGAATCCGTGTGACAATGAAAGAAGAATGATGACAGGGACAAAATTTGTTGTCGGGTTTTGCAAGTGCATTCAAGATGAAGATGCAGCCAGATGTCATACGTCCTGTAAGTAATGGACAAGGAAATATTACTGCTGGCACAAGAACTGAAAGTTCTAAAATATCCATAGCCCTGACATGCATGTGGTAACTGAGAAAGGAGCAACATCTTTTTCTCCATGTCCCCAAGTAATTCTCTTTTTTGGACACAATTATTTATTCTAGGCCAGAGTGGGCATTTATGTTCCACTGCATTGTTTGGTTCTCTCCTGATGGGTTCAGTCTATGTGTCCAGTCCACTTCCTCACCCACTCTTTCATTGTCATGGCTTTGATGTTGGGTTAACAAATACCAGGTGCTGTATCTCAGAGGAAGGAATTGACAGGTAATAAATTAATTGTGATGATGATGGTATGATGATGATGATGATGATGATGATGTATTCCTTTCTAATGAAAGCCCTGTAAAGTTATTACAATTGCCATAAACTGAAAGGTGACTTGAAAGAGAAACATGTGCAGGGATGCAATTCTTCATTAATTTTATTCTTGAATAAAATGTCATGTAAACATATACATTTTCTCATTGAAAGAAAATATTTTAAAAACATGTTGCAGTTTGGGACTTACTCTGCACAAAATTAAAGTATCATTTTCAATGTTTTCTGATGTTTTATATTATGAAAAGAAAACATTATCAAATAATATTATTTTCTGCTCAAAAAAGCCTCTGTGAATTTTACATAGAATAGGTCCTGAACAGGAATGTTTCTTTTCAGATCAGGATTCTGCTCATCAGAATTTCTTTACCTTCTAGAAACACATTTTTCAGCTATATCCCCCCAAATATTTTCAAATATTCTGTCCATCACAAACTTTCTGGGAAAAACTGGGAGTAACTGTGCTTTGGTCTCCACATCTGAAATGAAATATTTCCCGTGTTTCTCTTCCACACAGTACTACCAATCAGATTTATACTTTTTTGTACAATTCTAACCATAAGTTATATTTTCAAGCATCCAGATTAATAGAGCTGAATTTAATAGCAATAGCTATTTTTACAGTTTCTTAAATAAAATGTCCTATTTGCACTTTTTTGAATTAACATGCACATTGGAACTCAGCTATCAGAGAGATTTTACAGTTCTCTGAAATGTTGTGATGCAATTTTTGGTGGTTTAAAATATCAAAATAAAAATGTACATTTTCTTTTGAGAAATAAAGTTTTCAAAGCTGAGTCAAGCATTAAAACTGCCTGGTTACCTATCCTTATGACCCATATGGAAACTCTCCAGGGTTCTGCCTTAAGCTGCAAAATGGGCAGAGGTGTGTTTATTTAAATACATTTCAACCAATGTATTTGTTTCCCTACTGAAAGAATAGCAGATAATATGACTTCTATCTTAAAAACTGCATACAGGGCTGGATGTGTTCCTTTAAACAAGCTGTGCTATTAAATTTGTTGTCTATGATGGATTTTATTCAAACTATACCAGCAAGCTTGTGCTTTAATGAGGATAATCTGCTTATTGGACTCATGCACTGCATGCAGCTGATCTGGAATCATGAAACTGTTTTCCTGTATAATCTAATCAACACAAGATGGTTGCCAACCCCCTGAGCTTTAGTTTAGAAATGACTTTTAGGTGTAATTTCTATTCCTACTCTTTAGAAAACTTTTGAAAATCCTACCTTGCATTTTTTTAAAAATAAATAAATATGGGTTGGAGTTCAGTTGAGATTTAGCTATGACAGGTGGTATTGGTTGGAGGAATCTATGCACATTAGCTGGCCCTCCATATTCACAGATACTGCATCCACAGATTATTCCTTCGTTCATTTGGAAATCCACATGAAAACCAAATCTTGATTTTGCCATTTTATATAAGGTACACCATTTTACTATGCTATGATATATAATGCAACTTGATCATCTGTGGATTTTGGTATCCACAGGTTTCCTGGAAACAAATCCCAATGAACACCAAGGGCCTACTGTTATGAATAATATATGAATAACTTTGAAGCATAGGTTCTTTTTATTGCAACTTCAGTCTGAGAGGTATAACAGAACTTTTATAGAACAACAAAGAATGACATTAGACATACAGACATACAGATTCTATGCAACAACATTGGATTTACAAACAACCTACAGTTACATTGGCTAATAAATAGACAAAGGGGGGGGGGGTTACATTTTCACCAAACTAAGGTCCCCAAACTAAGACCTAGAGGCCATATGCAACCCATCAAAGCCATTTATCTGGCCCCACGGCGGTGGCTCCCTCCTCTTCCACTGAGGAAGGCGTGTGCGGCATGAGGGAGGAGGGAAAGGTGCGTGCTTTTCCTGTCTCCTCCCTCGTCTGGTGCGTGCCTTCCAAAGCTTTACTTGTTTATAATGGTATTTTAATTATTATTTAATTAATTATTAATTATTAAGGGGTGCTTTGCTAGTGCTTTTGGTGCACAAAGGCAGAAGGGAGCTGGACTAAATGGCCAAAGGGGTCTCTTCCAACCCTCTTTAATATTATTATTATTATTATTATTATTATTATTATTATTATTATTATTGACAGAAGGAAACAGCATAACACAGCAAATGAGATATATATGCTGGATTTCGTTTCACAAAATCACAAGTCGAACACTTCCTAAGTGTCTAGAACTGTGTGATGTATTTTCGGATGATGCGCGCAGATCCCAGTAGGGTGGCCTTTGCAGTTGGCAGATTGTAATTTTGTCAATGTCTATTGTTTCCAAATGCCGGCTGATATCTTTTGGCACGGCACCCAATGTGCCGATCACCACTGGGACCACCTGCACTGGTTTCTGCCAGAGTCTTTGAAGTTCAATCTTGAGGTCCTGATAGCGGCTGAGTTTTTCCTGTATTACTATTATTATTATTATTATTATTATTATTATTATTATTATTATTATTATTATTATTATTATTATCAACATTGAGGCTGGGTGACCATCTGTCAGGGGTGCTTTGTTTGTGCTTTTGCTGCACAAAGGTAAAAGGGGGTTGGACTAAATGGCCCAAGGGGTCTCTTCCAACCCTCTTTATTATTTTATTATTTTTATTATGATTATTATTAACATTGAGGCCGTATTTGTTCCCGTTTTGTTTTTTTACTTCAAAATAAGGTATGTGCAGTGTGCATGGGAAATTGTTCATAGTTTTTTTAAAGACTATAGTCTGGCCCTCCAACAGTCTGAGGGACCGCGAACTGGCCCCCTGTTTAAAATGTTTGGGGACCCCTGCACTAAAGCAACAATTTTTTTTATGAAAGTGCCAGTATTTTTCTTTCTTTCACTCACTGGATAATTGCCACTAATATGTTTGATAATGTAGATGACAACAGAAAGAGGGAAAGAGTGGCAATCTGGAGTCCAAATAATTAGAAATCTTGAAGCTGACCCCTGGCCAAATTTAGAATGATGGAGAATAAATCTGTCAGATTGGAGTTTTGTATACTTTATTTCCCAAACCAACTGTTGTAGAGTTATCTTAATTACTGATAATATAGTAATTTGATACATATTTCATTTATATGTTGGATTTTCTAAACAAAGAGTATATAACCACAAGAAAGTACCCACTGGATTAAGATCACTGAATCTGGTGTCTTTTACACATGTAACAAGATGCTAAATTTAATATGTCACTTTTTAGGAATGCCTGTCAGTTTCTCTGAATGTATAATAATCTAAGTGTATGTTTGCTATAAATATTCAGTGTCTTATTCTAAATAAATTATTTTCAATTACAATGTTTTACCAATAGAGAATAACCTCAAATCTACAGAAATTCTCATTCAAAAACTTAACGGTGACCCATAAGTTACCATACCCCAACTTCTCAGCTGCAAGATCTACTGCAAAATGCATTAATATAGCTATAAAATGGATTATTCTACAAATATATTTTGTGTCTGATGGGAAGAATATGATGTAGAAACTGTCAACTGCAATTTTGAGAAGGACTTTAATGAAAATAGAGATACCGTGATACCTTGAATTATTAGTTTAATTCATTTGGTGACTAAGCTCTTTATTCAAATCACTGTTATCTCAAAGCAAATTTTCCCACTGAAATGCTATTAATCTATTCTGCCCCTCAAATCCCCACCCCCAATTATTGTTGTTACATGTTTTTAAATAAGAAAATGTACTTATTTTCTTTTTATAAATGTATATATTTATACAAATAATAACAATAATAATGTTTATTTATATCCCGCCTCCATCTCCCCCGAAGGGGACTCTTACAGGGCAGCTTACAGCAAAATCAGATACAAAACAATAACAAAATACAAAATATCAAAATACAGAACAAAAACAAAAATAATGTATAAATGCACATTCATATGGAACAATGAAAAAGAAAGATCAACTTTAAAATGGTAGAAGCACAAAGTTGTGGCAAGGAAGCACAAAATACAAAGTGAAGAGGAAGAAGCATCAATTTCTTCATACCGTACTCTTTCCAGCCTCCCTCCCTCCCTCCCTCCCTCTCTCTCTCTTCATGATGCCAAACATACCAAGAATTTAAAAAACCCACACAAAATCAACTTACCCAAAGTTCCTCAAAATGGACAAGAACAAAATTAACAGCAATCTCCCAAAGCAGACAAGAGCATGAAGCATGGAGGCACGAGGCACAGAGGCTCCTCCCTTGAAGCCCTAAAGCCCTGTACTCTCATGCTAGTGCTCCCTCTGGCACTAGTACTCCCTCTGGCACTATCTCTTAACTCAAAATGTTGATCTTATATCAAATCTGGGCTAAGCAAGGGCTCTTAACTCAAAACTCTCTTAAGTTGGGGTGCTCTCAAGATTCCAGTGTATTTGGAAATCTGGTGAGTTTTTTTGTGTGGGACTGGGTATGTTTTTGCATGTTTTGGGAGCCTTCTATGTGGTTTATGGATAAAAAAACTTCCAAAACCATTATTTGGGGAGGGGAGGGACTTGGAGGGATTGATACATAACTTGAGGGATGGCAAAAGGAGGGTTCTGGACCACTATGCACATTCACAGATTTGATTGGAATCATTAGGATTGGTATATCATCTAATGAAACAAAAACCAAAATTGTATCAAGGTTTGAGACAGGAGCTATCAATATCTATGAATATCTTTCAAACACTTCATATTTCTGCATTTTGTTTTGTCTTTAAATGAATATTTATGAATTAGTACAAAGTAAACTTGAGATTTAGACTTAATTTGACATCAACACTTTTGTGCAAATTCAGCAAACTAGTCAGAAAAGTTCAGTTTTTTTTTTTTTGGTGGGGAGACTACTGATTTTGGATCATTATGCTTGAAACAACTCAGAGGCAAACACATTTAAGCACCGTAAAGGCATCCACACAAACTGTCATTTTATTCTATTCATATAATACACCACCAATTTTAGTAATGCATATATTTTATCTCTTTTGCCTTTTCCTATCTTTACGTGAAAAGAAGAACATGGTAAAGGATTGGGTACTTGGTTGCCTCCTTGAAAAGTAGGACATCCTCCATAATGGTTGGGCCATCCTTTCAAAAAGTATAACAATTTGTTCTTTGATACATATATTAAAATTCATGAAAAATGAGAACTCAGTTTTCAGGATCCCTAGATTTTAGGACTGTTTGATGCAGAAGCATTTTGCAAACCAACTGTTGTAGAACCTTTTCCTGAGCACAATGGCCATACTTCATATCACATGTGCTTGGATGAATCATTGAACTGTCATCACTAATAGGCTTCTTGGGGAAGAAGTTTGGCAGGCATCTCCATTAAAGCATGCACATTTTGACTTATATCTTCCTGGAGTTTCAAAATATTATTAACATCTTCTTCTCTTGCCTCCTCTCTTAGGGAAATAATGTCATTTGTGCAAATACATTTAGTATTTAGTACCCACATCATATTTCAAATCCTAAAAGTATCTGTCTCTCAAAAGAAAACAGGCCAAGAAATGGAAGTTATTACCATTACTGCTTTGGAAGGAATTCATCCTTTTCCCCTTATTGTTTCTTCAGCCAAAGCATTCCTATCCATCTTTAAGTTAAAAGTTCTTAAATAGGCATTTTTCTAACCATTGCCACATGTTGAGGACCTCCAGTATTACTGTCACTATCAAAAGTTAGGACTGTATGATAAAAATAAAACTCATCACTAACCCTTTCCAAAACCACTTCATTTATTCCTCTGTGGGTTGCAAATCCTAATGATGTTAAAGGGGAAAAACAACAACCATCTTAATTTCTCCTACTTAGAGTTACATTCAGAAGGCAAATTCATGTGGAACAGCTGCTTATGATCAAGTTAACTCCCTCTTTTTAGTTTGCTGGGCTGAGTTTGTGTTTTGCATTCTAGGAATAATCTATACATCTTTGATATCACAGTACTGCATGCCAATCAGTAATGCTGTATTGTAATTTCAAAAGTTTTGCAAATCTCTTAACCAGATTATTCAGATTTTGAGTGCTGTGTCTGTCCTGGTGTGCATGTATGTCTTTGGGGTTTTTTGCCTATGTCTGGAAAGTTACTGTTGGTAATGGGAATAATTTAAGGTTGTTAAGCAACAAGTATTTTTCTATTCTAACCTCTAAAACATGTACTTTGAGTAGATATAGATGGATCAACCTACTTCTAGCCAATGCAATTTTTCTGAATTTTGAAATGTTGTTTCCCTAAAAACACACACTTCAATATACAGGCATTCCCCAAGTTACAAACATCGACTTACAAGTGACTCATAGTTAAGAACGGGGGTGAGACAACCGTAAGTGAGAGAAATCTACTCTTCAGAAGGGAAATTCACTCCTGAAAGAGTTATCACAGGGAAAAGAGGACTCCACTGAAGCTTGATTACCAATCCTTGTTTCCACCAGAAGCCATTTTTTTTTCCAAAATTCAGGGACATATTTTAAATCTTTAATTTAGTCATAACATACTCATTTTCATTTGAATGTTGATATATTTTTGAAGAGGCATCACAAGAATTCAGACAGCATTTCTATCCAGGGTGTCTCGGGATGTTTCTCTGTACCTGTTTGAGTAATGCAACTTGGCTGTATTCCCAAACCCAACCTATAGTTATAAATAAAAAAAGGTTTATATAGAATGCAAGGTATATGCATGATCAAGGGGTACCCCATTCAATTTTCTTCCTGATTAAACTGCAGGAATAGTGTGTGAGTAATTTGTAATGGAAGCTGTTTTCTGTTGAGCCAGTCCATCAGTCCATTTAATGTCTTTGTTGCTGGCATCATTTCTCCAGACTTTCTGAGAACAGTCTTTCCCAGACTTACTTGAAGATATCAAGAATTGAAGTGGAGATCTTCAAATCCAAAGGAGAACAAATTAAATCTTATTTTGTTCCTTATGGATGTTCATGAACATCATGTTTTCCCGGAGAGTTCTATAAACTAGAGATCATGAAACACCCTTAGGTTCTTTGTTTTGTATAATATTTGGTATGGGTGTTTTTTTCATTAAAAAAAATGAAGATTAATCTTGGTGTCTAAAAAAACATTATCACTAATTACTGTCCGCCATCATCATCATCATCATCATCATCATCATCATCATCACCACCACCACCAAAAAACACTCCTACAAACACAAAAATATATTCTTTTCTGCCCTGCAAATCATCAATTGCAGGGTCAATAGGGATGAAAGGTGGAACGCTTACTTAACTGTATTGTGCATAAAGCAGGTCCATAAATTAAAACATGTGGGTTATAATTAGAGGAGGTCCAAGGTAATTTTCAAGTGTAGGTGAACAGAAATTTTGGCACCTCCCCCCCCAACCAATCACTGAAAAATAAAAGTGTTGATTCTGGTCAAAAAATATTGACCAGATTATTATTATTATTATAAAATATTATTATTATTATTATTATTATTATTATTATTATTATTATTATTAAGATCCAAAGGAGCAGGGTGTGAAAATAGTTCACATTCCAGGATCCCATCCCAGGCTTTTGATGTTAAACTGGATTATATGAGTCTGCACTGCCAGATAATCTGGGATAAACAGAAAAGTTGTGATTGCACCTCTTTCTTGTTGGTTGGCGCTCGCCATTCCAATACTGCTGAAACCTTTGCCGGGTCCATGGAGAGCCCTAGTGGCGAGACACGGTAACCCAGGAAATCTACCTCTTGTAGATCAAAAGCGCATTTTTCCAACTTGGCATATAGTCCATGATCCCGCAATCATTGTAACACCATTCTGACGTGTTTCTCATGTTCTGATTGTGATCTAGAGAACACCAAAAAATCGTCCAGGTATATGATCAAGAACCGATCTAGATAGTCCTGAAAAATATCATTGACAAAGTGCTGGAACGTTGCGGGAGCTCCGGATAAACCGAAATTCATGACTAGGGACTCGAATAATCCGAATTTAGTCTGGAAGGCGGTTTTCCACTCGTCCCCCTCTCTGATGCGAACTAGATTGTAAGCCCCCCGAAGATCCAGCTTGGTGTAAACCTTGGCCCCTCGAAGCCAGTCCAATAGGTCCGAGATCAAAGGCAGGGGGTAGCGGTTCCGTTTAGTGATGTTGTTCAGTGCTCTATAGTCTACAACCAAGCGTAGGTCCCCTGACTTCCTTTTCACAAACATCACTGGGGAAGCGGCTGGGGATTGAGAAGGTCTGATGAACCCCTTGCGGAGGTTTGACTCTATGAACTCCCTGAGAGCTTCTTGCTCTGGTTCAGTCAGGGAGTAGAGGTGTCCTCGCGGGATCGGGGCCCCCTCCACCAAGTCAATGGCACAATCATAAGGCCTATGCGGGGGTAGTTTCTCGGCTTCTTTTTCATTGAAAACATCCCAAAAGTCTGAGTATTTCTTGGGCAAGGTGATGATGGATTCAGCGTCTGTGGCATGGCAGACCTTGGCTACAAGACAATGGTTTTGGCAATATTTAGAAGCAAACTGCAGTTCTCTGTTGGTCCAAGAGATGCTGGGGTCGTGGAGTGTCAGCCATGGGATTCCCAAAATCACAGGGAAGTGAGGGACCTCGGTAACAAAAAAGGAAATCTCTTCCATGTGTTCCCTTATCCACATTCTGGTGGGTTCAGACCATTGGCTTACTGGACCTGTCTTTAAGGGGCGGCCATCTATGGCTTGCACCACCCGGGCGTTCTTGAAATCGTGATATTGTAATCCCAGAGAGTCTGCATACTCTCTATCGATGAAATTGTTTGTTGTTCCTGAGTCTATCATAGCATGGATCATGACGGGTCCTTTTTTCGCTGACCACAAGGTGACCACTAGGAGAAATAGGACCCCGGTTGGCGGCTCTTGAGTGGGGTTTCTGACCGGGTTGGCGAGCCTCTCTACACCCGGTCGCTGGCTTCCCCCGCCGGCTTTGCGCCAGCCGCCTCGGCCGTCTCCGTCTCCACGGAGGACGCCGCTGCCAAACGAGCGGCGGGCTTTCTTTTGGCTGGACACTCTCTGGCAAAGTGGCCCCCGTTTCCGCAGTACCAACAGAGGTTTAAACGTTGGCGGCGGGCCTTCTCGGCAACATCTAATCTGGGACGCACATTGCCCAACTGCATCGGCACCTCCTCGCTTTCTCTGGGGTATGGGGCTGGTGGCGGGGGTCTCCACATAGGACGTGGCTGGATGCCGGCGGGAGCAGGAGGTTTTGCTCCAGCTCTTCCACTCTGGCCTCGGAGCCACTGTTTTCTGTTGGCAAGCATGACTTCGGCTCGTAAACATTGGTCAATAAGTCTTTCAAGAGAGTTTGGAGGATCCACCTTGGAGATTTCTTCCAACATCTCGATGTTGAGACCCTCCCGAAACTGTCCTCTGAGGGCTATGTCATTCCAACCGGTGTTTTGGGCCAGCACTCGGAACTCGGCTATGTACTGGGATAAGGGCCTGTCCCCTTGGAAAAGGCGCCGGAGTTTGTGGCCGGCCGCCTCTAAATTGTCCTCGATCCCCCAAGTCGCCTTAAGGTGATTCAGGAAGTTTTGCGTGGAACTTAGGTGTGGGGAGGCTTCATCAAACAGCGCCGTCGCCCAATTGGCCGCTGGCCCGTCTAGGAGACTGTAAATCCACGCCACCTTGATGTCTTCTTGGGGAAACTCGGCATGACGGGCTTCTAGGTATGCCTGGCATTGGCGACGGAAAACATGAACCTTGGAAGCTTCTCCAGAAAATTTGGTTGGTAGCGCCAGGGCAGGGAGACGGGCTCCGCGTTCCTTCAAGCCCCGTATTTCTCCCTCCTGCGTATGGAGTGTATCTCGGATTCTGTCCACTTCATTCTTGGAGATGGTGTAGCTGAGTGGTTGGGCTTCTGCCCCGGTTCCAGTAGACATTCTGGCCTAGGTTAATTGGTGCTTAAGGTGGCGGAGTCAAACTGTCAGGACCCAGGCTGCAGAGCACCAATAACCATGCGCAGAGGCCAGAATCTATCTAATATCTTTATTAAAGGAATATATAAAGTCAGTAAAAACAAGTGTAGAATATAGTTCAGGAGTAGACCTTTCAGGAAAGGTCAAATATAGTCCAGAAAAACAATGTCCAATATGTGATATTAGAGTCCAAAGTTATAATCCACTTCACCGAAACACACACTATTTGGCAAGCAATAGTGTGGGGAACTGTCCATAGTCTTTGAGGCTTAAGGTAAATCCGAAGGAAACTGGGAAACAAGGCTTGAATCTGGGAAGCAAGGTCCGTGGTTTAAAACGCAAGGCAAGGCAAGAATTGAGACTTGGCAAGAACAACTTGAAGCAAGGCAAACATGAATCAAGAACTGAGTCCATAGAAGTCCATGGTACAAGGCTGGGCTGGAAACTTGATCCGGGATCTGGGAACTGGAGTACGAAGTCTACACACGATCTCACTCCTCAAGCCGACGAATTGACTCCGCAAGGATTCCTTTGCGGCCAAACACCTATATAGGATCTTGTTTTCCCGCCAAAGAACACTTTCTCTGGGGAACAAGAAACGAAACCTATACTGTGTCCAGATGCAGGACTCCTTAAACTTTCCCAAGGGAAACAGACTTAATCATCTAATTGTCTGGAAGCTATCCTGGCGCTCTGGCGAGTCGCCTCCCGAGCGCTTCTATCTTGATTATAATAAAGTCGGTGGGAAAATGGGGGAGATTTCTGCTCAAGGCTTGTTTGGCTGACTTCTTGTGGGCAAACATCCTGCAGCTGCAAGGGCTCCAAATCCGGCAGAAACGGTGGGAAACCCAAGTTTTCCTCTTCATCTGTCACAACAGTACTAGGAACAGGACTACATGGCCCATGAGTCATCACAGAACTGGATTATCTGAGTCCACACTCCCAGATATTCCAGCTCAAAGCAGAAAATGTGGGATTTTATTCAGCTATATGTGGAAGGGGCCAGAGAGAGAACCTTAGATAACCCGGTTCAAAGCAGATATTGTGAGATTTTCTGCCTTGATATTCTGGGTTGTATGGCTGTGTGGAAGAGCCCTAATGGTCCGTCCACACAGCCATATAACCCAGAATATCAAGGCAGATAATGCATATTATCTGCTTTGAACTGGATTATATGGCAGTGTGGACTCAGATAACCCAGTTCAAAGCAGATATTGTGGGTTCTTCTGCCTTGATATTCTGGGTTATATGGCTGTGTGCCGTATAACCCAGAATATCAAGGCAGATAATGCATATTATCTGCTTTGAACTGGATTATATGGCAGTGTGGACTCAGATAACCCAGTTCAAAGCAGATATTGTGGGTTATTCTGCCTTGATATTCTGGGTTATATGGCTGTGTGCCATATAACCCAGAATATCAAGGCAGATAATCCACATTATCTGCTTTGAACTGGATTATATGGCAGTGTGGATTTAGCTAACCCAGTTCAAAGCAGATATTGTGGCCCCATCCTCTGCCACCATGTTTCTCTCCCCTTTCCCTCCCCAGCACTCGCCCCTCGTTGGGCTTTACCTCAAGTTGGTTGAAACTCACTCGAGGAAGGGGTTTGGGGCTTTGCCCAGGAGGAGGGAAGCGGCGCTTCTCCCCCCAAAGCCCCAAACCCCTTCCTCGCTCGAGGAAGGGCTTTGGGGCTTTGCCCAGGAGGAGGGAAGCAGCACACATGCCGCTTTCGGCGTGAGATGGCCTCCCATGCCGACCGGAAGGTGAAGGAGCCCGGAGGGTGGCGCCATTCTTCTGGGGGCCTCAACTGTGCCCCCGGACGATGGCACCACAAGCAAGCGCCTACTTCGCCTCTCGGTTGGACCGGCTCTGGTTATAATAAAAGGTTATAATAAAAGGAATCATTCTGAGGTATTGCCATTATATATGTAAATGTCGGTTGGGGGGGGGGGTAGTCGTAGCAAGAATTATTGTCTTAGATTGTGTTTTGTTAACTGTGGAAGTATGTTTATATTTAGAAAGAGCATCTTTATTGTTTCACTTTTATGACTGGAGGAGTGTTTTTTACATTTGAGTATTTTTTATTGTGGTTTTTACATTTCTATGTAGATTTGTTGGTTTGTTCTCTGGAATAATAATAACGACAATAACAATATTAATAATACACATCATCCAAAAATACATCACACAGTCCTAAACACTAGGGAAGTGTTCAAATTATGATTTTGTGATACGAAATCCAGTATATAGATCTCGTTTGCTGTGTCATACTATGTCTTTGTGTCAATAATAATAATAATAATAATAATAATAATAATAATAATAGGAACCATAACTTAAGTACTGTATTATCTAAGGTCATGTAGGACATCCAGTACCTCTAAGTGTCCTACATGACCTTAACGGCTAAAATCATGGAATTGGGTGGTAGCAGTCTATTTCTGTGCCAGACATATTTGAATCAGTTATGTTTTCCTTCTTTCGACACCTTAGGAAGTTGGATAATTTATGATGCTCAGATGTTGATTACTGTTTAGCTGCAGCAGACCAAGTGAATCTTTGGTAATTTACACATAGTTAACCCAAGGTGAAGCTGCCAGATATATTCTTTATGATATTCTCATTTGAACTGGAAACATATATAATTCCAAGGTAAGTGTGATATTTAAATTATGGTAGATACATACACAATTTTAAATTAAACACTCTCATGTGGCCCAAGGACATCCCTCTTTCACCAGCTTGTTTCAACAATTATTTTTATGAATTGTATATTCCGGCAATTTATAACTCATTTTATTTTATTTATTTACAGCATTTATATTCTGCCCTTCTCACCCCGAAGGGGACTCAGGGCGGATCACACCAGACATATAGGCAAACATTCAATGCCTTTTAACACAGAACAAAGACAAACAAACATAGGCTCCGAGCGGGGCTCGAACTCATGACCTCCTGGTCAGAGTGATTCATTGCAGTTAATTGCACTGGCTTGCTCTCCCGCCTGCGCCACAGCCCTGGCCTAACTCATGTATTTCTTGTCAGAGCGCGGTTTGGATAAGCACACACGCAGCAGAAGATCCACGTAGAAGCACTGGTACCAGTAATGAGGCTGGAGACTTCAACTATCTATAAACAGGTTTACTGGTGAACGGAAAACTCTCACTAGACAATATACATACAGACAGAGTGCAGAGAGCAGATAACCAGAGAGAGAATACAGGAAGCAGAAGGCTATATATATAAACACCTCTGCTGTATGATGCAACACTCAGTTAACTCTTTACACACTTGCATAGTGGACAGCAGACAGTGCATGATGCAATTCCCAGCTCACATTGCATCACTATAACTCAATTACATTTAAACAAACCTATGTACAATCATTCCCACTACGACAATTTCCCCTCTTTAAATGTAATTTAGTCACAACAGTTATATACACAGCTCGAACACATTTCAATCATCTTCTTACATGTATGGGGAACACTTTCACAAGTATACAATTCATTACACACAATCACCAACAACTATAGACTCATTCTTCAACAATTACAAATCTACCTCTACTAACAAAATCTTTTGCCACAGGTGTTTTGTGAAACTTTGTTGGATCACTTGCATATGGCACTAAAGCATATCTCTTCTTCTCTTTCTTCTGAGTACTAACACTACTCAAATTTACCTCTTCTTTAACTTCTTGCTTCACCTGTGTGTCTACACCTTTATTACTAGATCTTCTTCTTATTTCATGTTTCTTAGGTGTACCTTGACTTAATTTCTTTGGTGTTGTGTATTCTGATTTCACTGACTCAATTACTTTCTTAGATGATGTTTCTTCACTTTCTACACTGACTTTAGCTTGTTGAAAACCATGTAACTTTTCTGCATTGGAATGTATGCTATTCCAATCTCTGGGTCTATCAAAATAAGCAAGCTTCGACAATTTCACTTTTGTAGGTGTCTCTAAGAACTTGTAAGACTTTTTACTATACCCAATGAATGTCATTTCTTTGTATTTTTGTTTCTTATTTGTTCTCTCACTGGCTGGGATGACTATATTTGCTCTCTGGCCAAAAATTCTCAAAAATTTGTAATTTGGTACATGACCATACACTTTACGAAAAGGAATGTCCTGCACACACTCATCCCATAGCCTGTTTGTCAAATAATTACACGTGTGTAACACTTCTGGCCAATAGTTGTTAGCTATATGACTGTCTTTAAACATACACAATTTCATCACATTTAGTAGCTGTGCTCTTTTTTCAGCAACACCTTGTTCACCTTTCATTTGTTCAATTTCAATCCAATTAATATTCTTTGACCTTAACAATGCTTTAAATTCACTGCCACAGACTCCTGCACCTTTGTCAATTATTAAAGTGTCCAATTTCTTTTCATACACATTTTCTACCAAATTTAGCCAATCACTCAATTTTTTAGTTGCTTCTGATAAGTTAGCAAAGAAATATGCATAACCAAATCTGCTCATTCTTTCTACAATAAGCATCATATATTTAGATCCACCAGTACTTTTGTCAAAAGGTCCCTCAATATGTACATGTGCCTTCTCAAACATGCCATCAACACTTCTTGTAAAATTTTACAGGCTCTTCCTTCACTTCATTACATATGGCACAATCTAAATCATAGTTACATGACTCCATTTTATAATTAGGGCACAAATTGAGTGTCTTCTTTAATGTTTCCATACTAGCATGACCCATCACTCGGTGGAATAAATGCAAACAACGATCATGTTGAATTTGACCTCCTACACACATAATTTCTACATTTTCTCCATCAATGTTGTTCACTTTTTCAAACATTTCATACATTCTGTTTCTTTTTACTCCTTTGCCAACCAATTTTCCTTCCCTATCACGAATGTAGCAATAAATTCCTTTGAAGAAGACTTTAAATTGTTGATCTGTCAATGTGGCTACACTTAACAAATTTGTCTTCATTTCTGGCACATACAAGACTTTCTCCCAATACAATTTCAAACATGGACTATAACAGGTTCCAAATTTAGAAAACAATTTGAATGACCCATCAGCCAAAGTTACATTTGCTGCTTCCAAATCTTGTACATCTCTCAACAGAGAAATATCATTAGTTATATGGTGAGTGGCCCCTGAGTCCAAAACCCATTTGTTACTTCTTTCGCTGTCTCCATCTTCATTTGCAGCCATCAAAACTCTCGGCTCAGGATTGTTGTTAAGTCCACTCCTCTTGTGACCACCTCTGGTTTGGCGTCCTCTTTGATGTCTTCCTCGGCTCTGGCAATTTCTTGCTAAATGGTCTGGCCTGTTGCAAATAAAACATCTCCTTACAGCTCTCACACTCGCACAAGCAGCTGTCTGGCTCAGCATCTCTGGAGTTGACTCCCCCTCGCTCTGGTAACTTCTCCCACACGAGGCTCCTCTCTCAAACTCCAGACGCTCAGCTTCTTCCAAGATCCTGGAACACACTAAATCCAGACTCAGATCTCCTTCTGGCACATTTTGCAAGGAATGCAACAGATGATCCCAATCAGCAGTTAAGCTGGACATCACAATATAAGCCTGTTGCTCTTTGGCAATCTGAACACCTCTGTTTTGGCATTCAATAAACAAATCTTTCATCCTCTTCACATGTTGCCTCACATCTGCCCCTTTTTCAAGTGTAGTTTTATAAAGGCGTTTAGTCCAAATCATTTTACCAAGAGTGCTCTGTCTCTGATGCACTTGCTTCAACACATTCCATACCTCCTGTGCAGTTTGCAAATTCTGCACATGAACCAACTGACTTGGCATTAAACTCAAAACCAATGTTGCCAGTCCTCTCTCATTTTTCACTGCGTCTTGTTCCGTTCCTAGTATAGTATTTTGTAGCCCTTCTCTGACTAACAGATGCTTCACATAAATGCTCCACTCCTTATAATTTCCGTCATTTAATTTATCAAAAACAGTCAAAGGATTTGAACTTGCCATTCTGCCTTTCCTGGAGGACCCTCGATTCCCCAAGATAAAGCCTTTAGCAGCTGATGACACACACGCTCAGCACAGCCCGGCAGTCCTCACCACCACAGGAATTTATGGCTTTTTATAGCTTTTCCTTTGCACCTTCGCCTCATAAATCTCTCTGAAGCTCAGCACGCTCCGCTGCAAATCACGGCTTTTCTGCTGCTACGGACAAAGTTTGCTTCCTTCAAAGACAAAACTCTCCCCCTCAAGCAGCTTAAGCACGGCTCACCGGAACAGCTTCCTTCACACAGCTCACAGCTCAGCTCACCACTCAGCTCACCTGGACATCTGGCACCACACAGACTGGACAGTATACTGGATACACTGGAAACTGGTCTGGATCTGGCACAGTCACAGGTTCTGGAGTAGACTCTGGTGCTGGTTCAGCTGCAGTCACTGGTCCTTCTGGGTTCTTCTGGATTCTGCCTGGTCCTTCTGGGCAAACCTGGGTAAACTGGGCAGACTGGACATACTGGGCCCATAACCACTGTCAGAGCGCGGTTTGGATAAGCACACACGCAGCAGAAGATCCACGTAGAAGCACTGGTACCAGTAACGAGGCTGGAGACTTCAACTATCTATAAACAGGTTTACTGGTGAACGGAAAACTCTCACAAGACAATATACATACAGACAGAGTGCAGAGAGCAGATAACCAGACAGCAGACAGTGCATGATGCAATTCCCAGCTCACATTGCATCACTATAACTCAATTACATTTAAACAAACCTATGTACAATCATTCCCACTTCAACATTTCTTGACTGTGAGAGAAATGTTTCATTTACTCAGCTTTGCTATCCATACATCTATCATCTTCATTGATCACTTCTGAAATCTTTTCAGTTTATCAGCTTTGTTCTTGGACTTTAGTATCTGTATATGACTACACTATTACAAATGTGTTCTAATATTAACTCCTGCCCTATATAACATTTATCTGCTCAACATTAGACACACATGCACACATATATGGAGAGTGTTGTGATGGAGTCTTCAAGTAAAGATCCTACTAGTTGTATTAGAAGAGGCAGGAAAACTGCTCATGAGCAAGACTCTGATGAGGAGCAACAAAGGAAGAGAATCCGTGAAATACTTATGGAGCCCTCTGATGATGATACCTTTGAGGGTTTTGAAGGGGATTGTGGGACTGGGAGTCAGGAGGATGGGATGGCAGACTCTGGGAGTGAGGTGATGGATTGGACTAAGGTTTAGGAGATCTGGGAGATTCTTGAGGAGCCCACAAGCAGTGGTACATTTGAGGGATGGCACGAAGAAGATACAGATGGATCCTGGGGAGTTATGGGTTTGGATAGAAGGTGGTCTGGCTGGAGAAATCATAGAAGGACTGCAGCTGGAGGTGGGGCGTTGGGTGACTCCAGCTCTGATGAGGATTTGCAGCAACCAGCTGTGGATGGGGCGTTGGCTGGCTCAAGTTCAGAGGAGGACTTGTAGATAAAAGTAAGTTTGTTGCTAATGTAACTTTGCAATCGGCAAGGTGTTTTGTTGGAAGCTTTTCGGGATCTCTGTTTCAGAAGACGTGTTTGGAAGACTGCTTTGGGATGTAAGTGTTAACCCGGGATTTTAGTGGCAACGGGGGCTGGCATTGTGTGGGTTTGCGCTGGATTGTCTTGTGTAGGTTTTATGCATTAGCTGCCAGCTTGCCTCCGTCGTTTTGGCTCTTTGTATTTACCTTGGACTGGAATTCGGTGACTGTGACTTCTTCCTGATGACCTGGACTGGAACTCGATGCCTGTGACTTCTCCCTAATGACATGGACCGGACGTGGAAGCTGTGACTTCTCCTTTACAATGTAGTTTTGCTTTAGCAACGTTTTGGGGCATTGTGTGGCCGTTGGTCACTGTGGGTTACTGCTGGTAGCTTTCATGTGTTTGTTTAGCTCCAACCAGCAGGTGGAGCGAGTTTCTAGCCTTTTCAACTAAGTTTGTTTTAATCTGGATTATTTCCCAAGATAATCCAGATTATATCCCAAGTTTGGGTCTTTTGAGTTCTCTTTGGACATTGTTACCTCACACTGAAGAGAAAGTGTTTTGAGCCTCCTTTTGGTTGTTTCTTAGGCTCTTTTGTGTTATTTTTGCAATAAACTGAGTTGTTTATATTGGCTGGTGCCTGACTCGTAACAGAGAGTGAAAGTTAATTCTGCACTTGGCTAGCTCATCCTAGTTAATAAACAGCATAATAAACAGCATTTACAGAACGTTTTGAAAAATATTATTTCTTCCTCTGTATTGATGACTAGAACCAATAGGAGCACTTAAATAAGTGTAGTGAACATGTAGAATTGCAGATTACTTCTTTCAAACTGTGTGATGTAGAAATATGAGTAAAAGTAATATTAGAAGAGAGTAACGTGTTCCACAGAACAGCTATATATGCAACACCAGCTACATTTTGTCCATAATATTTCAGAATATGTAATGTAATGGCTGTTTTCTGAGCAGTATATGCTGATTAGAATTTTGTTTCAAGGAGGAGCATAATAAAAAATAACCTTAATGCTAAAACATACAGAAACCTATGTATGTCATTAACAGGGTGGCAGCCATTATGGGTCTGCATAGGAGAAAGAGCTACTGGGAAATAAATCCTGATATAAGTAAATAGGATGGCAGCCTTATTACAAGAAAGGTTGGCTGGAGTGGGTAAGGATGAAGCTTAAAGTACTTGTGCTGGCTGAACAGGCTGTAGGCTGGCTAAACTACTTTCATGTCAACATCTGGGGGATCCCAGAGATCAGTTGGCAGGAAGGCTGAGGTCAGCTGGATGAAAATCCAGAAAAGAGGCAGAGAAGAGGTGTAGCAAATACTAATACTAGTACTAATAATAGTAATATTACTGGCCTCTCCCTGTGGCTCAAGGTGGGATACAACATCATTAAAATGAGATAAAGCACAAAAGAAATACAGCAAGATACAGAAGATTAAAACAGAAGTTGAAATCAACTAATTAAATTCAGATTAAATTTCATAGCTTAAAATTGACCAGGTAGGCCTGCCTAAAGAGATGGGTCTTCAATTGTGTCTTAAATTCTAACAGCTGATTTAGCTGTTGAATCTCTTCTGGCAGGTCATTCTACAGTCTTGCGGCAGCTGACAAAAAGGTTCTCTGGGTGATAGCTGCCACATATTATAACATATTTCTATAAAATACATGTTAAAATACACAAAACTGTATTTATGCATTTAAAATTCATGTTGAAAGACTGGCTGGGTAGGCCTGCCAGAAGAGATAGGTCTTTACATTGTTTTAAAATCCCGACAGCTCATTTAGCTGTCAGAGTTTTTCAGGGCAGCTGATGAAAAGGTCCCCTATGTGGTGGTTGCCAGTTGAGTACTGGCAGGCTAGAGCAGATGCACCCCGGAGGACCTCAGTGTGTATGACTGATTGTACAGGAGAAGGTGATCCTGTAGGTAACCTGGACCCAAACCATGTAGCGCTATAAAGGTCAAAACCAACTTACTTTGCCCTGAAACTAACTAGAAATCAAACCTGAATGAGGTTTGGAGGTGGTGTTATACTACATCCAAACCTTGCTCAGTCAAGAGTTACAAACTCTGTGCCAGCAGAAAGTTTGGATTGGCCTAAGTAATTTCCCACACTTGGGAACTCCAAAATAAAATTCCTATTTCTCTATCCTATAATCCAGAGCCATGCATATCCTGGAAGGACTGAGATTTGGATACAACAGGTTCTACTGGTCTAATGTCAGCTCAACCGACGATAGATCCACTTGCTGAATTAAGGTTGTGATGTTAGGTGGTGTCCTTAGTTGTGTTCCAAGGCTCTTTGAACACATTAGCTCTTACACATGTACGAGATTGTACTGGATAAACAACCATGCCACCAAATGCATTTTTGTTAGGTTTATATTGCATGCTGAGATTTTATATGAGAAAAAAACCCTTTGGGGATGGAGATAGATATTTTTGGAAAGAAGTAGGTTGGAATTCAATGAGATTATAGATGATGGAATAGTAATCTTTGTATATTATGATGATGATGTTTGTTTGTATATGTAACCCATTCATTCCAACATGTATTACGGTCAGGGGAAGAGATCATGAAAATTTCTCAGACATTCCTAACTCCTAAAGAAAATGGTTTAACACATTTACAGCTATAAAACCTAAATGTTGCAAATCTTTTATTCGCTGTTTACACTGTATTCCTTCTGTTAATGCTGGGTGGATGTGGGTAAATTGGTTGTACTTTACTGAAGACAAGAGTAAGTTTATTATAGATTGGCTTTGAAACTTTAGGAGTCTCATTGTGCAAAACAATATGTTACAGTTTTCAACATTATGTGTAATCTGCTTTTAAACTTGTTGAAATCATTTCGACCATTTCTTACATGGCCTTTCAAGTAAGTAATTCATTTCAGCTTTAAAAAGCTTCAAAGTACTTACTAAGCATACTGTGTTCCATAAGCGTCGGTACATCAGCCCTGATCAAACAACATGAGATAATTGCTTTTAGATTTCCTGTGGTAAATGGTTAAGCTAAACAACACAGAGCCTGACTGTTAGTTACTATGGGCAGTCTATGAAAAGTAATCTAGAGAAACGCTAATATAGAAAAGCTGTTTGTTTTGACAAAAACAAATTAAGCTACTTTATGCTTTTGAGCAAATGTGTGAATATCATTGATGTCTGACTGATTATTTGATCTCCAAGTACAGAGGCACACCTGAAATCAGTTTTTGCTCCCAGATCTGTAATACAGATGCTTCAACAGATGGCTTCTTTTTCTTTTCTTTTCTTCCAATAGTCCAAGAGAACCTGTGGTATAGGAATCAGTTTAAGCAGTTCTAAATGTTACCATATTGTCAATTCCTAAGGATGTAAAGCATGTTGAGAAATGTTCTCATTCTTGATGAAGCAAGGTGTCACAATGTGGTAAGACAGTCCATCCAAAAACTGGAAACCACCATGAGAATTGTTCACCCTTGAATGGAAAGACAACCCCACTTTGCCCCCAACAAGACTGGTATAGTTGTGCAAGAAGGCTTTGAGCAAATGTAGTTCTATCCCTCTTTTTTAAGCAAAGAATACACATGTATCCAAAACAGAAGGATGGGATCATGAATCAAAAAGCTGCAAGCAGCTTATTCAGTTTTTCTCCTTCAGAAAAGGGCAGTAGTTAGAAACTTAGACTACATGGTGCACACATAGACATACTGACCATTATTTGTGCAATTCATGCCCAAAAAAGAAATAAAAAGGTCCTTCAAAGTGATTTAAAAAATCAAACAGGAAAAGAACTCTCATCTTCTTGCCCAGTGGGGAGAACAATACTGAGTTCTTCATTCTTTGATTTATATTCCCACAAGCAACAATGCAACACTTTATAGAAGTAACCCGGAACAATACCTTCACAATTATAAATCCTTGGTGTTTGTGACAAGTTCTTGGACTACAATAGGTCATGTTTAAATTGCATTTCTTATGCTACTTGTGAGGGCCATAAGTTAAGGATTCAACCCATGCCAGATGCTGCATCCTCTCTAAGGCTGCATCCATATTTTTGTTCAGAGTGGGATTTAAAACATGAGAATTTTTTTTCTTCCTGTTTATTATTGCATATAATTTTTCACTTCATATAGATATAAAGCAAAACTCTGTACATAGTGAAGCTTGCATCCAGCATTCTGTATTGCAGGTATAGATATGTATGTAATCTAGGGTGCATCTACATTGGCAAATTAATGCAGTTTGACACCATTTTAACTGTCATGAGTTTGTGCTATGGAATAATGGGAGCTGTAGTTTCATAAGTTTTATAGACTTTTCTACTAAGTGCTAGTGCCTCACTAAACTATAACTATCAATTAACTATCTATTATTGATATGTATTCATTAACACCACATGGTCATGGTTGCGGTACCATTGTCAACACCCTCACAAACATAGTTTACCAGACATAAAGAGATGAACCAAAAATACAAAATGACCAAAATATTTCAAAAGAATCAGGAGGCTGTCAGACAGTATGCAATCCTAGGCGTAGCTTGACTGATAATAACTGCATTAAAATCATAGAATCATAGAATCGTAGAGTTGGAAGAGACCTCACAGGCCATCCAGTCCAACCCCCTGCAAGAAGCAGGAAAATCTCATTCAAAGCACCCCAACAGATGGCCATCCAGCCTCTGCTTAAAAGCTTCCAAAGAAGGAGCCTCCACCACACTCCGCGGCAGAGAGTTCACCGGCCGAACAGCTCTCACAGTGAGGAAGTTCTTCCTAATGTTCAGGTGGAATCTCCTTTCCTGTAGTTTGAAGCCATTGCTCTGTGTCCTAGTCTACAGGGCAGCAGCAAACAAGCTTGCTCTCTCCTCCCTATGACTTCCCCTCGTGTATTTGTACATAGCTATCATGTCTCCTCTCAGTCTTCTCTTCTGCAGGCTAAACATACCCAGCCACTCCTTGTAGGGCTTGTTCTCCAGACCCTTAATCATTTTAGTCGCCTTCCTCTGGACGCTTTCCAGCTTGTCAACATCTCCCTTCAACTGCGGTGCCCAGAATTGAACACAGTATTCCAGGTGTGGTCTGACCAAGGCAGAATAGAGGGGGAGCATGACTTACTTGGATCTAGACGCTATACCCCTATTTATGCAGGCCAAAATCCCATTGCCTTTTTTTCGCCGCCGCATGACATTGTAGGCTTATGTTTAACTTGTTGTCCATGAGGACTCCAAGATCTTTTTAACACGTACTGCTCTCGAGCCAGGCGTCCCCCATTCTGTATCTTTGCATTTCATTTTTTTCTGCCTAAGTGAAGTATCTTGCATTTGTCTCTGTTGAACTTCATTTTGTTAGTTTCAGTCCATCTTTCTAATCTATCAAGATTGTTTTGAATTCTGCTCTTGTCTTCTGGAGTATTAGCTATCCTTCCCAGTTTGGTGTCATCTGCAAACTTGATGATCGTGCCTTCTAGCCCTTCATCTCAGTAATTAATACAGATGTTGAACAGAACCGGACCCAGGACAGAATCCTGCGACACTCCACTTGTGACTTCTTTCCAAGATGAAGATGACGCATTGGTGAGCACCCGTTGGGTTCGTTCACTTAACCAATTACAGATCCACCTAACCGTAGTTTTGCCTAGCCCACATTTGACTAGCTTTTCTGCCAGAAGGTCATGGGGGACCTTGTCGAAGGCCTTACAGAAATCCAGATAGGCTACATCCACTGCATTCCCTGCATCTACCCAGCTTGTAATTAGGTTAAATTCTGAACAAATTTATTGAGAATTCATCTCCCCTGAATTTGGAAGAACTTGCTTTTAAGTAAACCTATATAGAATTGTGATTTTAATTCCTATATTTTCTGACCAATTATAAATGGAGAGGGGGGAAAGAAGTTCATCTAAAAGATATGTGGAAAAAACCCCAATGAACAAATCTCCCTTGAGGGAAAATCTAAATCTACTATATGCATGTATCTAATTAATCAATTAAAGATGATGGCAACTTGAACATCACACTTTTAAAACACAGGTTTCCTTTTGGGAATTATATAAACCTTTCTCATTGTTCCCATCTTTTTGATATTCAAGTCATACCTCTGGTGAATTGAAAGTACAGGAATTTTTGCTCACTTTTTGTCAAGTATTTCCCACTAGACTTGTTATCACATGGATTTTGAAAAGACATGCGAACCAAAATTTGATTACATGTCAGAGCTTCCCCAAAACAACAGCAGTAACCTACCATTCACTTATAAGCACTATTTCTTGCATGCACACGTATAACAAAGGCAACTATTTCTATTTTTTAAAAAATAGTTTTGAATTCACAAATGGTGTCTTTCTATCAAAGCAAGTTTCAAAGTGATGAAGGGCTCATAGCAGGATTTTCCAGATGTTCCATACAAAAATGTGTATGTACAAACTGTATGTTGACATACCCAAGTCAGCATATACAGTAAATTATTTTGCAAGGCTAGACCGATCTAGAGATTGTTCTGCAAGATGTTTCTTGAAATGAAAGGCTTTCTAATCACATTACAAATAGGTAATATGGGGAGAGAAAAATGATGAAAGCATCTGAACTAAAAGTAAGGCTCTGCCTGGCTTACTGGGCAGAGAGATTGCTGCAGAGGGTGCCCTCCCGCATGCCATAACTCCATCAGAGGGCTTCTTCTTCCTAACCGCCCCCGAGCAGCGGGCAGCATTTTAAGGCTGCATAATGCCACTTGTGGGCAGCACACTTTTTTATGTCCCATTCTATCCTCCCTTCATATGTTTCTTTGGATTGATGGTTTCATTGAGCTTTGTTTTTTTGTCACAACTTGCAAGTGTGCAGCATGGGCCCTGGATCGGGCTGTCTTATTCCTCCCCCCCCCATTGGAGGGGGGGGAAAGCATCTGGTGGTTTACCAGGGGTGTGACAGTAACGGTGTCCTGGTATTGTGCCGGTTGGAAACAGTAGCACCCCCTGGCGTGGTTAAATGGTATCAGCCAGCAATGGGCTGCCCGATTCCTGATCCAGGATCCATGCATGGTGACCAAACCTGATTCTTTTCTGTAAACAATAAACCAGTTGTGGCCTTTTTGTTATCCCAACACTGTGTTTATGTGTGTGTGTGTTCTAATTGGGTCACTAGTGGAGGCACTAGTGTGCCAACTGCGACAGTACCTCGAGAAGTCTGACTTGACCATGGTGCTCCACGGTCTAGTTACCTTAAGGATGGATTATTGTAACACACTCTACGTGGGGTTGCCCTTGAAGACGGTCCGGAAACTGCATTTGGTACAACGGTCAGCAGCTAGGTTACTAACCGGAACTGCTTACAGGAAGCAGTCAACACCCCTGTTCAAGCAGCTCCACTGGCTGCTGATAATATTCCGGGCCCAATTCAAGGTGCAGGTTATTACCTATAAAGCTCTAAATGGTGCGGGACCTGCCTATCTTCGTGACTGCATCGTCCTCTATGAACCCACCCAATCTCTGAGATCTTCTGGAGAGGCCCTCCTCTTGCTTCCACCCTCCTCACAAAGGCATTTGGTGGGGAAGAGAGAGAGGGCCTTCTTGGCCGTGCCCCCCCCAACTCTGGAACTCCCTCCCCAGGGAGATTAGGTTAGCTCCCTCTCTATCTTCCTTCAGGAAACAACTGAAGACTTGGAAGTTTCGGCAGGCCTTCGGTGAGACAGTCATTAACTAATCAGCCCCAGAGGGTTTTTAATAATCTATCCTGTATTTATTATGGCCTTATCATTTATGTGTTTTAAATGCAATTTTTTATCCTTGTATTGTTGTTTTAATTGATTGGTTTTAACTGTTATAATACTCTTGTTTCATATTGTATTACTGTTTTATCTTTTTTATATTGTGATTTGTCTTATGTTGCTTTTATTTTGTCCTTATGTTGTTTGGGCCTCTGCCCCATGTAAGCCGCCCTGAGTCCCCACGGGGAGATGGTGGTGGGGTATAAATAAAGTATTATTATTATTATTATTATTATTATTATTATTATTATGCCCACGGAAACACAATCAAAAATCTTCTGCCACTTTTTAAAAAACAAGGAACACATGGCCCAAAATTAATCCTGCAATTTTGTGTCTAGACTTAAAGATAAATCCAAAAATACTAGGATTACTTTTGAGTAGACATGCACATTAGTGCCTTGCAAAAAAAAAAAAAAGAACAATCATCTTGTGCGTTAAGGAATGTTACTTGGGATTCTCAAATCAAATTGCCTATCTCTGCATCTTACCACCAATGCAAATTTTAGAGATATTCCAAGAATCTGCCTCCAGCATAGGATGAGCATTTGTATTTGCATGTAGTCTTGAAGAAAAAAAAAGACAAAGGTTAAGAACACTTAAATGATCTCAACTTTCATTTGCAGTCTTTCATTATTGGTAAGCTTATCATTTCAGGAGGTTAGTATTTGGGTTTCCAAGTGATGCTGGATGCCAGTTGAGCAGAATCAAAACCCTTGTTTATGTTAGTGTTTCTCATAGCTCTAGTCCAGTGATATCTGGGAGCCTAAGCTTCAAAACTATAGTCTTAGGATGGAATTAGAGAAATATGTATTTTAGGGCAGTTTCTGGTTTTCTTTTCCTTTTGCTTTTTGGGTGTTCTTAGGATGCATCCCTACTGTAACTCTAACTCCCATGGCCCAATGCTATGGAATTGTGGGAGGTGTAGTTTATTGAAGCACTGGCACTCTTTGGCAGAGAAGGCCCTGAGTTATGGAATCAAATTGCATATGTAGATGTTTCCCCAGTCCCTTTAGTCTTCTCTGTATATATCTGTGTACTTGTGTTGATTGGAAAGTCCTATTTAAGGCTGGAGCCAAACTTATTTTAGGACATACTCCAGCAACATAAATACATGAGTGAAATAAGTATGGCTCCAATTCTACAAGGTTCTCTTGCTGACTGTCTGGACTTTGAAGTATCCCTTCAAGGCATAAGAGAAGAACTTTTCTTAATGTTGTTTTGTTCTACAGACTTTATCTCCAAATGTATACAGTCAAAACTTCCTTTTCAGAACCATTCTTTAGTGTTTCACCAGTGTTTGATATTTGCAGGATCTGCACATATTTGATAACCTGTGGCTTTAATATGTTTTCCTATCTGGCATTGGTTTTGTTGATTTCTGCCATATGTTGGCTTATATCACATTCTCTGCTTTTGCCAGCATTTTGTTCTGAGCAGATAATATTAACCTTGAAGTCACTGGAATAAGGGCTTTTAGAAATGTGCTTGTTTTTTTTTTTTTTAGCAACTTCAGGATTTGCTTTCTTTACTCCTACAGCTTATAGCAACACTAATTTGACATCAATGAATCCATCAGTTTCAGAACAATACTACATAATTTTCCATTAATAAATACAAATGTGCTTAGATTGATACAGAATATAACTACGCCAAAGCTAAAATATGTAAACAATCATTCCCAAATATAGAGCAGATGCTAACATTTTTTGCCATTATAAAGTGCTTCAGCTTTAAAGTCAACTATGATCCACTCCTGTGATGGTGGGGACCAAACATATGGAAAGGCTTAATGTGCAATGGTCTCCTTTTCCCATTTTCTCCCCAACTGGCTTTTGATTATTAAAAACTTTCTTGAATACCAAAAACACCAAGGAGATGGTCAGTGTATATAATAGATGCATGGACACATTGCTAAGATGCCTCCAGTCTTATGTGACTGTGGATATATACTCCAAAGGCCAGATGGAGAGATCCCGATCTATTGATCCTTTGAACTATGTACTGAGACTTTTCCATTCCTACAATTGTACTCCCATGGAATTCAGACTGAGTTTTTAGATCCTTATTTGGAATTATTTAGGCTTTGCAGCCTTCTGACCAACAGAATAAACTCCCCCCCCCCACGCAGCTGGGGGAGGAAAGTGGCTTTGCTCCCTCCCACTGAAAGAGAGAGCTGAGGGGGCGGGGCTTCTAGGAAGCAGCCCACCCCCTTGATCACTCACTTTCTGGACATTGAGGAGGAAGGTTGTGGAAAGTGAGGTCTCCAATTGAAGGGAGGCATTCCGGGTGCTGGCCCAGGGAGAGCTTTGTTGGAATTGCTGCCTGCTTCTTTACATTGAAAGGTTGGTAGGTGGGATCGCCTGGTAGCATATGGTGTCCTCTGAGTTCGCTACGCTTTCCCTGCTTCGTCTCCCTGGGCCTGGGGATTAAGGTCCCGGTTTGCTTCTCCCTCTTCATTCTTTGGCTTGGAGGGTGTGGTGGGGAGTGCGCACTTCGGTGGAGTGCCTCCCCCCCCATCCCTCCAGGACAAAACTTGACAGTGGGTAACTTTATGGGCTTAGCTGTAGTGATATTGTGGACATTGTGCAGCCATTGCTGTTCCCTTCCATGCATTATCAGCCGGGTGATCCCTGTGTTCTGGGTGGGTCACTATTCGGGCTGGCTTCCTGTCGTCGGCCATTTTGGCGGTGCTTTTGGCGCCAAGGGCTAATGCTTGAGTCTGTCACTGGGAAGATTTATATGTTGCTATGCAAAGGGTGTGGCCGTATGTTTAAATTTCGCGCCTGTGTTGTGTCAGGACCCAGGCTGCAGAACACCAATAACCATGCGCAGAGACCAGAATCTATCTAATATCTTTATTAGGGAAATATATAAAGTCAATAAAAACAAGTGTAGAATATAGTTCAGAAGTAGACCTTTCAGGAAAGGTCAAATATAGTCCAGGAAAACAATGTCCAATATGTGATATTAAAGTCCAAAGTTATAATCCACTTCACCGAAACACACACTATTTGGCAAGCAATAGTGTGGGGAACTGTCCATAGTCTTTGAGGCTTAAGGTAAATCCGAAGGAAACTGGAAAACAAGGCTTGAATCAGAGGAGCAAGGTCCGTGGTTTAAAACGCAAGGCAAGGCAAGACTTGAAACTTGGCAAGATCAAACTTGAAACAAGGCAAACATGAATCAAAAACTGAGTCCATAGAAGTCCATGGTACAAGGCTGGGCTGGAAACTTGATCCGGGATCTGGGAACTGGAGTACGAAGTCTACACACAATCTCACTCCTCAAGCCGAAGAATTGACTCCGCAAGGATTTCTTTGCGGGCAAACACCTATATAGGATCTTGTTTTCCCACCAAGGAACACTTTCTCTGGGGAACAAGAAACGAAACCTATACTGTGTCCAGATGCATGACTCCTTAAAGTTTCCCAAGGGAAACAGACTTAATCAGCTAATTGTCTGGCAGCTATCCTGGCGCTCCGGCGAGTCGCTTCTCGAGCGCCCCTATCTTGATTATAATAATCCCGGCGAGAAAATGGGGAAGATTTCTGCTCAAGGCTTGTTTGGCTGACTTCTTGTGGGCAAACATCTTGCAGGTGCAAGGGCTCCAAATCTGGCAGAAATGGTGGGAAACCCAAGTTTTCCTCTTCATCTGCCACAATAGTACATGGAACGGGACTACATGGCCCATGAGTCATCACATGTTGGCAGTTAGTTTGAGGTTTCATGATTGGTTGAAATGGGTGAGAGGGTCGGCCATATAGGCAGTCGGCCATTTTGTTTTTAATTTGTTGGCCATTTTTTAAGCCTGTTGGCCATGTGGCCAGGCCTGTCAACCATCTTGTGGATGTCTGGCAGCCTTTTTGTGTACATTGGCAGCCATATTGGTGAGAATTGGCAGCCATTTTTCAGTGCCCTGGCGGCCATTTCGGGCAGGTTGCATTACATATGCAGGCCTGGTGGCTATTTTATTCAGGCCCGGAGGCCATTTTTTCAGGCCCAGAGGCCATTTGTTCAGGCTCGGTGGCCATTTTGTTCTGGCCCAGTGGCCATTTTTGGTAAAGGCTCCATTGACAACTGAGTGCTAGGCTATGTGTTGAGACACAGAGGCCTTAAAAAGCCACACACACAATTTAGTCCAACAAAAGATTTATTATAAAGCAAAAATACGCTTAGAGACACTTAACTTCAGAGTCTCTAGCTAAAACCTAAAGCGTTTACCCAAACTGGGCTGAAAAAAGCAACTGGAGAATAACCTGGATTAAATGGAGAGAAAAACCAGATTTAATGGAAAGAAAACCTGGATTCAAATTCAGTCAAAATAAACAGGAAGCAAACAGCGCTGTAACGAAGGGTTCCAACAGATGGCGCTGTGTCCAAAGAGTCAGTTGTAAACAGAGTTACCAAAGCCAGCCAAGGTCCCAAAATCACCGAAAGAGAAGTCTGAACAAACGCCGTTTCCCAGGTGGTTAAACAGAGCCGTAGTCAAATTAATCCAAAGGTCCAGGAAAGGTGAAAGCCACACTCACGATAAGCCAGTCCAAACGTCGTCACCAGGGTGGTCAAACAGAGCCGTTGTCAAATCAATCCAAGGGGCCAGGAAGGGAGAAAGCCACACTCACGATAAGCCAGTCCAAACGTCGTCACCAGGGTGGTCAAAGAGAGCCATTGTCAAATCAATCCAAGGGTCCAGGAAGGGAGAAAGCCACACTCACGATAAGCCAGTCCAAATGTCGAGGATTCCCAGGTAACAGAACTCCAAGCTGCAGAACCCAAACCCAACACGAGAACAGGCAGTGACAAAACACACACGATACGACACTTTGCCTTCTGCAATGATTCCCCATTTCAGAGCCTTCTTTTTACTTACACATAATTATCCGATGATGAGCTGCCCTCCACCTCATCATCATCTCTAGCAGCTGTACATGTCTTCACACCTGAATCCCTGTCTCCATTCTTCCAGTTTCTCCATCTCCTGTCAAGACTTAGGTTTCCTCATGACTCGGACGTATCTCCCGTCTGCCAATCCTCATGTCCCGAAAACCCTACAAACGTGTCGCTAGAAGTTGGCTCTGTATATATATTCCTAATCTCTTGAACCTTAGTCCAATCCATTGTGTTATCCCCATCCTCATCACTCCCTGACCCACCATTCCCAGAGAAACCCATAAACAATTCACTATCTGTGGGAGCAGTGAATATATCCCGGATCTTCTTCCTCTCCCGTTCTTCATCAGATTCCTGCTCCTGAGCAACCCTCTTTGTGCCTCTATTCCCATCCATCACATTTTCTTCCACACTCATTGACTCCTCGTCACTTGAAAACCCTTCGAATGTATCCTCCTCAGTAGGCGCCATAAGTATATCCCGAATCCATTCCCTTTGTTTTTTGATATCTGACACCTGCTCGTGATTACCCCTTGTTCTCCTACTGGTACCGCTACTACTGCTTGCAACGTTACTTGCTGACTCAACTACAACACTATGTGTGGGTAGCACCGCTATCATTGGTAGGCATTAGGCATATCTCCTTGAATTTGGCTATTTTGGTTGCTTGTATATTTGCTTTGGTTTGATAATACTTTGAAAGCATTGACCTTTGGCATGGATATTGGTTCTACATAATAATAATAATAATAATAATAATAATAATAATAATAATAATAATAACAACAACAACAACAACAATAATATCAATAGTGATAGTTAATAATGATAATAATAGGAATCTTGAAAGCATTGATATTGAATTAGAATTGGGTAGCTGCCCTTGGTATAGGTATGGCATTTGGCTCTGGCCCATTGTGCTATTCTTCCTTATGTGGCATGTTGCCTCAATTAAGTGGCTGTGGCTTAATGATTTCTTTTTAATTATTCTTACAGTATAGCACCAAAGAAGAATATTGGGGGCAAAAGGTGAGGGCCCGGCTAAGAAATCGCCTGCTAGGCACCCTCCCCCACCGAGTGCTTCTTCGGACGAAGAAGGAGATTCGAACCAGCTGCTGAAAGCGCTAGTCGCACGTATTGATGTGCTTGATAGAGAGAAGGTGATGGCTGCTGCTTGGGAAGCTCAACTGCCTGGTGCTGGCAGTAATGCCATATTCATAAAATGTTTGTGTTCACATATTTCTGCTCTAGAGGAGGAGAGGTGGACTGGGTTGCCGGCCACAGATGAGCAGTTGGCTACTTCAACATCTGCCATAGCCGAAGTCATTCCATCCAGCTCTGTGGCGGTAGGAGTTCAGCCTGATGCAGTAGATGCGTGCAGTGCTGCCAGTAATTTAGGTAATGGGGATGCACACATCTTCCCCTGGGGAGTGGCTGATTCGCAAGATATAACTTCAACCCAAACACCTTCCGAGCCCATCCCTTCCAGCAGCAGCACTCAATTGGCTATCCTGGCCCCAGCTGGGAGTTCATCAAGCCTTGTGGGATCGTCAGTTGCAGCAACTCCCACTATTGAAAGCTCACTTTGTTTTTGGGGCACAGCTGATTGGCCATTGCCGGCCCAATATTCTTAGTGCAACAGCATTGGGCTCCCATTTGGCTCAGAAGACTGTAGATAAAATTCATAGAAATGAATACATTGGCATTTTTACCCTGTATTTCAGGGAATTAGAGAAAAAGGAGAAGGACAAATTGGATGATGAGAGGAAGGAAATTATTAAAAAACGCAAGGTGGACCAGAATTGGGGTAATTGGTTCACTTGTTTTTTGATCTATGGTGGGGTTCTAGTGAAGGCATACCCTTCCAGATCCCACTCTCTTTTTCAATATCTAAACATTATTAATTCGGCCTATGTGAACTTTACTGGGGGAGCATGGCTCTTGTACGACAAACGTTTTAGGCTTTGCGCAGCCCAATCTCCAACCTTGTGTTGGGATCTGAAAACCATTAACTTTGGATGGAAGTTTTGACACCTGCACGCCCTGTTTTGGGCGAGAAGGCCGATAGTGGCCATACAATTAAAAATTATAGGGCTGGTCAGTCCTTTCGCCAGCCGCAACATCAACAGCACCAACAACCACAGTAACGTTTGTTGTGCTGAGAGTACTCTGCCCAAGGAATTTGCTCCTGGAAGGGATATAAATTTTTGCATGTTTATGCCATTTGTTTGGGGCAGCATGCAGTCAAAAACTTACTAGAGGAAAACACGGCAAGGGGGGTGGCAGAGATAACCAAAATTCAAAGAGAGGATCTGGCCCTGGTGCTTTTTCCAAAGGGTCCCAGCTCAGTTAATCCAGTTCAGTTAGATTTCTGGTTGTCCTGTTATCCCAATTTGAATGCAGCTAGTTATATGCATAATGGGTTCTTTTGATCATTTTAGGATTCCTGCACTAAGTCCCAAGGCCCCCTTTTAGAGACCCAAATTTGAAATCCATTATTGGTATGGAGGATATTGTCCTTGCAAATAATTAATAAAGAAGTTGCGGAGGGTAGGGTTCTCAGCCCATTTACTTCACCCCCCTACACCCCATTTAAGATTTTCACCATTAGGGATTGTTTTGAAGAAGGCCCCTGGGGAGTATCGCCTCATTCACCATCTTTCCTATCTCAGGCGGAGATCAGTGAACGATGTCATTCCAGAAGATTTTTATACGGTACATTATACTTCCTTTGATACAACTGTGAAGAAAGTTAGGGCCAGCGGCCCAGCAGCCAAATGGGCCGAGGGTGACATAAAGTCTGCTTTTCACCTTCTTCCAGTGCACTTGCTGGACTTTGAACTGCTAGGTTTTCAGTTCAATGGGTTGTATTATATGGATTAGGTTCTTCCAATGGGCTGCTCAGTTTCATGCGCTGCTTTTGAATTCTTTAGCACGTTTTAGAATGGGCCCTTAAAACAAAATCAGGACTTTTGGGTGTTGTTCATTACTTGGACGACTTTCTATTCATAGGAAAGCAGGGGTCAGGGGAATGCGAATTTTTGCTTCTGTCTTTTCAGGATTTGGCTGAGCAATTGGGTGTTCCTTTAGCCCCAGAAAATACCAAGGACTCTGCCACTAAATTAACCTTTTTAGGGATTGAACTTGATATGGTTCAGCAATCCTCTAGTTTACCTCTGGAGAAGGTTTCAAATTTAATAAATAAGATCCAATTCTTTGTCACCTGTAATAAGGCCACCTTACATGAGTTTCAAGAAATTATTGGACATTTAAATTTTACATGCAGAGTGGTGGCTCCCGGGGCACGCCTTTTTGCACAGGCTCTGCAATGCCATATCAGGAGTCAGACTGCCGCATCATCATGTGTGGATTACCTGTGGGATTAAGGCTGATTTGGACATATGGTTGCAATTTTTAAGTCAGTATAATGGGATTTCTTTTTGGAGACAGGACCTATTACTGAAGGACGCCCTTCAGATAGCATCTGATGCTTCTGGAGCCATTGGCTTTGGCATCTTTTTTAACGGGCATTGGTGTGCCGAGTTATGGCCCGAGAGTTGGCACACTAGAGGGATAACCTCTGATTTAACATTTCTGGAATTTTTTCCCATTTTGGACAGATGAAGGAGGCACACCCTCAAACACGCTTGTCATGGCCCTGTTTGTACAAGCTTGATTGTCATGCACAAGGTGAGGGAGGCACAGCCTCGGGCATGCTTGTCATGGCCTGTGAATATTCATTGGCCACAATGGCCATAAGATAATGGAATTAAGTTGGATGTGGCTTGAAAAGTGTCAATTTGGCCATACAGTATGTTTATCAAATAACATGGTTTTGGAACTTGCAAAGATTGATTGTATCATTTTTTCCAAACTGGGCAACCAGATGTTTATAGCCGATCTACAAAAAGGAATTAGGGGAGTTCTAGGGATTTGGTGGGGGTCAGGAGCTAAATAGACATTTGCTCCTGATCTGTAGTGGAATACTTAGGGGAATCACATATTTTGGTGTGCACCACAAGGCACCTCAGTTTTGGTGTAGGCCAGAGGTGTGAATCCTCGCCTAGGGTTTATACAGCCCCAGCGAGGGTGAACTATTATGGCCTAGGAATGGGAGACTATGACCTCTCCATCCATTCCCCTTCAGGTCATCTAGGTTTAGTTATGCTGGGGACCTGGTGTTTCACCCTAAATTCAGTTAAATGGATAGTTGGGCAGGACCACCTATATTGGCTTTATGCCTCACCAAATGTATAGATGGCTATTGAGAATTTGCCCCTAGTTCCAAATTAAAAGTTAAATAGGTTGCCCAGTTTCAAACCCAAGTTTACTTTTCTTGACTCATTATTTTGGGGGGTTGGAGGGCAAATACTGTTCCAATCCCATTGATTTCACTTGACACAAGGTCTGTCAAGTAAAAAAGAGCTAGTGCAGTGTATGTTTTACTTAAGTGCTGTCTCTTTTTTGCCCTCTCCTCAAAGGAATTTTATTTAAAAATGCAACTCTTTTGTGACAGGTTAAAATATAATATCTCTGACTTTTCATATGAACTGATGAGCCTTTGTATTAGGCTTAAATCATAGGAGCCGGCCAAGACCTTCTTCTAGATAAATTTTCTGTATCCGTGAAGGTATGTTCTTAGCTAAGAGCGTAATACCTCTAAGTCCTGATGGCGTTCCATGTCCTAATTTCCCACCAGCTAGTAGGTTAGAAGATAACATCTCACCTTTCCGAGCCTCATGGTTTTCAAGTGCTTCATAAAACTACCCTCTCTAACCTCCCACTATTTTGCTGGCTGTGACCTATAGAAGTTAAATGATCCAATTAGCCCTTACTCCCTTTTTTTAGTGCAGTGCAAGGAAAGAAATAATTCTTCCAGTCTTTCCAATTCTACAGAAAACTCAAGAACAAACCACAGAGTTCTATTGACTGGCAGTCCAACCAAGTCAGCTCCAAAATCCACCCAGGAACTGTTCAAGAAAGAAAATGGCGAAGCTGTTAAATATATACCCAAATGGCGAAGCTGTTAAATAGCATTAGAGGAGGAAATAATGAAGACTTTGTTAGAAAATTGAGGCTTGCATTTGAATATCTAGAAAGGAAGACAAAGGTAGACTTTAAAATAGCAGCAAGGAGAAATAAGCAACAAAAAAAAGGTAAGGGTAGATTTTAATGAAATATTAGTTTCACATTGGGTGGTGCTGGAAGTCATGGGTGGTGGTTTATGGGTGGGGGAGGAGGGTGAGTGTGGTAGACAGATGTATTTGTATTATACATATTTGATGTATTCTTTTTATTTTCTTTTTACATTCTGTATATCATCTTTACACAATAAAAATTATAATTTAAAAAAGAAAGAAAGAAAATTGCCATCAATAACCTGCTGGCATCATTTCTCATCAATTACAACATATTGTGATACGTGGTTTATTTTCTTTGCTATCAAACTCTTCCAATGCCCAAACCAAGAGGGAATGTATTAACAATACCATCATCATACTGCTGCCTACACCTCTCTGTTCATTTTCCTCCATACCTCATTTGCTTAGTATCTTCTCTACCTTTCCCTATATACTCCTTCCACTACCTTGCCCACTTGCCTGTCTTCTTCTCTTATTTGGGCCCCATCTACACTGCCATATGATGCAGTTTTTCACTATATAGACCAGACATGGGCAAACTTTGGCCCTCCAGATATTTTGAACTTCAACTTCCAGAAATCCCAGCCATCTTACCACCTGGAGGGACAAAGTTTGCCTATGTCTCATATAGACTCATATAGTGCAGACCATTATATAGTCAATGAGTCTACATTGACTATATAAAAGCAGTCAAAAGCTGCATTATATGGCAATGTAGATTCAACCTTGGAATGACGTCACCCTCCCAGTTTCCACCATCATCACAGTTGTTGCTATCAGCCCTATTTGGAAAACAGGATTGCCTGCACAAAGCATCCAGAACTATTCCCAGTGGGAAAAAAACAAAGAATTTGATGTCTGATTTTGTTGAGTTTTCAAAGACTGACATTGAGGCAGAATGACCAAGCATTTGACAAATGGTCAGCTCCAAAAAGGAAAGCTCTCCAGAACAACAGCAGTAAGGACTTTTGATGTGGAGACAGTGCAGTTCACTATTTTCAGCAAGTGATGAGGTGTTCATTCAACCCTACAACTAATGGATAAGCCTGCTTGACATCACTAACTGCCATGGCTCCATACTACAGAATAATAGGACTATAGTGTTGTACCCTTGTTTGCCAAAGAGTCCTGATACATCACCAAACTTCAACTCCCAAGATTCTACAGCATTGGGACATAACAGTTAAAGTGGTATCGAACTGCATTCATTGTACAGTAAAGTTGCATTGTCATCATGCCAACTATGTTTGATGCCAGTCTATGAACATTATATTCCGGCAATTTATAACTCATGTATTTCTTTACTATGAGTGAAATAAACTCCATTTACTCAGCTTTGCTATCCATGCATCTATCATCCTCATTGATCCCTTCCGAAATCTTTCTGGTTTATCAACTTTGTTCTTTAACTTTAGTACCTATATATGTCAGGACCCAGGCTGCAGAGCACCAATAACCATGCGCAGAGACCAGAATCTATCTAATATCTTTATTAAAGAAATATATAAAGTCAATAAAAACAAGTGAAGAATATAGTTCAGAAGCAGACCTTTCAGATGAGGTCAAATATAGTCCAGAAATGTATTGTCCAATATAAGATATTAGAGTTCAAAGTTTTAATCCACTTGACCGAAACACACACTTTGCCAAGCAAAGTGTGGGGAAATGACAGAGTCCAATGTAGCTTGACAACAAGGCTGGAAAATAAACTTGATTCTTGGCTAGATCAAAGACTTGAAACGAGGCAAACATGAAACATGAACAGAGTCCAAGGAAGTCCGTGAAACAAGGCAAGGCTGGAAACTTGATCCGGGAAAAGTCCGTGAAACAAGGCAAGGCTGGAAACTTGATCCGGGAAACAAGGAACTGGGGTTACGAAGTCCACACACGATCTCACTCCTCAAGGTGAACAATTGACTCCGCAAAGTTCCCCTTGCGACCAGCACCTATATCGGGTCTCGTTTTCCCGCCAACAGAACACTTTCCCTAGAGAACGAGAAGCGAAACCCAACTCTGTCCAGATGCATGACTCCTTAGAATTTCCCAAGGGAAGCAGACCTAATCAGCTAGTTGTTTGGCAGCGATTCTCAGGCTCCAGCGATTAGCCTCTCTGGCTCCTCTATCTCTATTATAATTGTCCCTCCGGGAAAACGGGGGGGGGGAATTCTGCCCAAGGCCTGTTTGGCTAGATTCTTGAGGGCAAACATCCTCCAGGTGGATAAGCCCCGGCTCTGGCTGAAACGGCAGAAATCCCATGTTTTCCTCTTCGTCTGCCACAATAGTACTAGGAACAGGACTACAAGGCCCATGAGTCATCACAATATATGACTAGACTATTACAAATGTGGTCTAATAGTAACTCCTGGCCTATATAACATTTATCTACTCAACATTAAAAACATACACACACATATATGGAGAGTGAAAGTTAATTCTGCACTTGGCTAGCTCATTCTAATTTCACTTCCACAATCATAATAAACAGCATTTATAGAACTTTATGAAAAAAATATTATTTCTTCTTCTGCATTGATGACTAGGACCAATAGGAGCGCTTCAGTAGGTATAGTGAATGTGTAGAATTGCTAGATTACTTCTTTCAAACTGCCTGATGTAAAATATGAATAAAAGTAATATTAGGAGAGAGTAACATGTTCCACAAAACAGCTATATATGTAACAGCAGCTACATTTTGTCCATAATATTTCAGAATATGTGATTCAATGGCTGTTTCCTGAGCAGTATGCCCTGATTAGAGTTTTGTTTCAAGGAGGAGCATAATAAAAAAATATATCACCTTGCTGCTGAAACATACAGAAACCTATCTATGTCATTAACAGGGTGGCAGCCATTATGGGTCTGCATAGGAGAAAGAGCTACTGGGAAATAAATCCTGATATAAGTAAATAGGATGGCAGCCTTATTACCAGAAAGGTTGGCTGGAGTGGGTAAGGATGAAGCTTAAAGTACTTGTGCTGGCTGAACAGGCTGTAGGCTGGCTAAACTACTTTCATGCCAATATCTGGTGGATCTCGGAGATCAGCTGGCAGGAAGTCTGAGGTCAGCTGGATGAAAAGCTCTCATCATGCCAACTACATTTGATGCTAGTCTATGAACATTATATAGAACATAATTAAAGAAAGACCTGGGTACTATTGGTTAGCCTCAGCTAGCACATGCCTACTGAATCAGTTGTTAGATAGGGATTCCATAGGAAGGTTATGTGTATCTGTTTCAGTACAGATACAAAGCAATGGGTTCCTTCAAATAAAATGGCTACTAGGGGGTACAGTTTTGAAAAAAGACATTTTGCTTTTGCTTTGACATTGAAGAGTAATAATTTACTACATTGTTGATAGTGGCTACTGTTTATTCAAATTTGCAAACTTAATGTTGTCATTTTAAAACAATGTTATTTAAAAATTTCCTTTTTAAAAAGAAGATGTAACGTTGTCAAGGGTTCAAATCAGCATGGAATTCCCTGTTGTATAGCAGAAAGGACTCTTCACTCCTGTAAGGGAGCTAAATACCCTCTTGCAGTAAAGAGTAGGCTTGTCCGATCGATGGAAAAAATGTTTCAATTCTCGTTTCTAAAGTAGGGGGTGCCGGCGCTTCGATATAGAAAGTATTTCAGAATATTTCACCCAAAAATTTCGGATATTTCTGAAAATTCATAATGATTCTTAATGTTTCTAAAATGGTGGACGCGCATGCGCAATCGCCAAAAAAAAAGGAAACCGGGGGGACTTTTACAGGGCTCTCCCACCCTCATTTCTTGAGCTATCCTCATCAAATTTGGTACAGTGGGAGATCACATTCAACACTCTTTGCTCAACAAATTGCAGAACGTTTCCTGTCTCCTATGATTTTGGCGAATTTTCATAACTTTTTATAATACACTATTTTTCAATATTTGAAGAAACCTGTTCCTGGTTTGAAAGTCTTATTTCCTGTTCAATTGGGTTCTTATCACTGTAAAAGTCTCTCTTCTACTTGTGTAGACTTTGGATTAGAAACGCAGCACTCGCCAAGCAATGCCTTGGCAGGAGTGCCACTGTCCTTTGGAAACTATAAATTGCCTTTGAACCTTTTGATCAATGGTGCCCCTGGCTGACCTTGTGATGGCAAAAATAAAACTCTGGCCGAGGACTTTGGATTAGAAATGCAGCACACGCCAAGCAATGCCTTGACAGGATTGGCAATGTCCTTTGGAAACTATAAATTGCTGTGGACCCTCTATTGAATCAAATCAATGTCTGACTTTGTGATTGCAGAAATAAAACTCAGCCCAAGGCTTGGGAATAGAAATGGAGCGCGAGGGAAGCAATGCCTTGGCAGGAGTGCCCACGTCCTTCGGAAACTATAAATTGCTGTGGACCCTCTATTGAATCAAATCAATGTCTGACTTTGTGATTGCAGAAATAAAACTCAGCCCAAGGCTTGGGAATAGAAATGGAGCGTGCGGGAAGTAATGCCTTGGTGGGTGCCCCACGTCCTTTGGAAACTATTTTTTCCAATGTACCCTTTTAGGTTTGAAAACAATGTGTGTCTTTGTGATTGCTGAAATAACACTTATCCCGGGGGCTTGGGATTACAAACGGAGGGTGAGGGAAGCAATGCCTTGGCGGGTGCCCCATGTCCTTTGGAAACTATTTCTTACAATGTACCCTTTTAGGTTTGAAAACAATGTGTGTCTTTGTGATTGCTGCAATAACACTCAGCCCAGGGGCTTGGGATTACAAACGGAGCGGGAGGGAAGCAATGCACTTGCAGGAACGCAGACGTCCTTTGGAAACTATAATTTTCAAGTCCCCCCCCCCCCTTTCAGGATTGCAAAGAAGGGCTGATGTAGTGATTGCTAAATTCCAAAAAAAAAAAAAAGGCAGAGGTTTAGAAATAGAGCGCCAGGTAAGCAATGCCTTGGCGCCCACGTCCTTTGGAAAATAAAAATTCCCTAAAGCCACAGCAAGGACTCTGCCACAAGCCCCAAGCCAATTCCCCCCGCCCCCAAAAAAAACACAATATCGAACCAGCAACAACAGACACTCTACCCCCTATAGCCAGAACAGTCACTTAGCCCTCTCTCCCCCAAGCAAGCAAGCAGCTTCCCAGCGCGCGCAAACCACCCTCTCTGCTCGGTATCCTAGCCCAGAATGGCTTGGCTCAGTTGGGGAGGGGATTTTTATAGAGATCCTGCACGTGGACGCGGAGGACACTAGCCCCCACCTTTTTCAGCCATCGTGGAAGTCTCTGATTGGCCAGGGAGCGGTAGCCATTTTAGGCTGCGCTAGGCTCCCATTCATGTTAGGTTGCAGAAACAAAAAAATTTAAAAATATTTTTTAAAAAATATATTAAAAAAAATTGGGGAGGAAAAAATTTAACAAAACATTTAAGACACAATTAGAGAATGGGCCAACGATGGTTCAAATTACATTGCCAGTTGCACCCAGGGAAAATGTTTCAATACTCGTTTCAAAAAGCGAGAACAATCCGAAATAATAATGAAACAAGAATCATAACGAAAATTTGGACAACCCTAGTAAAGAGGTCTTCTCAGGAACAAAAACAACATAGAGACACAAAGCTGTTTGTTCCCACCAGCAGACTTTTCTTGCTTAAGTTACAGTAATAGTGCAAATACTAGCACAGTATTACAAATTCTTTCTCTTCATCCACCAGCCCTCATCAGGTTACTACAAATTTAAATGCAACAGTCTCAGCACTCTGCTACCACACCCCAATTACAGTGAGACTTGTGGTTAATCCTGAGACATTGATTCTGTTAGCATTTAAATAAATGCTGAGCAATTTTCACATGGTGACAAAAGTCAGCCCTACGTTTTTTTTTAGGATGAGAGAGTGCAAAAGCAAAAAAGAATACAGCTTTAGTCTATACATTCTAATGGAAGTTTTCTTCTCCCAAAAGAAGATTTATTTTAAAATAAAATACTTAGAACTTATTAATCTCTAGGTTGCCTATGTAGTTGACTACAAATTAACTTGAACAGGACATGCTTCTATAAAAATTAGTTTTTAAAATAATGGGTCTTCTTTCCCTTTTCAAGCTCCCTAATGTTTATTCAGTTTGAGATATGGATTTTCCACAAATCTGATAAAAATAATAATTTATGTGTGCAAATCTAATTTATAAAGTCATTCTTTTTTTAAAAAAATTCACTCTAACTATTTGAATATTGATTATATGATGAAAGATTGTGTGGCTTTATTCAAACATCTAACAACATCTTTCACTGCTTATTGAAACCAAGCTAGTCTGGTGTCAATACTATACACATCAATTTCACTTGGACTCTAAACCTCAAACACGTAAGCCTTGCTTAATGTTTAACTAATCCTTAATATTGACACTGTGAATTCTGTTCAAGGCCACATGTGACAACCTGAATTTAGGTGAAAGTACAAATAAAAAAGTTATCTCCTAATATGTGAGGAATGAACAAATGTCATTTGATAGGAAACCACAACTGCATATAGTCTATCCTGCTTTGTCTATACCAGGGGTCCTCAAACTTTTTAAGCCGAGGGCCGGTCCACAATCCTTCAGACTGTTGAGGGGCCGGATTATCATTTGAAAAAAATACAAACAAATTCCGATGCACACTGCATATGTCTTATTTGTAGTGCAAAAACAACAACAACAACAACAACAACAACAACAACAACAACAACAACAACAATGAAAGAACAATACAATATTTAAAAACAATTTTAATCAACATACATTTATCAGGATTTCAATGGGAAGTGTGGTCCTGCTTCTGGCCAATGAGATAGTCAAGTTAATTAGGGTTGTTGTTGTTGTTGTTGTTGTTGTTGTTGTTGTGTGCCTTCAAGTCATTTCAGACTTTGGGTGAGCCCAAGTCTAAAATGTATTTATTTATTTACTGCATTTATTTACTACATTTGTATCACACCCTTCTCACCCCAAAGGGGACTCAGAGTGGCTTACAAATTATATGTACATACAATATATTATATTATTAGCATAGCACAATATTAGCATTATATATTACTATATTGAACTATACCACTATACTGTAATATTATTAGTAATATTATATGTAATATAGAAGATATAATTAATATTATTATATGGTATTATTATTAGTGTTATATTGTATTACATTATAATATTATTATCAATATTATATGTATATACAATATATTATATTATAAAACTGAGGGCGGGGGCCAGGTAAATGACCTCGGAGGGCCGCATCCGGCCCCCGGGCCTTAGTTTGGGGACCCCTGGTCTATACAATGTATTTTTAAAATACATTTTTATTGTGTAAAATTGGTATGCAGAATGCAAAAGAGAAAGAAAAAAATCAAATACACAAAATACAGATACATCTGTCCTCTGAATCCACCCCTCCCCTCACCCACCACCCATGAACCATCACCTATGACTTTCAACACTACTCAGTGTAAAACTAATATCTCATTTTAAAAACCTACCCTTATCTTTATATTAATTAATTCCCCATGCAGCTAATTTAAAGTCTATATTTGTCTTCCTTTCTAAATATTCAAATGCAAGTCTTTTTTTTTTCTAACAAAATAGTTTTTTTATTTCCTCCCCAAATACTATTGGAGAGCTTGACCATTTGGATATAATCTTATAATTTTCCTCTACAGTCCACTCCCTTCCATGATTTTGCTGTTACAGTAGATTCTTGCTTATCCAACCTTCGCTTATGCAACATTCTGTATTATCCAACACAGTTTGCCTTTTAGTAGTCAATGTTTTTGTGGCCAATTTTTTCAATACATTGCGATGTTTTGGTGCTAAATTCATAAATACAGTAATTACTACATAAAGTTACTGTGTATTGAACTGCTTTTTCTGTCAATTTGTTGTAAAACATGATGTTTTGGTGTTTAATTTGTAAAATCATAATGTAATTTGATGTTTAAAAGGCTTTTCCTCAATCTCTCCTTATTATCCAACATATTCGCTTATCCAACGTTCTGCCGGCCCGTTTACGTTGGATAAGCGAGACTCTACTGTACATTAAAAAGCAGCAGAGTTGTTCTGCCGGCCCGTTTATGTTGGATAAGTGAGACTCTACTGTATTAATCTTGCAACAACAAAACTATATTGACAAATTTCTACATCTTCTTTCATGTCAATACAACTTCTGTATTGACATTTCTACATCTATTTCTTTCACTAAATAAACCTAAGATACATATTTCTAGGCTTTCCTAACCTTTGTAGTAATCATTTTATTTGTTTATTTAATTACCTTTTTCCAGAAAATTTGTACCAGCCTACAAGTACACCAAGCATGGAAGAAATTACCTTTCTGTATTTTATATCTCCAACATTTCCCCTGGTGGTATTTATCTATTTTAGCTATCACCTCAGGAGTTATATAACTTTTATAAAACATTTTATACATATTATCTCTGATGGATCCAGCTATTGAAAACTTAAAACCTCTTTTCCATAAGTATTCCCATTTATCCAAATCAATATTTTCCCCTAAGTAAGTCTTTCCCTAAGTCTATACAATGTAGGTCAATAACTCTTCATAAATGGCATCCATCATATGTTGTCCATTGCATATCATGGTCCAAAATAGAATACACTGAATTCTAAAACAGGCAAAGAAACATTGGAAAGAAGAAAAGTAGAAACACAGCCAATATTCAAGGCAGAAATCAGGAAGACATAACATAATGTGGTAACTTTAACTAAAGCTCAAACACAGAAGCTAGAATTCATGTGTTAGTAATGTGAAAATATGCAACCTTCAGAATTTTCCTGGCAAGATTTGTTCAGAGAAGGTTTGCCTGTACCTTCCTTGTGGATTTCCATGACTGGGCAGGGAATCAAACTCTGGTCTTCAGAATCATTATCCAATGCTTTAACATACCACTCTGGCTCTCAACTTGCATAAACCAGTTATCTATATACAGTAGAGTCTCACTTATCCAACACTCGCTTATCCAACATTCTGGATTATCCAACGCATTTTTGTAGTCAATGTTTTCAATATATCGTGATATTTTGGTGCTGAATTGGTAAATACAGTAATTACTATGTAGCATTACTGCGTATTGAGCTACTTTTTCTGTCAAATTTGTTGTATAACATGATGTTTTGGTGCTTAATTTGTAAAATCATAACCTAATTTGATGTTTAATAGGCTTTTCCTTAATCTCTCCTTATTATCCAACATATTCGCTTATCCAACGTTCTGCCGGCCCGTTTACGTTGGATAAGCGAGACTCTACTGTACATTAAAAAGCAACAGAGTTGTAGATAGGTAGCTATGGTTTCCTAGTGCGTTCCCTCTTTTTTAATCTACCCTATTGCCCCTTACCATGAGTCACATGCTTCATCTATTTTCTCTTAAGCAGGTAGCCAGTGGCAGCACACCACATCATTTTCTCTTTTCTACAGCTGGATGGAATTAACTGTAATAATTCACTCCTCACTGAAGATGGCTTATTCCAAACACAATTTCCCTATAAGCTAATATTGTCAGCCATAATCACTATCTTCGGGTTTGCATTGAGACCTGAGAGCTGATGTGGGAGGACTTCATTGCCAGAAGCTCCTATTTAAAATAATTCCATAATAACACCCGGTGCCTTACCTCTCTCTATATTTTTCTTTTGGTCTTAGAAGCATGCCCCCAAGAATTATTTTACCTTCAGAATAAAACAAACAGAGGTATTTGGTTTTTAAAACTAAATTAGCAAATGGTGAAATCAAGCTCTTTGCAGAAAAACTTCTTTTTCCAATAATTCTTTTTTTAGCATCAAAATTAGCAGGATCTAACCATTTAAAACCCTGGGACTCTCTCTTTTATGTATGAATTCTGTTTACCTACTTAAATATTTCCCAGTGAAATCAATAAGACATTAAAATGCCTAATTTGGGCTGGGCTGTGACTCACACTTCGATAAAAAAAACAAACCAGGAAAACTAAATTAAATACAATTTATCCAGCAATTCTTCTGTTTTGTTCATGAAACTCAAGAACATAAGTAAACTTTCTGCTGATTTATTGAAGCTGGAAATATTTCATTGGTATGCTATCACTTGCAATCAAAGTCGATGCCTAGCAAACTTTACCCTATTATATATCCTCTCTATTATGCTTGTATGCTGGGAACCGTTCAGATAAACTGCTGAGTGCTATGTTTGAAAGGGCTAGTGTTATTTTCTGGTTTCACCACCAATTTTGTGTGGCTTTGATTTAGTTTAGTTCTGGTCTACCTAACCTCATGAGTTAGCAGCTCAAAAATATATCAGAGAGACCTCAGTAAGTTGCTCAACCATGATATAATTTAGCCTTGCTAAGAACCACTGCCATACGAAAATCAAATCCCTATGATGGTCAAGCTATCTGTCGAGAAGGTAGAAACAGTACTTATCCAGTTCAGTGATAAAAGGTCAGAGATAATCATCTGCTTCTATATTCTTAATGGAAAAATGTGCCTCAAAGGGTAGAGGGTTGCTATCCAAAAGGTTTTTATCATACTGGGCACGTTATTCATACCACATCACTTATGAAATCCTTTATACCAGTCATAGGCCTCTACTGTGCTTTGTAAAATAATCTCTCCATCCTGCCTTCTGTATACTGTGCTAGTTTTTATGATTATTAAATTGTGTTGAGCCGCATTCCCACCCCTAAGGAATGACTTTATTATGCCATTTAAAAACATCTTAATAAACTAGATGAGAATTCCTCCTAATGAGGAAGAGGTAAATTTTTTACAGAGTAAATATGGGAAAAATGGAGTATTAGTATACAGGGAGAAAGTAAGATTGATGATCTGACAAAACATTAATTAAAAAAGAATGTTGCCAAGACTTACTTGTATAATTCAACCACACATAATTCAAAGGCAAAATTAATTTACTTCTCTTTATTTGACAACAGAGCAACTTTCTATCGATTATGCTTCCCCACCCCACCAGAAGTACAAATAAGATATATTTAAACTGTCCAGTAAGAAATGGTGCTATTGAAGCTCTGTGCTTGGAATTTAAATTTCAAAAGCTCCACAGAGATGGCAGAGAAATTGACTCTCCACAGAAACAATTTTACAGTGGATTGGTAGACTAGTTTGCAAACACAGAATCTGAATTGCTTTAATTAAAGGAAATAAAATAACTGGCATCATTTTCATCTGAGTAATTCACAATGTCCCTCTGCCCAGCAAACACTGAATATTTTATTTTAAATGATGTATTGCAATATATGCTTGTGTCAAGGAATATTTTGTGTTACATTTACTTGTTAATTGTAAACAATTTTGAAGATGAAATATTATTACATCTTCAAATGCCAAGTGTATACACATAATCTTCACAAACTCTCTGATAATTAGATTACATAGTGCCTGTTGACAGTACACCGTACAATATGTTTCTAAGGCATTTTTTTTACTCATACATCCGGGAAAATGGTCTAGTAATCTTTAAATCTGCCTTGAAGATAAAGCAAGTTCTTCTCCAGGCAATAAGAAATTGTAAAAACATCTATGCGTAGTTTTTCAGGATAAATTATTGCAAATAATTTTGGAAATAATTTTTGCAAATAATTTTTATTGCAAATAAATAATAGGGGCCTGGCTGTGGCGCAGGCTGTTGAGCAGCTGCAATAAATCACTCTGACTATGAGGTCATGAGTTCGAGGCCAGCCCGTAGCAGGGTGAGCACCTGTCAATTAAAAATTAAAAATAGCCCCTGCTCGTTGCTGACCTAGCAACCCGAAAGATAGTTGCATCTATCAAGTAGGAAATAAGGTACCACTTATAAAAGTGGGGAGGCAAGTTTAACTAATTTATGACTTGGAATGAGGAAGTGCCATCAGAGTGGATGATGAAACAACTGCTCCCCCCTGTGGCCAGAATCGAACATCCCCTCAGGAGAAGGTTAAATTGCCTCTGCGTCTGTCTGTCTCAGTCTCTGTTTGATGTGTTTATGGGCATTGAATGTTTGCCCTATGTGTGTATAATGTGATCCGCCCTGAGTCCCCTTCAGGGTGAGAAGGGCGGAATATAAATACTGTAAATAAATAAATAAAAGAGACAGCAATGCCTGCCAATTCATGACCCAACAAGACTGTAATAAGATCTGCAAGCATTTTTTCTTATGCAGTCCCAAGTTGTTCTTCCCATTTCAGAGCCCCCATCTTTGGTATTCCTTCATTTTTCTGATCCTAAAGCTTGCAAAAGAGAAAAGAAGTGCTTAGGACTTTATGAGACCAACCCGCTATTTTGTTACATAGATAAAGAATACATATTGCACCTTCAATATTGCACTTCTTTTCAAGAGTGCTGGTGCTCCAGTAATTCACCATTATGTGATCCCATGACTGTACCTACCAATATCCTCATAACTCTGCCTTTATGCAGTACTTTAGTTTCTTAATTTTTATTATATTTATTTTAAGTGCTATTGTACCAATTCAGCATTAAAAACAAAAGGCAAACACACATACACAATAAAAAGGAAAACAGCCAGCTTGGGAACAGTGAGAGGAGGGTGGAGATCAGACAATTCTACCCTCTGATATCACATCACAGAAATGGAAGGGATTGATCTCAATAAAGCAAGTACAGTAGAGTCTCACTTATCCAAGTTTCTGGATTATCCAAGCCATTTTTGCACTCAATGTTTTCAATAAATCATGATATTTTGGTGCTAAATTCGTAAATACAGTCATTACAACATAGCATTACTGCGTATTGAACTACTTTTTCTGTCAAATTTGTTGTATAACATGATGTTTTGGTGCTTAATTTATAAAATCATAACCTAATTTGATGTTTAATAGGCTTTTCCTTAATCTCTCCTTATTATCCAAGATATTCGCTTATCCAAGCTTCTGCTGGCCCGTTTAGCTTGGATAAGTGAGACTCTACTGTAATGGGAATATTGTGGAACTGGAGGCTAGATATAATTTTTATCTGCTAATAATTAGAGATGGGAGAATCATGAAAGGCTGGAAAGCAAATGGATAGTGGGGTGCTTACAGTATTGTATGATAGGGGCTGTCACCAATTTTCCAGCTGTAATGATGGCTTGCCTACTTTATGTGATATATTCCTTGGTTAATATCTTGCTTAGGGAACAACTGGAGAAGAGTATGCTATGTTATAATCTCATTAACTATAATATAGTTCAGACAGCCATCTGAATCTTCCTAAGAGTGCAATCAACCACACTTAAGAACACATAAGCAGCACCAACAGGATTCTGCCCTTGGACTTTGGTCGCCATAACTGTTCTGCTATTGGTCATTCAAAAAACCTATAATAGCAATGAGCCTAATACAGAAATTGACCCTGCTCCTCCAAGCAATCTGTCCACAACTTCAAGTCAAATAAATTGATACATATACAGTACTTCGGAAAAGAATATATAGTTGTTTGAGTTACCTAATCAGAATCCTCCAATTGATTAAAGCAGGACTAAGAAGGAGTAAGCCTAAAAGCCTACAGTATTCACTGGAAGCTACTGTGCATTGTGAAGACTGCTAGTAGCCCATTCCAGTGAGTATGTGTATGTGTGGTTTTTTTGTTTTTGTTTTTTTGGTAGACAAACTCTTCAAGATTAGGCCCAGGTCTAAGTATCCCATTCATTTATGGTTCCTATATATCTTATGTCCATAGCGTGAAGGTAATTTAAACAGTTTAAATAGTTTAATAATTTTGAATGAAACAAATATTATGTATATTGAACCATCAAAAAAAAGGTGTCATCTCAGCTACCTATGTGTACAATTTTGGATTTTGAAGTACTGTATTCCAAATTTTGGAATTTCAGATAAGGCATGCTCAATCTATAATGGTTTGTTCTAACTAATCAGTATCTGTACTGAGTTGTTTACTGAAATGGTGTGAGACTTCCCAATGGGAAAGAGTAAGTATGATTGGAACATATGAACTAAATCAAATCAATCTTTATTTGATAGAAAGGGCCTATTCTAGTTAGGATTAGCAACTGGATTTAATCTTATGTCTTCATAAAAAAACCATTACTTAACTCTTTATCTTACATAGGTTTTCCCCATAAGTTCTGCTAGATCTGTATCATGAACATGCTATCAAAAAGAAAGAGAAAATAATTCATTGGCAACTTCATTGCCAAGTAATGAGTGGGGAATGTTTTAACACTTGTGTGTGTGTGTGTGTGTGTGTGTGTACACACATGCTTCAAATCCCAGAACATAATGCTTCATGCTATTTTTATCCTTTGTACTGGAGTTCAGACCAGATTCTATGTAGTTAATGTGTCCATATACAACAGAAGAGGTCTCACTTCAATAAATAGCAACCAGAGCTAAGTGAGCCAAATAACTGACTGCAAATTCTTAGGAAAATGTGTCCCTAAAGCCTTATTTAGTAGTTCTTTTCTGGATGAAGCAATTTGAGGACTTGGTTTACTGTCTGTTGCTTGAACAGTCATCTGATTTATACATGTATTCTGCTGGATTTGAGCATGTATATTTGTGAGCAAAATTGGCAATTTTCCCATTAAACTATGACTAGCACAATAGGGAAAATACTGCATAGATTTTATCTCACAGCTTCTAATTCAAATTAAAACTTCAGCAAGGCTGCTCATTGGGCCTCGCAATTTGCTAAAAGTTGTTAAACTCTGGACAACTTTCAGTCCTTCTTGCATAAGCAGTGCAGATTCCCCTCCGCAATACAAAAAATCAAACACATACAATATGGAACAAAACAGCGACAAATGTATTGGTTACAGTTGTAAATAGAGTTGACCCTGTAACATGGGTCTTGGATCCAGGCATCAACTAACCTGTCTGTTGGTAGACAAACATGATCCTCCAGTCTTTTATTGGAACCCTCAGTATAACAGAAAGTGAATCATGTGAGCCTAAGCCTTCCAGTGATAGTCTCCCCTCTCATAAGGGGATGCCATGAAGTTGGCAGTCCTCAATGTTGGGGCCAGATCTACCTAAACCACTCACACTCATGTGCCATAAGGAGACCCTGCACCATTACCAATGCTAATCCATGTCATGGATCCAGAATCTAAGCCAACTGCTCCACAAAACTGTGACAGTATAAGAAGCAGAAATAGTAAACATATACGTACAGTAGTGTAACAAGCCACAATACAAGGAAGGTGGATGGGATGCTTAGTCAGAGCCCTTCTACACTGCCCAAAATCCTCAGAGGAAGCAGTTTAAAACACCCTCTTCCTCCCGAGCTTTAGTCCTCACTCCCTCTCACAACCCCAGGCTTTCCCTTGTGGGGTGGTTAAATGTCATCCCAGGTCAACCAAAGGTTAACGCAGGTTGGCATCCAGCTACCGCCCCTGCCCCATCTCCCCCCAAAAAAACTTACCCGAGGAGTTTGTCAGTAGCACAGATCCCTCCATAGAGTATTCCTGACACTTGAAAATGAAGTGTCAGGAAGTGGGAAAGGGGGGGGAGGTCCCTCCAGTAAGTTTTTTGGGGAAAATGAGGGGCTGGGGGGGGGAGGAATGGGCGCCTTCCTGATCCTTCAGGCTCCAGGAGCCCTAAGAACCATGATGGCTGCAGGGATTGACCCCTGGGACTGCATAAGCAGTCCCGTGAGTCAATCCCCACAGGGTACACACCTGGAAAGATCTGGACCTTAGTTTAAGGTCCAGATCTTTCCAGGAGTTTAATTAATGTGGTGTAAACTGGGCCTGTCTGGAAGGGTCTTCAGTGAGTGTAAAGAGCTCACTTGAGTAGTTGCTTCTATGCTGAAGCATCTGACATAGTGAAATCCACCCAGCCAATGAGATTGAACCACCTGGTTGCCAGTCTCCCCCTCTATGGCCTAGCAAAGTGCATAGAACCCTGGGAAGAACATACACACCAAAAGGGAGAAAAATCAGCAGCCAGAATGTTTCAGACCATCTGGCCACACAAACTCCTGACACAATGATGTTTCTGGGATAATTTTGGATAATAAACTAATATCACTTCAGTCACTGGGAACATACCTGATTGCATACCATCTAATGATTCACAAATGAAATTAACTGAATGTCTGCATCACCTCTGCTGTAATACCACAGGTCAATAGTTATCACCACAATTTCTCTTCATGCTCCATTAATTTTATTACGATTCTCAATACAGTTTAAAAACTAGAACTCTGTGGATTCTTTTTAACAAAAGATCTATTTGAAAAGCAAGGTTATTTTGCCATATGTTGCAAACACTTGCAAAGATAGTTCAGCAGTTGCTGAGTATAAAATAACAAACCCTACACTGAATGTAGGGTTTGTTACACTTTACATTCGTGTGTTTGCATGTATCTTTCAGTAGTCTGTGAACAAGATAATTAACATTCTACATGTAAATTGTGGCTACACTTATCTGTAATTGTTATGGGCCTCAATGGTCCTTACTTCTATGACATGTATACACGGTAACTTGCTAGAGATCAATGGAGAAGGTCCAATCTTTTCTATGACTAATCTATAAACAGTTATTCTATAAACTCAGATGAACAATAAATAGCAAATGAGAAGAATTCAAACGTATAGCCAACACCTGTAGGGAAAAGGTTCGCAAGGCTAAAGCACAAAATGAGCTCAGGCTTGCCAGGGACATAAAAAACAACAAAAAAGGCTTTTTTGCTTACGTTGGTAGAAAAAGGAAGAAAAAGGAGGCGATAGGGCCTCTGCAAGGAGAAGATGGGGTGATGGCGACAGGGGACAGGGAAAAGGCAGAACTGCTCAATGCCTTCTTTGCCTCGGTCTTCTCACAAAAAGAAAGCCATCGTCAACCTCAGCAACATGGAATGGATGAAGGATTGGGGGAAATCCAACCCCAAAAAGGGAAACAAATTGTCCAGGAACACCTGGCCTCTCTAAACGAATTCAAGTCCCCAGGGCCAGATCAGCTACATCCAAGAGTATTGAAGGAATTAGCGGAAGTTATTTCAGAACCACTAGCAATTATCTTCGAGAGTTCTTGGAGAACGGGAGAAGTCCCAGCAGATTGGAGGAGGGCGAATGTGGTCCCTATCTTCAAGAAGGGAAAAAAGAACGACCCAAACAATTACCGTCCGGACAGCCTCACATCGATACCAGGCAAGTTTCTGGAAAAGATCATCAAGGAAGTGGTCTGCGAACACTTAGAAACAAATGCGGTCATTGCTAATAGTCAACACGGATTTACCAAAAACAAGTCATGCCAGACTAATCTGATCTCTTTTTTCGATAGAGTTACAAGTTGGGTCGATACAGGAAATGCTGTGGATGTAGCCTACCTGAATTTCAGTAAGGCCTTCGACAAAGTCCCCCACGACCTTCTGGCAAATAAACTAGTAAAATGTGGGCTAGACAAAACTACGGTTAGGTGGATCTGCAATTGGCTAAGCGAACGAACCCAAAGGGTACTCACCAATGCGTCATCTTCATCATGGAAAGAAGTGACAAGTGGAGTGCCGCAGGCAGGGCCGGCCGGAGATATTTTTTGATGTAAAGCGGGGCCGCCACCGGCGCCCTGGCCCCGCCCAGTGTGCCCTGGCCCCGCCTCCCACGCTGCGTGGGAGGCGGGGCCAGGGCGAATAGTGAGGGGGCGGGGCCAGAGTTGGCCCCGCCCCCCGTGCCCTGGCCCCGCCTCCCACGCAGCGTGGGAGGCGGGGCCAGGGCACGCTGGGCGGGGGGGCGGCGTCAGAGCTGGCCCCGCCTCCCACGTTACCCCCGCTCGCCCGTCTGGCCTTGTGTAGCAGGCCAGACGGGCGAGCGGGGGTAACGTGGGAGGCGGGGCCAGCTCTGACGCCGCTCCCCCCCCCCCCGCCCAGCGTGCCTTGGCCCTGCCTCCCACGCAACGTGGGAGGCGGGGCCAGGGCACGCTGGGCGGGGGGGCGGCGTCAGAGCTGGCCCCGCCTCCCACGTTACCCCCGCTCGCCCGTCTGGCCTTGTGTAGCAGGCCAGACGGGCGAGCGGGGGTAACGTGGGAGGCGGGGCCAGCTCTGACGCCGCTCCCCCCCCCCGCCCAGCGTGCCTTGGCCCTGCCTCCCACGCAACGTGGGAGGCGGGGCCAGGGCACGCTGGGCGGGGGGGCGGCGTCAGAGCTGGCCCCGCCTCCTACGTTACCCCCGCTCGCCCGTCTGGCCTTGTGTAGCAGGCCAGACGGGCGAGCGGGGGTAACGTGGGAGGCGGGGCCAGCTCTGACGCCGCTCCCCCCCCCCGCCCAGCGTGCCTTGGCCCTGCCTCCCACGCAACGTGGGAGGCGGGGCCAGGGCACGCTGGGCGGGGGGGCGGCGTCAGAGCTGGCCCCGCCTCCCACGTTACCCCCGCTCGCCCGTCTGGCCTTGTGTAGCAGGCCAGACGGGCGAGCGGGGGTAACGTGGGAGGCGGGGCCAGCTCTGACGCCGCTCCCCCCCCCCCGCCCAGCGTGCCTTGGCCCTGCCTCCCACGCAACGTGGGAGGCGGGGCCAGGGCACGCTGGGCGGGGGGGCGGCGTCAGAGCTGGCCCCGCCTCCCACGTTACCCCCGCTCGCCCGTCTGGCCTTGTGTAGCAGGCCAGACGGGCGAGCGGGGGTAACGTGGGAGGCGGGGCCAGCTCTGACGCCGCTCCCCCCCCCCCGCCCAGCGTGCCTTGGCCCTGCCCCACGCAACGTGGGAGGCGGGGCCAGGGCACGCTGGGCGGGGGAGCGGCGTCAGAGCTGGCCCCGCCTCCCACGTTACCCCCGCTCGCCCGTCTGGCCTTTTCTAGCAGGCCAGACGGGCCAGGGCGCACTGGGCGGGAGACGGGGCACCGTCAGGGCGGTGCCCCGCCTCCCGCCCAGCCTGACGGCGCCCCCCCGGGCCTGCGCCCGAGGCGGCGGCGTCAGCTGCCGCATGAGTGGGGCCGGCCCTGGCCGCAGGGCTCCTTCCTGGGCCCGGTTCTGTTCAACATCTTTATTAACGACTTAGACGAAGGGTTAGAAGGCACGATCATCAAGTTTGCAGACGACACAAAACTGGGAGGGATAGCTAACACTCCAGAAGAAAGGAGCAGAATTCAAAACGATCTTGACAGACTAGAGAGATGGGCCGAAACTAACAAAATGAAGTTCAACAGGGACAAATGCAAGATACTTCATTTCGGCAGAAAAAATGGAAATCAAAGATACAGAATGGGGGACGCCTGGCTTGACAGCAGTGTGTGCGAAAAACACCTTGGAGTCCTCGTGGACAACAAGTTAAACATGAGCCAACAATGTGATGCAGCAGCTAAAAAAGCCAACAGGATTCTGGCCTGCATCAATAGGGGTATAGCGTCTAGATCCAGGGAAGTCATGCTCCCCCTCTATTCTGCCTTGGTCAGACCACTCCTGGAATACTGAGTCCAATTCTGGGCACCACAGTTGAAGGGAGATGTTGACAAGCTGGAAAGCGTCCAGAGGAAGGCGACTAAAATGATTAAGGGTCTGGAGAACAAGCCCTATGAGGAGCGGCTTAAAGAGCTTGGCATGTTTAGCCTGCAGAAGAGAAGGCTGAGAGGAGACATGATAGCCATGTACAAATACGTGAAGGGAAGTCATAGGGAGGAGGGAGCAAGCTTGTTTTCTGCTGCCCTGCAGACTAGGACACGGAACAATGGCTTCAAACTACAGGAAAGGAGATTCCACCTGAACATCAGGAAGAACTTCCTCACTGTGAGGGCTGTTCGACAGTGGAACTCTCTCCCCCGGGCTGTGGTGGAGGCTCCTTCCTTGGAGGCTTTTAAGCAGAGGCTGGATGGCCATCTGTCGGGGGTGCTTTGAATGCAATTTCCTGCTTCTTGGCAGGGGGTTGGACTGGATGGCCCATGAGGTCTCTTCCAACTCTACTATTCTATGATTCTATTATTCTTTGAAACCCACATAGTCATGTTTTGTAGCATCTTGCCTGATGGGGGTGCAATAGTTTCAAAAGCTTGCTCACAGTTTGAGGTTGTGTTCATGAGATGTAAACAGGATGAATTTCCAATACATTTCACCAAATCGAACATACTTTAACAAGAAGTAGAGCCTAGTGTATTGCCTTACCCAACAGGCTGGCAGTGGCAGAAAACAGTAATGATTGCAGATGACATAACTTGGGTTGTTTAACCTTTACAATTACAAAGAAGAAAATAATATAGTAGTGAGTTCATTACCAATGAAATTGTAATCTCTCCTTTTCATCATGTCTCAAACAGCACAGAATTAATTTTTAAGAAGAGACCAATGGCAATTTAAAAGACATTTGTCTTGATTATTGTTTCTCCTATCTCCTGAAATCATTTAAACTAGCATTCTTCACAGTAAAAAGCATAAAAAGAGATACTTCCTGCTAGTTATTTTTCAGGGAGTTAAAGGGGTGAGCCCTACTGGATAATACCTGGATGACAAGGATTTATCATTCTCAATTGGCATCTTAATTGCAGTACTTAAAACTGAAGGGCAGGGTGAAATGAATGTAGCAGTGTTGTGTGAATTTGCTGGAAGTTCTATCCCAAAATAATAGGGCTATGCAATCGAAGAAAAAAAATGTTTCAAAACTCATTACAAAATTAGGAGGCAACAGCATTTCATTTCTAAAGTGTTTCTAAAGTATCGTGAGTGAAAATTTTGTTACTATAACGAGAATAATAACATTTTGTTACTTTTTGTTATAGTAATTGCACAAGTGTGAAAATTTCAGGGGCTCCTGTCTCCCTCATGTTAACAGCTATTGGGGTGAAACTTGCTATAATGGTAGAACACATTTACCACTGTTATCCTATCAAGTGTCAGAACATTTTACTTTTCCATGAATCTTTGGGGAATTTCCAAAGTTTTTATAAACATTTTTAAAAGAAAAACTACATGAGCCATCTCTTTGAATATTCTACACAATGGCATAAGAGAAAAAGGGATCATTCCCCCCAACTTTCAGGAAAATTCAAAGATCTGCTGATTTTATAGATTTTTTTTTAAAAAAAAAACTTTGACAAAAACATTTTTACAAAGTCACAACAGGTATCTCATTGAATGTCTCTCATATTAACCAATAGAACTTCCATTTAGGGATTTCTTCCCAGCCTAGCACAGAGTTTTACTTACTAGAAAAATCAGTTAGTCCTCCTCTTTGCAGATTCAACAATTTATTGGAACTCTTTGCTTGCTTGTTTAATATTTTTGTAATGTTTGTACCACCTAGTCTTTTAGCTTTCTCTCTCTCTTTTAACATAGGTTGTAACTGTGGCATCGAGAAAACCAAAGTGCTCTTCCAACAGGCACCAGCTAATCCCTCTGCAAAGCCAGGAATACAGCTTAATGGTGTAACATTAGAAAATGTTGACCATTTCTGCTACCTTGGCAGCCACCTCTGCACAAAAGTCAACATTGACACTGAAATACAACACCGCCTGAGCTCTGCGAGTGCAGCATTTTTCCATTTGAAGCAGAGAGTGTTTGATGACCGGGACATCAGCAGTGCTGCGGAGTTCGAAGAGGCACGAACGGAGGGCTTAAGGGAGAAACGTACCAAGAGGAAGGAGCGTCAAGCTAACCCCGTCCGGGACAGCCTTCCACTTGGAAACCGATGTCCTCACTGCGGGGGAATATGCGGGTCAAGAATAGGTCTCTTCAACCACCTAAGAACCCACCCCCAAGACACCAGGTATGGAAGACAATCGTCTTCGAGCTACGAGGGATCGCATAAGTAAGTAAGTAAGTAAGTAAGTAAGTAAGTAAGTAACTGCTTTGGGTTCTATGTGGGAGAACGGCAAAATATGAATTTATTTATTTAATAACAGAAATGGGAAAAGTGAATTGTCTCCCACTGCTGCCAAGACTGCTGCAAAATATTTTTCTCCATATCATCTGTGTGGAAGGCACTGTGCAGAACTCAAAAGCTAACTTTCCAAAGACAAATCCATCATTGAGAGGGTTTTTGGCAGTAGTTATTCAGAGGGTGTTTATCCTTGTCCTCCTCTGAGGCTGAGAGAATGTGATTTCCCCAAGATCACCCAGTGGATTTCCGTTGCTGAGCAGGATTCAAACTCAGTCTCCTAATCCAAGAATCAAACCACAACCACACACAAAGCCCCTCTGAGTAAATTTTGTAGAAAAATCCCTGTGATAGATTTTATAGGTAAACAAACCATGATAAGGAGGATAGAAAAACCATAAATCTTGTAATTTTGCTCACTCTTCCCTTATCCTTCCTGGTTCAAAAACAGCCACTCTTGAACATGAGGCGCAAATACAACCCACTCTCTTATTTTCAGTCCATACCAGGGTGGTCTTTAACTTTATTTACAAAATATTTACAGTGTAGCCATAAGCATGTCCGCTCACTGTGAAATCATGGTGAAAAAACACACTTCCTGAACAGGAAAAACCCACCCCTGGAAATACATTACATTCTTCAAATGACCCTGTCCAGGTTTTTCCCTTCTGTGACTTTAACCAAATAGGGAAACATCTGACCGCTCTAAACAAATTCAAGTCTCCAGGGCCGTATCAACTACATCGGAACCACTGCCAATCATTTTTGAGAGTTCTTGGAGAATGGGAGAAGTCCCAGCAGATTGGAGGGGGGCAAATGTGGTCCTGATATTCAAGAAGGGGAAAAGGATGGCCCAAACAATTACCGTCTGGTCAGCCTCAGGTCAATATTTATTTATTTATTTATTTATTTATTTATTTATTTGCGACATTTATATACAGCCCTTCTCTTCTGAGAAGAGCCTCAGGTCAATACCAGGCAAGATTCTGAAAAAGATTGTTAAGGAAGTGATCTGCAGACACTTACAAAGGAATGCGGTCATTCCTAATAGTCAACACGGATTTATCAAAAACAAGTCATGCCAAACTAATCTGATCTCTTTTTTTGATAGAGTTACAAGTTGCGTAGATGCAGGGAACGCCATGGATGTAGTGTATCTGGATTTCAATAAGGCCTTCGACAAGGTCCCCCATGACCTACTGGCAAACAAGCTAGTCAAATGTGGACTAGGCAAAACTATGGTTAGGTGGATCTGTAATTGGTTAAGTGAATGAATCCAAAGGGTGCTCACCAACGCATCTTCCTCACCCTGGAAAGAAGTCACGAGTGGAATGCCGCAGGGTTCCATCTTAGGCTCAGTTCTGTTCAACATCTTTATTAATGACTGAGATGAAGGGTAAGAAGGCATGATCATCAAGTTTGCAGATGACACCAAACTGGGAGGGATAGCTAATACTCCAGAAGACAGGAACAGATTTCAAAATGATCTTAACAGATTAGAGAGATGGGTCGAAACGAACAAAATGAAGTTCAACAGGAACAAATGCAAGATACTCCACTTAGGCAGAAAAAATGAAATGTAAAGATACAGAATGGGGAACACCTGGCTCAACAGCAGTACGTGTGAAAAGGATCTTGGAGTCCTTGTGGACAACAAGTTAAACATGAACCAACAATGTGATGTGGTGGCTTAAAAAGCCAATGGGATTTTGGCCTGCATAAATAGGAGTATAGTGTCTAGATCCAGGGAAGTCTTGCTACTAGGCATGAGCAAAAAAAATGGAAACATTGTTAATAATAATAAATTCGTTAATTGTATTAATATTGAACTGGGTTCCGAGGTGGTTTGGCGCTTCTGAATTAACCTTCCAATTCGAAGCATTGGTACCCATGCCTTGAAATACCTTTGGATAACCTTCGGATATATGAGAAAGTGTTTTAATTCAACCAACCGTTGCTATTCTGGAGAGAAATCCCCTTCCCATCCTGGAGTGGTTGCTTTCTATGTGGTTCTTAAACCGGCTTGCAGAAGAGGGAGACTGGATTTTCAATGCCCTCGCCTCTGCAGAGAGTTAAACTGGCTTGCAGAAGAGGGAGCCTGGATTTTCAATGCCCTCTCCTCTGCAGAATCTCCCTTGCAAACCACTTCCTCTTCCCGCGCTTAAACTGGCTTTCAGAAGTGGAGAGAGCCTGGATTTGCAATGCCCTCGCCTCTAGAGGATAGCCCTTGCAATGTGCTGGCAAAACCCCAAACTAGAACTCTCCACCCAGGTTGGTGTGTGACTGACTTTCCACTTCAGGGGGAGAAGAAAATTGGAAATGGGCAGGGAAAGCAAACTATCATCCTGCTAAGGATTTTCCACAACTCCCCCTACTATTTTAAATTACCCAGATTATTATTATTATTATTATTATTATTATTATTATTATTATTATTATTATTGGCACCCCACTTTTCTCTCTAGATTTGAGACGGAAAAGGACTCACGTTAGTATCATTCTGGAAAGGGAAAAGGTTGCATTTTAAATCTATATTTTTGTAGTATTCCTTTTAAAATTCACTCTATTTGTGTGTATGTGACATGTGTAATCCCCATCCACTCCTGAGTACATTCCCTCCTTGTTAGAAGCAGGCTAAACCCCATCGAAAGAAACCCACTCCTAGATTATCTTCTTATCCCAGATTATCTGGCAGTGTGGACTCATATAATCCAGTTTAAAGCAGATAATCTGGGATCAGATCCTGGGATATAGGAGCAGTGTGGAAGAGGAATCAGGCTGAATTTACACTGTCCTATATCCCAGGATCTGATTCCAGATTATTTGATTCAAACTGGATTATGTGAGTCCCCACTGCCAAATAATCTGAAATAAGAAGAAAAGTGACGGATCTGGACCACATTTGACACACAGACCCAGCATGGCCAACTGTGAATACTGGCAGTATTTGTGGGTGATTGACCTTGGCATCAGAGAGTTATAGTTCACCCTTTTTTGAGAACACTGAACCCAGCAAGTGATGGATCTGGGCCAAGCCTTGCACACAGACCCACCATGGCCAGCTGTGAATCCTAGGGGAGTTTTGGGAGGGTTGACCCAAGACTTTTGGGAATTGTAGTTCACCCACATCCTTATATATTTTCTCATGGGAACATCCATAAAAAACAAAAGACTGAGGTTTTTTTCTAAGACATAGTGTAACATTGGAAGCGGGCTAAGCCTCATAGGGAAGAAAACCACTCATGAGTAGAAGAGGGCTAAGCCTCATAGGAAGAAAGAGCGGGGCCCTTTTTGGGACAGCATGGTGTAGTGTAGAGGTTTGAGAGTTGGACTACGATTGTGGTTTCTTTCCCCACTCAGCCATGGAAACCCACTGGGGGATCTTGGGCTTGTCACACACTCTCAGCCCCAAAATCCCCAATGAAACAGGAAATAACACTTTCGAACCAAGAACAGATTTCCTTATTCAGAGGCTGATGGCCAACTTTCAGGAGTGATTTGATGGTGTGCTATGATTTCTGTTCCTAGTTGATAAATGTTATTTCCTAATTGGTTCTGTCATAAAAACAGCAAGGGACATCGTCCTATAAAAATAGCACATTCTGGTTTGTTGAGTCTCTCTCCACCAATTTAACAAAGTTTCAGCCACAAAAAACAAAGTTTCTGAAGCAGAAAAATGACTTTCAAAGTAAAGCCAACCCAATGAAACAGGAAATAAACTTTCAAACCAGGAATAGATTTTTGTTATTATTTTAAAACTTTGAAAATTTGCCAAAAAATTGAGGATAAGTAAAACATTCTTAGATTTGGTGAGCTAACAGTGTTTTTTGTGTTCTACCACCATAGCAAATTTCATTAGGATAGCTCAAAAAATGAGGGGGAGAGAGGCCCCTCAATTTTCCCCATTGACGATAATGTTTTCCTTCATGCACATGCACATATGCCATTAACAAGGTACATACAAAGATTCAGAAGTTTTGGAAAGTTTTGAATTTTTTGCTTCAAAATTCGGAAATTACTTTAAAAATGAAGCGCCAGTGCCCCCTACTTTCAAAGCGAGTATTGAACCATTTTTCTCATGGACCGCACATGCCTACTTGCTACCCCTCTATTCTGCCTTGGGTCAGACCACACCTGGAATACTGTGTCCAATCCTGGGCACCACAATTGAAAGGATATGTTGACAAGATGGAAGGTGTCCAGAGGAGGGTGGCTAAAATGATCAAGGTTCTGGAGAACAAGCCCTACAAGGAGTGGCTGAAAGAGCTGGGTATGTTTAGCCTGCAGAAGAGAAGATTGAGCGGAGAAATGATAGCCATTTATAAATATGTGAGGGGAAGTCATAGGGAGGAGGGAGCAAGCTTTTCTGCTGCCCTGGGGACTAGAATGCAGAACAATGGCTTCAAACTCAGGAAAGGAGATTCCACCTGAACATTAGGAAGAACTTCCTCATTGTGAGAGCTGTTTGGCACTGGAACTCTCTGCCCTGGAGTGTGGTGGAGGCTCCTTCTTTGGAAGCTTTTAAGCAGAGGCTGGATGGCCATCTGTTGGGAGCGCTTTGAATGATATTTCCTGCTTCTCAGCAGGGAGTTGGACTGGATGGCCCATGAGGTCTCCTCCAACTCTGTGATTCTAAGTTACTGAAATAACTTCTGCATGCTAAAATTACTGGGTGTTTTTATATCAAACACATCAAAACACTGACAGATTTGTCTTAGGACCATCCTAAGTTGGAAGTGACTTGAAAATACATTGCAGCAATAACACCACACACAATTAATAAATTGTGTGGCTATTGCAGTCAACTTCACAACTCCCACCTTTCTTATAAAAACAATCTAATACACTATGAGGTTGGATGACAACACTGGACTACAGCAAAGGATTGCTGATATTGACATAACTTGCTCACTCAACCATTGCTGCTTTCAAGAATAGGACTATAATAATCAAGAATTATTATCTTCATAGATTGGCAGTATTTTTTTAAAAAAGCTTGACATTTCAAGAATTTTAACATAAGACCCAACCTAAAATAAGATTGCAGCTTTTTCAGTAGTATAGACATACTATTGTCTCATCGTAACTATATACTCTCATCTTTGTGAGTTTTATTAATGGGGCAGTAGTCATATTCTCTCTAAAAGAGACAAGCAATAGTTTTGAAATGGAACTTGAACTTCTTTCTTCAGAGAGTGTGTGTCAATAATTGCTATAATTTATATCATTCAGCAAAATAATGAAATGCAGTAGAAGCTGGTTAGTTGCTTGTAAAACAAAGGGCCAGAACAGTGGTTGTGTTTTTGTTTCCTAATTTGGATTCTGTCAATACCAACATTAGTAAAAACAATGCAAATCCATTACTGGAAAAGCCATACTGGAAATAAAATCCTTTATACAAACCTATATTCTACTGAATCATTACATTTCTGGGATGTTTAAATCTTGTAAAATTTTCATGAGCAGCATCATTAAATCAAAGCAAGTGTTATTCATCCGAGCTGCATAGTGGCCCAAGGAGGCTTGTCTTCAGAAGAGTGTAAAAAGTTCAAGTCTGCCATTCAGACTGTCAGTTGGATTGGTTTTAGATATTTCTATACACCTCTGTGTGTGGGGGGTTGCGAGTGTGAAATATGTATACATTTAGGATGAGGAGAATCAAGCATCTCCATTAACCCCCAACATTGTGGGCACATAAAATTTTGTGCCACATGGCCTACCTTAAGAGTCCTAAGTTATATTGTCATCTTTTTATCTAGCAGAGGATCTTGTATTTTACTCAGGCAGTAAAATGTCTTTGGATTGGCTGGGTCTATAAGCATCTGGTAGTTTTCCTCACTGGAGATCTCCCCACTGCCAGTGAATGGATAATGGATATGATAACAATTGAGACATGGTGGCAAAGGATGAACAAATACTGTATCTCCTCCTTTTGGGAGCTCATGCCAACTATTTTAACAATGTTTTATGTCAGCCCTTGACATAACCCTTTCATGGCATAAATTTTAACTAGTGATTGTGCTACTTTAGACATTCTGCTGTTTTAAACTCAGGATCTGAATCTTTTACATTGATCAAAGAGGCTGTCTTCCTATCGATGCTCCTGCACAAATCCTTCTTAAATAATTGGGGTTGTGTGGGAGCAGTGCTCAGAGCACCAAGACTGTATATCATTTCAATGCCACACTAACTCTTCTGTACGACCAGTGTGGGATTTGTATCTTTCCAATCTGCAATTAACAAAGTCTTTCAAAACTATATGCAAGATTTCTCATATCTACAATATAACCATTGGGCATTGGTTCTTAATTACAAAGTTTCCCATAATCTCATTTTTCATTAGTTTGGAAATGAACCTTGTGAAATCATTATTAGGCTCTTTGGCAGTCAGTCATAAGCTCTGATGGTGGATATATATGATTATTATTTCCTAAACATGTCCTTCCTGACATTAGGCAATGAGCACACTAAAAGCAAATGTGTACATCTACTTTTTATGAGATACTACACTGCTGTAGCTGAAGTTTGGTTAATTAAAGATTTTATTAAACACTAAAAGATACAAAGCAAAGTAAACAATGTAGCACAGCAGAATGAAAGGATGCATAAACACACACCAGCTTCAGAGTTCCTCTGCTATGATTCTCAGAAAATGCTTCTAGCAATTATTCCATTCTGCTTGCATGGTGCCTGCACAATGACCTTGGTCAGCAGTTTCAAGAGTAATGCATCAATATGTGATGAAATTTATGAATTGATGTTTGTGACTCAGACCATCTTTTGGCTATAAACAACTATTTATTAATGCCCACTATGTATCCATTCATTAGGATACATTATACATAGTAGCAAGTCAGGGTACAAAATTGATGTACTTAATTCTGCCTGTTTTCCTGTGCGTAGCAATTTCACAGCCATATCCAAAGATTTCTTGCACATCAAGTATTTCTTGATCAAGTGAAATTAAGAGAAGCCATCAAGTGTATTGCTTGCAATATAATTAACATCATTGGCAACACATTATAGCTCAATGTTTTTCCCAATCCAATGGAGGACTGTTGTTGTTCTTATTTTTATTTGCTAATCCTCTCAACTACTGTATCAGCAAATAAGTACAGGATCTGGCACAAAGACCAAATGAAGAAAAGCAGTGAAGTGTAAAATGAGCACACAGTGCTGAAAAGGCAGGAGAGGAAATGGGCTGTGATGGGAATATAGAGGTCAGGATAGTTCACACACATGTGGGAGCACACAGATACACACACAAATGTTGCCCAGCTCATGCAGTAAGAAGAATGCAAAAACAAACAATGAAGTCCCATTGTGATATATTAATAAGCTGTTAGATGTGGATAAAGAAGACCTTCAGTCAACAAGCCACAATAGTAAACATAGTTTTATTTGCTAAAGCATTTGTCTGGTTTAATTGTAGGCAGTAATTTTTAATTTGTTGTCGATTTCTGCCAATATCAGCCATAATCCTGTTGGGGACTTATGTCTTTGTAAATGGACTTATTCATGAGGGAATTAAAATTGCATCGCATGGTCTCCATATCCAGAAGAGGCTGCTGTTATATTATTACATAGTGGAAACAGCAAAATTCCTGATGTGCAATGGGAATGATGTTCAATAAGACTTATGTGCATATATCTCAATGTGCATTGCATCACTCCTGATGCACATGGGGCAGTAATGCAAATAGGGCACTCTTGCTGGTTTTCTGTTATGTATCTTCAGAATTCAGTATGTGGGTTTCTTTGTGTCTCTACTATGTGGCTATATATATAAAGGTATATAATGTGACAATTCATATACAATTCTAGAGATCATATTTTAATATGCTTTTTTCTTCATTTCTTGTTTAATTTTGGTATAATAATTTTGTATCTACAGGTAGGTGGATGGAAGTGGTGTATTTATGCACAGAAACAAACAGACCCTGCTCAGCCATTAGAACTATGGGAGAATCATGGTAAATTCATTATTTCTTATCTGAACAAGTATTGTATGGTTTGAAATGTTTAATTAAAAATAAAATAGGAGAAAGGTAGGATATAAATGTAATGCGCAATGTGGCATATAGCTTTGTCAATATTCATTGTGCCAGCCAAAAAGTCACCAAAAATTTCTTTACTGAATGAAGATGTTTTCAAAAGGCATGCAGGGGAAAAGGTGGAAGAGTCACACAATCTTTATTTTGTCTTTTGGGGGGATTGGATTCACCAGGCCACACCTTCTGAAAACAAGAAAGGCAAGAGAAGCCTTCTTAGAACTTAATGACAGACCCAGTTTTTTAGACTCGAAATGTGCCAATTGTATATTTATATGTATATTTTTATCAATGTTTATTGCATTTAATTTTAATTGGTTGAATGTTCTGTATTATTTTTATATATGTGTTTTTATTGTAAGCCACCCTGAGTCTCCTATTGGGTGAGAAGGGCAGGATACAAGTACTGTAATAAATAAATAATACATAAATAAAAAAGCAGAGCAATAACATTTTATTCTCTATTTGTCAATGAAAAAGACATCTACCCTTGAAATTTCAAAGCCATATCTGTCTAGTAAAAAACTCAAAGCAAAACCTTCAGGAAGAGAGCAATAAGTCTCTCAGGTAGTCTCTAGATTAACAAGGTTGGAAATGAATTGAGGTGCTAGGTGAGGTAAAGCAAGGCAATTTAGAAAGCTTTACCTTTAATTGAAAAGAATACAATCCCAGAAAATAAAGTTCCAATCTAAATCCCATTTCTGAGCAGCTAAACCTGATACTCTTCAGGCCATTCCAATGTAGGCTTCTATATAATGTTTATGGATTCCAAAGGATGTGTGACTAATGACTATATCAACAAAAACCACTATCTTCTATCAAATTAGATGTTCTCTAGCTCTTGAGCTCATGATTGTAGGATTCAGTTTCAAGAAGCATAGATAGCTAACATGATAAGACCAAACCATAACCTTGCTATAGTCATAATGAAAAAATAAATTTAGCTGCATTTATTTGAATTTTTATTTTATTTTCTGCATGCATAATTATTGCTTCTATTGCTATACTAACTTGGGGATTTTTTTGTTGGCTCTAGTATCCCAAATTATATTGTTTCAGTACTTTAATTGTATACCAGCTAGGTGCAAAAACAAGACTCCTACATAAGGTAACCATTATCAAATTTTCTAGTAAGAGAACCAAGAGCAACAGAAGCAACAGGCAACCTTCTCACAGTATACCGACTTACATAAAATAGGTTCGCATTGAGGAGAAAATTGAATTTATATATTTAATGTTTATTTATGCATAAAAGTCTATATTTCCTTCAATGTGAACATATTTCATACAAGTCAATATACAGTTTGTTTCTTCTGAATGGGGATGTATTTTCACTGGCACTTGAAGGTGAAGAGGGGCTGAATCAGTATTGTGGCAACTGTATGATGCATGGAGCTGATTTGGCATAAAATATTAAATAAGATATGGCAGTAACAAATATTATTCACAAGGTATTGGAGATGAGCACCAGAGATTCTAGTATTCCCCTGGATACAGTGGTTCTTCTCATCTGCATACTAGAAAGCCTTATCTGGACTTTATTTTTATGGTCTTTGTTAACTTTGAAGAGAGAAGTAAGTGTGAGGACCTGAAAAAAATGCAAACCAGTTACTCTAAGGGAAGTTAATTTTTTCCAACTAACATAAACCAAGAATCAGTCCTTGTGGTGGTAGCAAAGCATCAAAGAAATTCAAAACTCAGTGCTGAACATAGAGGATTATGGGGAGTGTCCTTTGGAATGACAAGGTGATGTTTTTTCTTGATTTCCTTAAGTGTTGGACAACAGCGAATGCCGCAATGTATTACTCTGGAAAATCAAGAAGCCATCCTAAGAAAAGACCACAGAAATAGCTAAACGCAATACAATTGCATTATGTTAATGCATACAACAAGTTCTTACGTTCCTTACTATTATGACCTGGTGCCCTCAGATTTTCACTTCTTTGGACATTTGAAGTCATGCTTTTGGAGAAGGTGCTTCAGTAATGTAGGCAAAGTGAAGTTGCTATCAGACAGTGGATCAGGAAGCACTGAAAATAATTTTTTTCAAAATGAATTTGATGAATGGGTTCAAAGGTGGTGCGAATATATCACTATTGGTGGAAACTATTTTAAATACTACCCTGTTGTAGACCAAGAATTACTCTACATATATGAAGTTGCATGTATCTCCTGTTGTTAATAAAATAATTGTTGCCTGAAGTATTACTTTTTGTACAATCCTTCATGCTATTGCACTAAGGCACACACTCATCAGATTAATCTCTGATCTCATCACTACCAGTAAATTGTTTTATAAACATACTTTTAAGAAATGAAGATTAATCTCCTTCCACAGATGAACATTTTTGAATATATTTGTCAAAAAGTGTTCCCTTGCCAAAAACATTGTATAATATTTCATGAATGGAACCCTTTAAAATGATGCCATTGATTTATTGGTGTGATCCGCTCTTTAAATCATGAACAAGAACTATTAAACATCATTGCCAACAGTACGTTTTTATTATAAACAGATGGATTTCTACTGGGGACTCTCATTTGTTATGAAATATGGTCCTTGTTTCACCTTTCTTTATTCATTAGATATCTGCCGAAACCTTGTGTGGGTCATTTGAAGGTCTAGTCCCATATTCTTGATATCTATTGTCATCAGTTCCCTCTTCCATCACACATTCTTTATCTCCCTTGATCATTATTATCCTGTGTAAAAAGGAGTAGATCTTTTTTCTGGGAGTATACATGTCCTCCTTACCCCTTTGCACTTTCACTAATATAATATATATTTTCACCAAAAATAGGAGATTTTTCTTTTATCCCTTCCCCACCTCATTTTTCAAGCAGTTTCATGGCATTTCAAATTTTTAAATGAACAAAAAGTCCTATTTTTATAGTGACAGCAAAGAGCAGTGATGTATGAACATGCAACATATAATAGCTTATCCTTGATGATATTTGAAGAAGCCCCCATATATTTTTAAAGCAAGCAGAAATCATTTGTTTTGGCACCACATTACAGTATTTCCTTCTCTTTTTGCCCACACCCTACAGCTTTATGATATTTTCTCATTTTCTACAATGTGTGTTCTCCTTTATAAATAGAAAATGTGTTACTGTCATGATGTAGCCTCAGAACATTTGGTCAGTATGAAGCATTTCTTTAATTAGCACAAAATAATAGTACCACCTAGTGCATGATATGTAGCCACTTAGACTGTTTTTTTAATGCATATTTTTCCTCAAAATTGCAAATTTCCAAGGCCTACAGAAAAAGGTAAGAGCAAGCATGGTTTAGTGGCTTGACAATTTTAATAGGGCTCAGGGAGGCCAGGGTTCAAATTCCTGCTCAGCCATAAAAAGCCACTGGGTGACCTTGAGCAAGTCACATATTCTTAGAATAGAGCTTTCAAAGTATTTCATGTTAGTGACACACTTTTTAGATATGCATCATTTTCTGACACAGTAATTCAGTTCCACTAGCAAACCAGAGATTAAAAAATGCCTTTTAAGAGATAAAAGCACACACCTAAATTGTAATAATGAAATGTATGGAAACACAATGTACCTCAAGAAAACCTTTCATTTATATTTTTTAGAAACATAATTTTCAAGGTAACAACATACATTTCCAAGATTTTTGCCATTTTTCATTACGTTTATACGACACACCTACACACTGCAGTCGGCACACTAACATGTCATGATACACATTGGAATGCTCTGTCTTACTATGTTATCACACCAGGGCTTTAAAGTAGGCAGCCCCACATCTGCTGTCTGCAGAATTCTGGGAAATGTAATTTAGGGTGGGGCCTTTTGTATCTCAGCTACAAAGGTCCTCACCTTCCCAAACTACATTTCTTAGAATTCTGCAGGTGGCAAAAATGCAGGGCTGCTCACTTTAAAGCCCTAGTGTGATAATGTTGTTAGAGGAAGGCAAGAACGTGGCCAAATATTGCCAAGATATCCCATGATATACTTGCCTTAGGGTCAATAAGTCAGAAATGACTTTAAGAACAGCAGCAGCAGTGGCAGCAATAGTAACAACAGAAAAAAAGTAAATGTGTGTTCCCATAGTCTAATATGATTGCACTTCAGTGGCATTCCCTTTTTGAAATCTACCCAAATACAATATATGCCCCAGGGAAACCTAACTAGCCATCAAATGACAAACTAAATTGATTGAATGCACATTTAAATCACCCATGACCTAGAATTGTCTTGGTGGGCTATAGTAGGGATGTGAAGAATATTGAAAACATTCTCAATCTTAATGAGAATGGCTGTCACTACATGCTGCCACTAAATTTCCAGCTACTGTGAGAATTCATTTTTCAGTCACACAATTGAGACATCGGGTATTTTCCCCAGCCATTGTGGTTTCCATAATTTGTGCATTAAAGAAATATGTGCACAAATCTACTATCTTTTTCCTTTGCGAAGCAAAGTGTATGGACCCATTAAACAGAAGGACAAGCAGGTTGATGAAGAAGACACAAAACAACCCATCTATTTTTGAAAAGTCCATGAACAAAGCAGCAGCAATTTTTGCAATTGCTCAATTTGTACAAAATGTCACAAATGCAAGAACTATTACCAAAAAGGGCAGGAAATGTCTCACCATCTCAGAGATGAAGAGAAAACAATACAAACATAATACAGATGTATAATAATGACTAAAGAGAGCAAAATCTAAAACCAAGATATTGACATTTATCAGACTGCTAGACCTGTTGGATCAATTGCTAATGGATAAGGTCATTTTCACATAAGGCTTTATAGTGGAATGGAGCTGGGTGAGCAATAGCAACAAAGATGCCATTCTTCTTTTCCATTTCCCTCCTGGTGTAATCCTCATTTCTTTTTCTTTTATTTTGCAACCTAAAATAATATATTTGTTAGCACATGGTCTTGTTATGGATATTTTCATTCGAGTGAAAAAGGTGGTCAGTTTGGGGCATGAAATAGAAGGTTACTTAAGGTCTGCCTTCTTCCAAATTCACATTTTATTTCTGAGGGGAGGTGAAAAGAAGGACTGGATACACCTTGGATGACGCCTTCACTAATAATTGGTTTGTTTTGGAAAATAATTCAAAATACTGACTTAGGCCCAAGCTATCTGATAGATTATGGGTCCCCTGGTGGCACAGTGTGTTAAAGCGCTGAACTGCTGAACCTGCGGACCAAAAGGTCCCAGGTTCAAATCCCGGGAGCGGAATGAGTGCCCGCTGTTAGCCCCAGCTCCTGCCAACCTAGCAGTTCGTAAACATGCAAATGTGAGTAGATCAATAGGTACCGCTCCTGTGGGAAGGTAACGGCGCTCCATGCAGTCATGCCAGCCACATGACCTTGGAGGTGTCTACGGACAATGCCGGCTCTTCGGCTTAGAAATGGAGATGAGCATCAACCCCCAGAGTCGGTCACGACTGGACTTAACATCAGGGGACCTTTACCTTTATCTGATAGACTAAGGGCTTTACTAATGCCATCTTACTATTCTTTAACAAATGCATACTGAGATGAACACTATTGATTTTGCATCTCATTTCAGTGGTCTCACTGAGCCAGTTTGTTAATTCATGGTGATCAGTCGCCCACATGCCCTCATAACCTCACCTTCTTGCACTAATCCCTACATGGATATACCTTGTGGCTAATTTGTAGTTATTGATATTTTTAGGACATTTTAAAGTGTGAAGATATATACATATAAAATAAATGCAAAGCAACCACCTTAGGAATTGCAAGTGGAGGACAGAGAGGAGGAGGAGAATGCCTCCCTCCCCCCCACATCACCCCAAGATCATGTTACTACCAGCATGCCGGCACATAAGTGTAAGGGATTCACTACACTATAGTAGGCAGTGGGAACATAGATGGCTGGGGAACTATGAGTGGGTGGAAACTGGTAGTGGGGTGCATGTGCCGTCATGACCCTGTGGTATTTGGGGGCCAAAAGCCCTTCATTTCAATAGGGCTAACTATTATCTGTGTTTTGTGCAGTTCAGGAATGTATCCCTCACAAATAAACAGTTTTATTTTAAGATGTTTTTATGTTTATTGATTGTTTTGTTTTATATATGCATTTGGATTGTTGCTCTAAATGGTTCAGGACCTGCCTATCTTCGTGACCGTGTTGTCCCCTATGAACCTACGCGCTCTCTGAGATCTTCCGGGGAGGCCCTCCTCTCACTTCCGCCTTCCTCACAGATACGTCTGGTGGGGACGAGAGAGAGGGCCTTCTCGGCCGTGACCCCTAGGCTCTGGAACTCCCTCCCTAGGGAGATTAGGTTGGCACCTTTCCTAACATCCTTTAAGAAACAATTGAAAACCTGGATGTTTGGGCTGGCCTTTGGAGAGACAGCTATTGGATGACCAGCCTCATTATACAGTAGAGTCTCACTTATCCAAGCTAAACGGGCCGGCAGAAGCTTGGATAAGCAAATATGTTGGATAATAAGGAGGGATTAAGGAAAAGCCTATTAAACATCAAATTAGGTTATGATTTTACAAGTTAAGCACCAAAACATCATGTTTTACAACAAATTGGACAGAAAAAGTAGTTCAATACACAGTAATGTTATGTTGTAATTACTGTATTTACGAATTTAGCACCAAAATATCACGATATATTGAAAACATTGACTACAAAAATGGCTTGGATTATCCAGAGGCTTGGATAAGTGAGGCTTGGATTAGTGAGACTTACTGTAATTCTATTCTGAATGTTATTAGGCTCCTTTCATCGGGGTATTTTAATCTAATGATTTTATCTTATATTGCTGCTATAGTCCCCCCCCCACCTTTGAAGTTGACGGATTTGCATTGGTGGTTGTTTGATATTATTACTGTTATATAAACCTTTGTTTTAACTTCTGTTTTATCATCTTCTTGTGTTTTAAACTGTGTATATTGTTTAATGTATTTGTGCTGTTACTTTTGTAACGTTGTGAGCTGCCCCGAGTCCCCATGGGGAGATGGTGGTGGGGTATAAATAAATTATTATTATTATTATTATTATTATTATTATTATTATTATTGTTTGTATCATATTAATATATTGGATGCTGCTTTGGGTACCTTCGTGGGGGGAAACAGGATATAAATAAATATTTATCGTTATTATTATTATTATTATTATTATTATTATTATTATTATTATTATTACGGCTACTACTACTACTGCTACTACTACTGCACATGTTATGCCAAACTCATTTTCAGTTATATGCATTCTTTTAGTACATTTGTAGCTTTTGCTCCTTTCCAAATATATTTCTCCATGCCTTCAGCCTCAACTAAGGATAACATGTCTCCTCTGAATGAATGCCTGGAAGAGGTAATGGGTATTTATTTATTTATTTATTTACAGTATTTATATTCCACCCTTCTCATCCCGAAGGGGACTCAGGGCGGATCACAATGTACACACACAAGGCAAACATTCTATGCCATATGAACATAGAGGCAAAGACAGAGACAGACACAGAGGCAATTTAACCTTCTCCAGCTTCCAGCTTCCTGAGGGTATACTCGATTCTGGCCACAGCGGGAGTAGCTGCCTCATCATCCACTGTGATACTGACTTCCTCATTCCAAATGCTGCTGGATGATTTTTATGGTGTTGTAAATTAGTTAAATTAGCCTCCCCACATAGTAGTACCTAAATTTCTTACTTGATAGATGCAACCTTCTTTCGGGTTGCTTAGGTCAACAACAAGCAGGGCTATTTGTTTATTTTAATGGTCGAGTGCTCACTCTGACACGGGCTGGCCTCGAACTCATGACCTCTTGGTCATAGTGATTTATTGCAGCTGGCTACTAACCAGCCTGCGCCACAGTCTGGCCTAGGTAGATGAGGAAAAACAAACTGAAGGTGAATTCAATCAAAACAGAAGTGCTTGCCATTAAGGGTTCTAATTTGGGAATGGAGGAATATCAAGAAGTTCTGGATGGGGTTTCATTCCACCGAAAGAATGTTTTTGCAGCTTGGGAGTGCTCCTGGATCTATTCCTCAAAATGTCAGCCCAGGTAGATGCAACGGTCAGGAGTGCTTACTACCAGCTTTAGCTGTTATGCCATGTGTGCCCCTTCCTAATAATAATAATTTTTCCTAGATTTAGAGGGCCCAGAGATGGTAGTGCATGTACTGTCAATCTCAATGCGCTTTACATTGGGCTATCTTTGTACTAAGTTCAGAAACTTCAACTGTTTCAAAATATGACAGCCAGATTGGTTACAGCAACATCCAGGGGTGAGCATATTATACCTATCCTTCACTGACTGCTAATTTGTTCCTGGGCAAAGTACAAGGTGTTGGATTTGACCTTTAAAGTTCTACATGGTTTGGGTCCTGGTTATCTACAGGATTGCCTTCTCCTGTACAACCTGCCCCTGAGGACACATAGGTTCTCTGGGCGTATCTGCTCTATCCATCCATAACCTGAGTTGCAACCATCACTCAGAGGACCCCTAGACTGTGGAATGACCTGCCGGATTAGCTCTAACAGCTAAATGAGCTCTCAGAGTTTTTTAAATAATCTAAAGGTCTATCTCTTCTGGCAGGTCTACCCAGCCAGTTTTAATTATGAATTTTAAACTTGTGTCCTGTGCTTTAATTTTGATTTGTATTTTATAGAAATATGCTTTAATATTATCTTTTATGAAAATACATTTAATATGTGTATTTATAGAATCTTCCCAATGTTTATGTGTTTTAACTCTCCTGTAAACTGTCTAGAGCCATAAGGAGAGGTGGGTAAGAAATAAAATTGTTGTTGTTGTTGTTGTTGTTGTTGTCTTGCCCACAGTAAATAATTTTTACCAGAATGGAATGCATCTAATATTTTCTCCCAGTTCTTTTTCTGGCCCAGATAAATGTAGCCCATGCTGTCCACAAGTGAATCTAACACAGAGAATTCTGGAGCAAGCCATGCTTAAGCCTCCAAGCATTTGAAAAAGTTAAATTTCCACATAAATCCCCCCCCCCCCCCAAGTCAGCTGGATGCTGGAGAGATCTTGCAATTCCACCTCTGCTGCTGCATTTGACCAAATGTCCCCAGTACATTTCTTAAGTAGAAAGTGAACTACCATATTGTATACTAGAGCTCTCATGGATGTTAAAAGCCATTACCCTTTGCCTAGAACCTGCCAACGTTATATAGTTCTTCCTGCTAAGCTCTACACAAACATAAAGACTTTATATGGGAACAGTGTATTTTTGTTCTTGAACACAGCATAAAACTGGGAAGCTGGTAAACTGCTTGGCTTCCTGAGAAACCAGTTTTATTACTTACAATGCGTAGGTTCAGGTTGAAGTAGTGTGACATAAAACAGATGAACAGAAGCACCACATAGCGTGTCCATTTTTGGATCATGTCATTTCATACCTCAAGAAGAGGATCAAGTGTTTGACTTTCCACATAAAAGTGCTATTGGACGTACAAAATTATCAAGTAACAGGATAATGCATCCAGCAAGACTTCTTTTAGTCATGTAAGCATAAAGAATATATAAAATGTGTGAAGGAAGAAACAAGTGCAGTCTGAAATTGAACTAGCTACCAACAGATAGAATCCATTGACTTCCAGCTCAACATTTTTCTTCGTAGGACAGAATGCAAAAGACTGGATTTATATTCTCTTGAATGAGAGTGTGACACATGAATGCCAGTCCTTTTGTTAAAAAATCAGCAGCAATGGAAATCTTGATGGGATTAAAAATGATTCAGAGTCCAAGGAGGAGATGGCTTTGGTCAACTGTGGCTTATCCTTGTCTCCCCATGGAGGGAGCAAGCCCTTTTTGGTGAATGATTAGAATGCCCAAAGGTTTCCTCTTTCTCATATGGTCTGGCCTTGCCCTCCAAGGTCTGAGAAGAAGTCCATTGTTTTATTTTCCAGAGGGTGATCATGGTAATCCATACTTGTAATTCATGGCCTGAGGCCTCCTGATAGCGCTCAGGTCAGAATGGTGTGCTGGTCAAAAGTTCACATCAGGGTCACAGTGCTTCTTTTATAAGGGACAAGATACCATTATCTTCGGGTATATCCTTTGTGTTTCCCATGGGGGAAAAAGAGAGGAATCCCTGAGGTTCTCCAGGAGCCCAGCAGGCAAAAGGGCTTTTTGGGGTTCCCCTAGAACTCGGAGACAATACAAGGGGTACATGGGGTTCATGCAGGGAAAGGGGAAAGGGGTCCCTGATACCTAAGGAATTCATAGGAAGGGGAAATGAATGGCAAGGAAAAGATTATAAAGCATAATGTTTGCTTGGCTAACCTTTGGCCTAGATATGTAAATGTTTCTCAGCTCAAAAGAGAGTCCCTTTTGTTTTTGAGTCATTGACTGAGATGGGAAACCATTAGAAGAGTTGTTAATTCTCTAGTCCAGGTGTGGCTCAGATGAAAAAAGTCAAATAATTTTTGTGGCATGGTTTTGAGTAATAAATTTGTTACATTCTGCTATAAATATATGAAATATAGGACATAAAGCCTTGATTATATGTACACACACTATCTAACATGGGAAGGGTCCTTGTTTTTGTTGTTAGTGCCTTTGCAAATTGACCAAGACTTAACCTTTATTATCCAGCCTGGTGTCCTTGTCCTTAGCAAAACTATAAGTTACTATCTTTTATTGGGGGTCACCTTCAACTTCATTGCTATCAGTACAACCATATCCAATCTACCTTTCAAATTCTTCACACTTGCAGAATGTACCCAGAAAATTCCATAAATTAAAAAATAGTATGTCCTCTTCAAAGCCTACAGTGAAGAAAGGAAATGCCAAATCAAATGTCACTTTATTTAGATGTTATATGTACTCACCTAAAGTGTGCAAAGCTCTTACTTCAGAGTGGTTTCTAAGGGAAAAGTACAAATGGCCACCCAGTTAATGCAAGACATACTTGACATTGTTTGACTTATAAAGAAAGCTTGCAAAGAGTGTTCACCACAAAAGAAAGGGTTATAAATAAAAAAGAAGTCTCTTCTAGGGATCTTCTGGTTACATTGAAAGGAATTTACAAATGGCTTTTAAGACTGTGCCTGTATGTTTCACCTTTTGTGACTATTATTCTGTTTTTGTGGAGAAAAGAACAAACTTATCTATTTAAGGATTACCAATGTAAATGCTGTTTGAAGAATTAAAGCAGGATATGGAAAATATAGGAAGAAATATATGTAACAATCTACTGAAGGGTTAAATAAAAATGATACCATTAATAATAATAATTAATAATAAAACTTTATTTGTATACTGCTCTATCTCCCCGAGGGGCCTCAGGACGGTTTCCATCATAGGTAAAACATTCAATTAATAGAACAAGAACATACAATACAACCATTATAAAACATCAACACAATTACTATTTAATACAACATATTCATTTAAAATTAAACCCGTTCCAGTACTAATCCATTGGGTTTAATGATACCCTTTAGAGATTAATTAAGGAGATAGGGTAAATGAGATAAGATGAGATGAAACAATGGACAAAGAATAAGAGTGCTTGTCAAGCACATCTGGAATAACATCACCCTTTGAGGATGGGAAGAACTGTTAATGAGGTAATGTCTTAAGTTTCCTAACACTCATTCAAAGCTACAGCCATAACAGCAAAAGCAAAGGCAACACTGTAAAGGAAACAGAGGCTGTTGGGATTAAATTGTTCATATTGAAATAGAAATTTAGTTTCTATAAGAGGAAGACTACTCATTGTATCAAAGAAATCATTTTACTGAAAATAAAGAGACAGAGAAAATTTTAAAAAACACAGAAAATTAAAAAAAACAACACACTAATCCTGTTATTCTCCTCACTCAAGTCACCGTTGTGGAAACAACCCTCATTTATGAAATGGGAAGTTTATGAAATGGGCCATGTTCTAGAAGCATTCCAGAAGCATACAGCCTGGAAAACTCACAGCAACCCAGTGATTCCTGCCATGAAAGCCTTAAACAACACAAAATATTTGGTGCTTATAGTCATAATTTATCCAGTAGTAGTCTGTCAGGTATTTCCAAAGACTTAGCTGAGTGCTGGAAATGTCTTCAAGCCCCAATCCAGCTAAGATCCAAGCTCCTTCTGTGTGGTATAGAAATTGCACTGCAAGAACAGACTCCAAACACAGTTGTTCTTTCCTTATGCAGGAAAGCTTTATCTTTGCAGAAGATAGTTGCAGAAGATATGTACAGCTATATTCAATACACACTTTCTCTCTCTATCTCTATACTCATCACCATCATTTATCATCTGTTCATCATCAGTCCACCATCGCTGAGCACATGGGACATATTTGCTTTTATACTCTCTCCCATTGCATTCGCCACTTGCCTGGTCATAGTGACACAGCACTTTACTAGGTGATGAAGCTTGAGTGGCACAGCACTTTATCATGTGGCTAGACCTGAATGACTCAGCAATTTATCATTTTATATGTGTCAGTTACTTCCAAACTCTAACATAGTCTTCAGAATTGTTTGCATAAGTCTCTGATTCCAGACTTACTTGAAGAAGCTAGTTTTGGGGGGATATAAGACTAGATCTACACTGCTATATAACGCAGTTTCAGAATTCAGATTAATTACATTGAACTGGATTATATGGGTCTACAGTGCCATATGATCCAGTTCAATGCAGTTAATCTGCATTCTGAAACTGAATTATATGGCAGTGTAGATCCAACCTGACTCTACACTGGCCATATAATGCAATTATGTGACATGAAGAAGCACTTTGTTTTACTTGTTTTGAATCTCTAACCACTCAGTTTTGATAGATCAACTTAGCATTATGTGATAAAATTATTGCTGTGGCAGGAGTTAGCAAGCTTTTTGCTGTCTGTTTTCCTCATGTATAACTCTATCCACCACTATCATACCTCTTCTTGTTTTTTGTTTTTGTTTTTGTTTTGTTTTTTTGTGTCAGGAGCAACCTGAGTCACTTCTGGAGTGAGAGAATTGGCTGTCTGCAAGGACGTTGCCCAGGGGACGCCCAGATGTTTTTGATGTTTTTACCATCCTTGTGGGAGGCTTCTCTCATGTCCCCGCAGGGAGTTGGAGCTGATAGAGGGAGCTCATCTGCGCTCTCCCCGGGTGGGATTAGAACCTGGCAGCCTTCAGGTCAGCAACCCAACCTTCAAGTCACAAGGCTTTAGTCCACCGGGGGCTCTACATCTCTTCTTGTATAACTTGGTCTTCTATGTGACACAGCCAAACACATCCTAGCATTTGTAGTTTGGTGAGAGAAAGTCTTTGTAAGACTCCAGGATTGCACTGCATTGAGCCATTGAAATATAAGTGACATCAAACTGCTTCAATGCTAGTGTGCATGCATCTAATGCAAATTTATTATCTTTCCTTATACCCTTGTTGTTTTGCACAATGCATTTCTGTCTCAAATGCTTGCTTTTATATCCATAGACTCTGATGTATTAAAAAAACATGACTGTCTGTTTTCTTTCTCTCATTTTGATGCACAATTTAATGCCTTTTACTTTCCCGATTTAGTTCCAGTTCCATTTTCTTTTGTAGTTTTTGCAGGCTGGAGCTCTGAGACAGAAATCAGGTCATTTTAATGGGAAGCAATCCACGTGAGCAGATGGTTGGATCATGCCCTGTGTTGTACACTGTTTGATCACAACAGAACAGTTACAGAGGCTAGAGGAAGAGGGAGCATCCATTTACTCTACGTATGGAAGCTGAAACCATCAAAATAATTGCTAAATGATTAAAAGCAAGATTTCAGTATACACAACATACCTAATGAGGCTATCACTAACCATTAAAATGAAGCATCATCATCATCATCATCAAATGAATTGCAAATACTGTAGATTAGGGTGGAAACAGCTGATCCTCAGTTCATTAGCATGCTCACATTGAAATAATTATTTACCATTATGGAATAGCTGTGATCACGCACTGTTTTGAAGTAGGGATACATTTAGTAACATCTGCCAGACAATATTACCACAATTTTATGCATGTTAAAAAAGGGACATTTCATTTATTTATTTATTTTCCTTTTTTTTGCATTGGGAGAGGAGATAACAGCTGAAATTTGGTACCATTATACCATTGTGACTAATCGTAATGATATAAAAGTGTGCCCACTGGGATGGATGTGTTTTCTAAGAGCATCCAAAATAACCTTTCAAAGCATTTTCCAGCATCAAACAATATAGGGCAATTGGATGAAAATGAGCATCCCTGCCATGAAGAAAATCTGCTTTCTGTGTGGAGGATGATAGCGCTAAAACACCTGTAGGAGTACTTACTGTTGTCTATCACCGTTGCAATAGTTCCCTCCTCTCCACATCCAGTACTTTCTTTCTACTTTTATTTTATTTATCTCTATCACCAAACTACCCATGTCATAGTCAGTACTGGGTTCAGAAAAGTAGGATTTCGTAACCCACTAATCCAAGAGACTTACCATTATCATTCTTGAGACCTGTATATGTGAGATGAAATACTACATCTTCGTTTCCACCAATCACTTGGTAGGGAGACAAACTAATAAAGGATATTTGGACTACTTTTCATATTTTTCTTTCAATATTTTTCCCCACCCCTTTTTTTTTTTTTGCTTTGGCCAAGAAAGGCTGCTGATTATTATGATTATAGAAGCATTAGACTCAAGAGAAGGAGTGTACTTAGGGGCCCTTTCAAACTACACAATTATAGCACTATGATCCAGTTTTAGCTGTCATGTCTGGATAGTACAGGATACTCCAGTCTACCGTGTGAAGAAGCAGAGAGGGTACTAATGTTGATAATGACTAACCCTGCACAATCAAAGTTTGATAAAATTACACTTTCATTTCCAACTCCCAGAATCTCACTGTTAGCATAGCCATGGGTATGCATCTTGAGATATTCTGGAAAATGTCTGAATAAGCTCTTAAGATGATCAGTGTGGTACACACATCCAACTTCAATACTATGGTCACTTATTGTTTTGAGAAGGGGCTGGTACTGTAAGGAGCATTGTGTGTATAATTATTAGATTTGTTAGAAAACTGAATGACTGCTATGGAAGAACAGTTTATCATCCCTGAGGGTTGCCAGGGTAAAGTGAGCATGTGTGTCTTTGTTCCTTTGGTTTTAATAGCCAGTTCAAAATACAGGTTGAGCATCCCTTATTTTGGATTTCCAAAATCTAAAATACTCCAAAAGCATCTATATGGGAGCCTGAGATAGTGACACTTTTGCTTTTTGGTGATGATTCATTGTACACAAATATTGTTTCATGCTCAAAATAATTATAAATATTATATAGAATTAGAAGATATATACATGACAAAATAAATGATTTTTGTGTTTCAACCTGGGTACCATCTCCAAGGTATCTTGTCTGCAAATATAGGTATTCATTTTTTTAAAAAAAATAATAATCCCAAACACTTTTGATTCAAAATATTTTGGAGAAGGACTGAATCTCCAACAGAAAAAAGGAATATATTGTTCTTATATGCAATTACCCAGAAACAAATTTTTCTTCACTCCCTTATAGAAGAGGCTTCCTAAATCTTATAACAAGGAAGGACAGCATCAACATGAACTCAAACTAACATATTTTCAAATGTACATTCACATTTACCTTTTAGATTGAATTTTTTTTGTGAATGGACCACTGATGGAACACTGTAATCTTTTTTTACATTCCCAAAGAGTGTACCTTCAATAACCTTTTTATGATTCCTATTGCTAATATTTTTTTATTAAATCCCATCATTCAGAATATACTCTTATTCACAATAAAATTAGTGTAGCATGCAAAGATATGAAAACAACCTCAGTCAGTGACATTGATAATCTACAATTTGTGTGTCAATAGATTAAATGGCATTTACACTAGTGTGTTTTTCTCTCGAGGTCAAATTTCTAATACGGAACAAAAGTCATCCAGCCTAAACCCTTTGTAACAAATCTGTATATTGCATAGAAAGGGCACTGTCACAAAAAAACCCCTTGTATTAGACTAAGAAAGAATATGAAAACCACAGAGCAATAATAAAAATAAATAATGTAGGAATTGAAAGAAGAAAAATAAACCATAGCCCTCATATGAGCTGACCTTTCTCAAATGTTAGAGCATAAAATGTTTAAATGCATTAAAAGATATCAAGGCATTCATCTAAACAGTTTTGACTGATACATTTTGAAATGAAGTTTAAAAGCATTTTGACCAAAAAGGTTGCAGAGAATGTTCTGTAGCAAGATGCATGCTAATATACATGGTCTGCTACAAAGCAACTATCGTGCTTAGTTTTAGGACACCCTTGAGATGTTTAGAGCACTTTGTCTGACCTCATGTAAATCTCATGGGGAGGAATGCTAGGTACATATCTGCATATTTTTCTCCTAGGGCAAGAGGAAAAATATATTCATATTCTTAAAAAATGTGCTGTATATTCATTTTAGTTGACATCTGCACATATAAGGGAAACAAAGACAGCTTTAAAACAAAAATTAAAATGCTTCTTGTGCTTGTAAAGATCCTGCAACTATTTTAAGGCAGAGATGGGGCCAAGATAGGCGGCTCCAAATTTTACCTCCTGGCAGGTGCTTTCAGAGGAAGGGCAAATTACTTTCAATATCTAGTATCCTCCATACATCATTACATATGAAGGGTCTTACAAAACGATATGTACTAACATCCCATGCGTTTAATGCAGCTTACACCGAAATAAACAAAATTAGAATGCAGACAGCTATTTGTCTTGTGGGGGGACCAGCGTGCTTTAGTGGTTTGAGTGTAGGAGTATAACTCTGGGGACTAGGGATTCCACTTCATCATGAGTGACTTTGGGCAAGTCATATTCTCTCAGTCTCAGAAGAAGACAATGGCAAACCTCTTCTGAACAATCTTCCCATGATATACCATGTGATTATCGTCACCAAAAATCAGAAATAATTTCAAGGCACACAACAATTTTGTTCTGGAACAGCCCGCTTCCTCTGCCTCACCACCTAGGAGCTGGTGGCAAGAAGTGGAAGAAGCAACCTTTCTCAATATTTCTTATGCAAAGGGATCTTGTAGCACAAATGAACTGAGGTTTTTGAGGCTCAAAGCTTTGTGGAATGGCTCTACCTATGTTATGAACCTCTTTCTCTCAGTATCAAAATTGCTACTAAATCCCTTCAATACAGACTAACACAGCTATGTCTTCGTCTAACCTTTCTTGGCATTTCATTATCTCTGAATGATAATTCCTAAGGAGGTTCAACTACATAGGAGTTTGGGTGGTCTAAGTTTGCCCAAACATTTAAAGGTACCCTTGACAATGGCTAGCCTAGTTTCGGGGAGCAAGGTGTATCAAGCCCTCTGCCATTGTAATATCATTTCTGCTCCAAGCAAAATATACTACAAAAAATTCCAAAGCATTTTCAGGTTTTTTCAAATCTCACTATATTCACGGAGAAAACATTTTTTCACAGAGAAAAAATGTTACAAAAGTGTAACATTTTGGGTGCTACCTGCAAGTCTGCAAACATTAATGCCTGCTGATATTGGTCTGATTTAGACCCCAATACTAACTCACTAACCCTAAGTGCCACAAAAAATCTGTGAGTGCAGCTGCAAGAAATAGGAGCTCAAGTAGAAGGGCATGGGGAACACCCTGTCAGGAGTGGCTCAAGACTTCATGGCTTCCATGGCAACCATGAGGCTGCCAACTAGTATCTGGCCCAGAGCAGGTCCAAGGTAATTTTAAAGTGTAGGCAAACAGAAATTTTGGCACCTCCCCCCCCATACCATTAACTGAAAAATAAAAGCGTTGGATAAGCAAAAATGTTGGATAATAAGGAGGGATTAAGGAAAAGCTTAAATAAAGAACAACACTCAGGGGAAATCCAGACAGGAAGCAATCAGGGACAGCTAACATCTCCCAAAAAAAGATTGTCTCATGCAAGAGGAAGCCAGGCCTTGAAGCCACAGGGAAACGTAAAAAGGAAAGTATGGTATAACAAGTGTCACTAAAAGTTGTTTATAGATAAATAGAAGATAATATTACATTACCAACGTAGTACTCACACATTATATACCATACTTTCCTCTTTACGTTTCACTGCAGATTATAGACATCTGCGTTTTGAGTTACTTGAAGCCACAGGGCCATTAAATACTAAATCAAGGTGATTAATTACAACATCTACACCAGCCTCCCAACAGGCAAGAGCTCTTTCTCCCACCCTGGACATTATTCCACAGACATATAAACCCCCTTTGCCTTGCTTCCAACAGATGGCTTCCAGAAGGCTGGAGTGCCTGATGCGGGCTCCAGAAGGCCCAGCGCGGGCTCCGGTCGGCCCGCCCAGCCCACCGGAAGGGCTGACGCGGGCTTCCGGAGCCTGAATCACATCCATGGATGTGGGCTGGCAGCAGCCTGGCTCCCCCCTTTGGGCTGAAGGAGGAGGAAGCCATGGCAGCCAACGCGAGAAGGGAGCAACGGTGGTGGCACACCTGTGGGCGGCACCCAAGGCACCTCAAATGCAGCGCCCCCTGTTGATGTGTGCCATATGCGGCTGCTTCAGGTTGCCCACACCATTGGTCTACCTCTGATCTGGCCCTACTCACAGAGCAGGACACACACTAGATTTGGTTTTATTCCAGGGATGGGAGGAAGATGGTGGTATTTCTCACCACCTCAGTAGGTGATCCTGTTGATGCTCTGGTCTCTCTCTGGAACAGGGAGGTGACTAGGGCAATTGACACAATTGCTCCAGAACATCCCCTCTCAAGTAACAGAGCTAAACCAACTCCTTTGTTCAACGAGGAGCTGGCAGTGTTGTGGATTGCTCTTCTGATTGTGAGGGAGAAGGAAGACAGGTGGTTGAAGAGGCAGCACTTGGGAATTTGCGGTTAACTGGTGAAGAAGAAGAAGAAGAAGAAGAAGAAGAAGAAGAAGAAGAAGAAGAAGAAGAAGAAGAAGAAAAGGAAAGATGGCAGATATGGCAGAGATCCCTATTTTTTGGAGCGACAAAGGAAGAAAGAAGGCAAAAGGCCAGCTAGGCTAGCAGAGAAAATGCTGAGCAATCAGACCTTGTCCTAGAGTCAGCTGTTTTGGGAAGCTCAGGACTATAAATTAGCAGCAAGTTTAGGGGCCAGTGTTGGCTGCTACCATCTCACTCTAGAGAGTCGGTTATCACCACCGTGTCCAATGTGGAATCTCTAAAGCCTCCTGTTATTTGCAACTCATAAGTCTATATCAAAGACGTTATTTGATGTCTGCTGTGAAGACCTTTGTTTTATGTTTGCTTGAAGACCGGGCAGTATCATCAAAATTATATTTTCTGTTTTCTAAATTGCATAATCTGTATTTTGGCTGAAGTAAGCCTTTTTTATTTGCTTTCACTTGTGTCTAAGGCTGTTTCTGGCATAGAACTAGACAGGCAGCGATGAAGCAAAGGAAGATGGAACTAGAGTGTGTGTGGCATTTAGAGGATGACGAGTCAAACCAAACATGGCTCTGTGCCTATCTAAGGGCATACACCACGGTAATAGATTCCGCAAAGAAATCTTTGAGGTCAACATTGTGTCTGCAAGGAACCATCCAGCTGAGCTGTTTTGAATGGTCAGAGGTTTGTTAAATCCTGTCTCGCAAGACGAGATCCCTGGCCATTAGGCAGCTCGCTGTGAAGTATTTGCTCAGTTATTTGCAGACAAAGTCACTCTGATCCGCTCCAACTTGGATACCATGTTAACAGCAAATTCCAAAGATGTAACACAAGCATCTGCTTGTCCAGTTTTAATGGATTCATTTCAATTGGTGCATGTGATGCAACAAAAATTCACAGGCCAACCAAGCCCTGCTCAGAGGTGAAACCAAACGTGTTGGCATGCCTCTCGGCCAATCAGGGCTAATTGAGGAGGGAGGGGGAGATGGAGAATGAGCAGCTGCCATTTGTTTTTAAATAGCCATGGTTTGGTGAGGAATTAGAGCTCTCTGACTAGGCATCTTCAATGCCTCTCTCTAAACTGCAAACCCATGAGATGAAACCATGGCAGTTAAAGTGGTATCATGGTGCTACAACCTGGTAGTGTAAAAATTTCCCAGGTAGAAGAACAACACTGAGTTCTTTCTGGCCCTTTCACTTGTGGATATAAAATATGTGTCAGAAGTTGGATATCCTTCTTTTATTGGTTTGGTTGGATCTAGAAGGCATTTCTGAATTGAATTAGAGTTTGCTGTGACTAACAAAACAAACTTTACAGTAGGCAAATTGAATTTCTTTAGTTCAGTGATTTTGCAGTGGCACAGTGCATCTCAAAAAAATTCACATTATGGAAAACTAGTAGGTTTCCTTGTAAATGGCCACAAGCAGTGCAGTCAGGGACAGTACAAGCTATTCCTTGCCTGCCACATTCCAGTCTCCACACAAGCATTTTAGCTTCCTATAAAGGAAAATTTTAAAAAGTACAAACCTCTACATAAAACACTCTGGACACTCTCTCTCTCTCTCTCTCTCTCTCTCTCTGCACTTAATATGTGTTTAATCTTTGAGAAAAATGTCCCATTTCCCTTTAAACTCAGTGAGTTTGGTATCTAGTATTACAGAATGCAATGTGTTTTTAATGGAGTGCAAGGACAGGAATGTTTTCTTATCTTAAAACTAGTTATGAATGGAGGCCTGGCACTGCTTACCTTGTTTCAATTAGGGTTAGAAGCCTCATGCCAACTGCAGCAATTTTGTTTCTGGTATGGAAAGGAGCATGGGAGGCTTGCATTTTCCAACATATTGGCAAGCTTACATCATTGTTAATGTAAATACTGCTCTGCCGCTGGCACAGCAAAGTCCTCAAACATTTTCATTATTTTGCTGGATTTGTATAGCATGTCTGTGTCATAAAGCAAACATCTGTATCATATAGAGCAAAATGTATTTGCTCAGGCAGTGCTTAAAGAACTGGCAGTACATACAAGGAATAACTTTACACTTATTTAATCTCACATGTTGCTCAAAAGACTAAATATTCAAATTTGACTTTAAAAAAAGAAAAAAAGAAAAAACAAAGCCAAACAATGTTTTGAATTCTTGGTTTTAGAATCTTGTGGACAAAATGAAATACAGTAGAGTCTCAATTATTCAACATAAACAGGCCAGCAGAACGTTGGATAAGCGAAAATGTTGGATAATAACAAGGGATTAAGGAAAAGTCTATTAAACATCAAATTACATTATAATTTTACAAATCAAGCACCAAAACATCATGTTTTACAACAAATCAAAAGACAACGGAGTTCAATAACAGTAACTTTATGTAGTAATTACTATATTTTCAAATTTAGCACCAAAACATTGCACTGTATTGAAAACACTGACAACAAAAACATTGGCTACTAACAAATTGACTACAAATAAAGATAGAATTGCATAAAATGAACTTACAGTAACAACATTGTTGGAAGTTAAATCCATAAAATGTTCAATTCTTGCTGCCTAGAGAAACAGCTGTGGATCTGGGTGGGAGGCAGACTGCGTTGGATAATCCAGAATGTTGCATAAGCGAATATTGGATAAGTGAGACTCTACTGTAATTGCACTATCCTATACCTACACCTAGGAATGGATTTGATCTCCCGTCTCCACTAGCAGGGAGAGGTTGTGTTATTTAATGACCCAGCTTTGAATTGCTCTGAGGTACAATGGCTTATTTGAGGTAGAACATCCCATACTTTGCCCTCTTTTCTTGAGTGCATCTACACAGTAGAAACAGGGCAGTTTGACACCACTTTAACTTGTATGGTACAATGCTATGGAATCCTGGGATTTGTATCTTTGTGAGGCACCAACACTCTTTGACAGAGAATAATATACAGTAGAGCCCCGCTTATCCAACCTCTGCTTATCCGAGCATCCGTATTATCCGAGGCAGTCTGCCTCCCAGATCCACAGCTGTTGCTGCCTCTCTCTAGGCAGCAACGCGCAGCGGGCCTCTCCCCGCACCAGTCCTTTCACCTCCTGTCTCCTCTCCTCCACTTCTTCCTCCTCCCACCTCCCTCCACTCAGTGTTTTGCTTTTGCTGAGCAGCCACTGGCTTACCCAGAATCTTCCTGCTTTCCCTGCCTGAAAGTGATTCACAAAAGGAATCAGGCTGAAAATGTATCACGGGGAATGAGGACGCTGGGTCTGAGAGGGGGAAACAGAGTGACAGTACATTCTATAATTTGATGTTAGGAGCCCCCAGATGGCGTAGTGGACTAAGTGACTTGAAGGTTGGGTTGCGGACCTGAAAGCTGTCAGGTTCAAGTCCCACCCGGGGAGAGTGCGGATGAGCTCCCTCCATCAGCTCCAACTCCATGCGGGGACATGAAAGAAGCCTCCCACAAGGATGGTAAAAAATATCAAAACATCTGGGCATCCCCTGGGTAACGTCCTTGCAGACGGCCAATTCTCTCACTCCAGAAGCAACTCAAGTTGCTCCTGACATGAAAAAAAAGTTGTTTAATAGGCATTTCCTTAATCCCTCCTTGTTATCCAACATTTTTGCATATCCAACGTTCTGCCGAACTGTTTATGTTGGATATGTGAGACTCTACTGTAATAATATAATAATAACTTTATTTTTTTACCCCACCTCCATCTCCCCAAAGGGACCCGGGCGGCTTACATGGGGCCAAGCCCGAACAATACAGTTAAAATGTAATTACATAAAAATGCAATTCAACAATGTAGAGAAGGCTAAAGACCTTCCTTCTAAAACTTCAATTCCCATGATTCCATAGGATTGAGCCATGGCAAGTAAAGGGGCCTCAAACTGCATTAATTTTACAGTGCAGACACATTTGTTGCTGGCAAACCGTGCCCATCCATTCTAGTATGCTTTAACAGTCAAGATTGTGGGCTGTGTAGGATGTTTTGGCTTTGTTCTACTTGATTTTGGACACAGGTTCTCTGGTTTGTATTTGGTTAGTTTTCATCTACTAGATGCTGTTTTTTGGATTTGGTTTATCTGTCTGTTTTGCATTTTCTTGTCATATTTCACAGGTTGCTCACTTGGTAATATGCTTCTGGATCATTTGAAGAAAACCATTCCTTATATGTCTCATTGCTAACTGGTTCAAGAGGAATACTAGGTAGTTCTTTGTCCCAGGTGTGATCTCCCCATCTATGAGACTTTATAGTGAATAGGTGATGACAAATTATGCTGCCTTGTCATTCTTGATGGCATATTGGGGAGAAAATCATCCAAAAATGTAGGTCTGGCTTGTCCAAGTCTCAATTAAAGGACAGCCTACATGTCCAAATCATCCTTCAAAAGCTCTTGTAATGAAAGGAGTATTTATTTTTTATTTATTTAAAACATTTTTATAACCTTCCATCCTGCAAGAGCTCCCAAGGTAGTGCCCAACAAATAAAAGCATTTAAAACTGTATGGAGATACTTCAAAAATATGATGAAATAATCCAGCGGATTTATTTATTCATTTATTTGCAACATTTATATCCCGCCCCTCTCACCCTGTATTGTCAAAGATCTGGACAGATGGATCGGGCTGGTAGTGCTGTCATGTTGGGCACTGATGTCTGTGACCAGAAATGCAGCATTGACAACAAGCCTCTACGAGAGAGCTCCTTGCTGGCAGTGATGCAGAAGCAGCACTGGGCCTGATGCGCCCTCAGACTAGTAGGCCACATGTTTATAATGTAGAGCCAATTATCTCTGCTCATGGATTGAGAGAAACACAGACATAAGAACTCCCTGCTGAGGATTCACAAAGCCTTTTCCCAACTCAATATAGTATAGGCCAACCTTTGTATTCAGGTGTTCAATAACTGAGTTCAACAAAAGAAGCACTGGAGAATGATGATCAATGAACTACAATGACAGTCGATGTGATAGAAGGGGGGGGGGGAATGCAAGGGAGATATGTCTGTGTTTAGGAAGATGCCTTCAAGTAGTTTCCAGAAGGTTCAGAATGGTTTTCTTTACTTATGTAAAGCATACCTGACTTGGTTGTTTTGTTTCCATGTGTGCATATTGTTAGTTTTGGAATAAAATGCAAGAGCTTATTCCTATTCTTTCCATGTTATTTGCACCTTTGGTATATTATCGGTTAAAGGGGTAGTGCCCATGAACTCTTCTACTTCATTAGCTAAGATATATCTGTGGGTGCTGAGAAGCACACACTGGTCTCCCAGTTTTCTTAAATGTCATAGACAGATCCACGTGTACATCCCTGGTGTACAGATGACTTGTGGCTGCTGCAAGGTGGCCTTTGCCAATTGTTGTATTAATTCAAAGTACTAGAAGGGTGAAATACTGTGATTTTGTGTCTGTGTTTATATACTACATTTCAGTGCAAACATTTACAGTTATTTATAATTTAAAAAATTTCAAAAGTGATAAAACAACCAATAAAAACTTTAAGTACCAAGAAAAGAAGCTGCAAAACATATGATAAAATCAGATATGGCAAAAGAATCAAAAGATGCAGGCTGAAGTGGAGAAAACCTTAAGTGGCAAAAGGACTAAGACTATCCAGTTAGTGTTAGCATAACAACCATATTAACTGAGATCTTCCATAGCTTTAGTCTCCATTGAAATGAAGAAAAAGCTCTTGAACTATATTTTGTTAATCCTAATCACACACAAATTTGAATAAACTTAGATATTTGTATGTCTCTATTTTATTATGTAATTCTATATTAAACTACCTGATGGTTCATGTACAGGCTGTTTGACTGACTGCATCCTTTGTACAAACCTGCCTGGGCCCTGAGATCTTCAGGAGAGGTCCTTCTTCAGTCCCACCTCCATCTCAAGCTCAATTGGTGGAAACGAGAGGGCCTTCTTGGTGTCCTATTTCCCTGCCCAGGAAAGCCAGAATGCCCCCCTTCCTTTTATCCCTCCAATGGCAGGCTAAAACCTTTTTATTCAGACAGGCTTTTCAAGATGAAGGTTTTTTAAGATCAACTTAGGAGGTGCTGTGGTTTTTAACTTTAAATTTGTTTTAATGGTTTTTAACTGGGAATTTTTAATACTGTTTATTTTTAATCCTGTTTTAATGTTCACATATTTCTATATTTTAAATGGTTAGGCTGAGCCTTTTATGTTAAGTTGCTTTGAGTCCCTTTCAGGAGAGATAAAGCGAGGTAATAATAATAATAATAATAATAATAATAATAATAATAATAATAATAATAATAATACTTCTTATCAACACTGAAGATGTCCTTGTTTTATATATACATTTGTACTGTATTGCATTATACATATTGACATCTAACTATGTTGTATTTCTAACAGGCTTCTGTTGTTCTGTGCATTTTGATTCTGATAGTATTATTGGCTGTTTCATTAACACTTTTAAAATTTATTTTGAGTTTTTAAAATGTGCCTACATTTAAATCTGAATAAAAATCATTTTGATAACTAGATAGTTAATTCTTTTTTTCTACACAATTCATGCATGTATAAAAACAAAGGGGAACAACTACCTGCCATTTTTAAAAATAAAGTATTTTTATTATTAGCCAAGGATATCCTATTTAATTAGTCAAGCCATTTAATTGGTTAATCTAATTGGTCAGTTGTCCAAAATGCGAAGCTCTTAAAATATTACACCGAGGCTCATTGACATAATTACAGGATTAGAAGTTGTATATGAATAAGCACTTCTGATTTTTCAAAAACAAATGGGGCTTTCTGAGTGTTCTTATCAAATGCTCTAAAAACAATGTTTGTTTGAAGCATCTTCTTGATGGCAACACTTTGCAAGTCAAACTTACTGATACCTTTTCCCTTAGTGTGGAAAGAATGATTGCAATATAACAGTCATGGAGCTTTCTACCCTGGTGAGTTAACTGAGTGCAAACTACTTTTCCCCTTTGAACTCAGTCTGCAGCAACTAAAGTAAGCTGAGAGAAAGATGGGAAAAGAGTAGAGCAGGGGGGGGGGAGGGGAAGAAGAGAAAAACTAGGATATTTTAAAAACTGTTGAAAAATTGGACAACAGATGGTTAATCGAGACTGCCAAATCAGGATAGTTGAATGGGATATTTTTTTTAAAATGGGGTTCAGCTTGAACAGAACAGGACCAGATTCAAAATGGGACCTGGACTTTCAAGTGGACACATTTTTGCACAAATTGTAAAATGTCCATAGGTGAAATTTTGCATGTTCCCAAGATACAATGTCATATTATGCAATGTTATCTATATGAAAGAATGATATAAGTTGATTGGAACAACTTTATTTACTAGTTAGATAGAACCATGAGATTACTTTCAAACATCATATACAATCGCCCTTTATTATGTCTTGCATATTGGCTACTTTCATGTAATTACAGTTTTCAAAGAAAATTGAAGCAAATTATTAAGCTTGTGTGTTTTTTTCATATGCCATCATAAGTTGGATGTTTTTTTTTTGGATCATAATAAAACATGTATTCTGATGCACATGTGCTGTATACGCAAAAAAATACAAATTTGAACCTTTTCCTTGCTTTGATTCTAAAGTTTCAATTTCTTCAGATGTGCCCGTGATGCAGCAAAAATTCACAGGCCAACCAATCCCTGCTGAGAGGCAAAGCCAAGCATGTTGACATGCCTCTTGGCCAATCAGGGGGGAGGAGAAACCACCAGAACCAGCAGCACCTGGCTGGGCTGCTGACACTTGAGGTCCAGGAGGTGGTGAGGAAGTTAAGCAGCAAGATCCATATGCTGGCAGCTACCTGCGATCCACCCATAAAGGACACCATCTGCCCCAAAAACATTGCTACATGGAAGGCACAATGTGTTACCTTGGTCAGGGATGAATACAGTCTCAGGGTGGGAGACTTAGTCCCTGATGTCACACCAGTAGCTATGCCAGTCACCACTAGCACAAGCCTGAAAGCCCGGAGGTGCCACACGAAAGGCATTGGAGGGTGCAACAGCAGCAGCTGCAGCAACAGCAGCAGTGACAGCAATAGTGACAAGAGGGGGACGGTTTCTTTAAAGAGACCATAGCCATGCTGGCACTGGCAGGATCGTCTGGCCACCCAAGCAAGCAAGATCAACTCTGCAGAGGGTTCTGTAAATCATTACTTGGATGAGCCGGTAGCCTATTTCCTGCAATCCATTGGTCTGTTGGTCTTCCTGGAGTCATGTGTGACCAGATCTGTCAAACATTTCCCACAAGGATCTTAGCTGCCCACCTACCAGCACGCAGAGCGAGTGGGTCTTCAGCCTGACTGGAGATGTCATCACCTATCACCGGAGTTTGCTGGGCCCCCTCGCAGTGGAAAAGCCGGTCTTCCTGAAGGCCAACCTCCCTATGCTGGGGTTCCCTGAGCTGGACCATGATGCCTAAACCTTGCAGTGTCTTCCACCAAAATGTGCTCAATCTCCAAATTTCTCAAGCACCATCAGTGTGCTTCATCCTCCAGTGTTTTAAAGCACCACCAGCATGTGCTGCCAGCCATGCACACATTAGGGTGGCTTCTGCATATGCCACAGGATGTTAGGGAAAGAGCAGCGGGTAGCCAGAGGGGTAAAGCCAGAATGACAAAAGGAAATGCTCCATCTGAAATTCCATTATGTTAGTGAAAGTCCTTGGGCCTTCCTGGAGGAAGCCTCAGGCAGCTTCTCTTTGGGGTCCAACTGTGGGAGGAAGTGCCTGGAACTGACCAACATGGAGCCACAGGTGTAGGGTCCCAGAGAGTGAGGAGGAGGGCAGAACGGAGCCTCTCAGTGTGCCTTGGGACTCTGCAGAGCACACTTTGAAAACCTCTGCTTTAGATGAACAACTTTTTACTTTCCAAAAATTTAATACCCTTCTTAAAATTGAGTGCTGAAAACTGGATACAGCATTCATGTTGAAACCATACCATTCCAAACTGTCGCAATTTTTCATGGACCCTTTCCCACCCTCTACTTCTGCTTTCCCTTTTTGGTTTAAAAGATAAAAAACAGTTTTGTGCCTAGCTATTTTTGTGCAAAATGTAGAAACATGTAGAAATGTAGAATACACTCTAATTTGTCACCCCTAGTCCTTTTTTTGACAGTTTTCTTGTCAAAAATTAGAAATTTTGTGAACATTTTCGATATCCGCAATATACTCTCATTCAAATCACATATGAGGATGCTATTGACAGAATGTTAAAGATTTTTTTAAAAAAAATCATCCCTTTCTCCTTTCCAGCATCTCCCCAGAGATACTCTCCTCACTTGCCCTGGGACTGAGGGACACCTACCTTCTCTGGATAACACCCCCATGGCCTTCATTCTCTTGTCTTCATGATTTTCTGTGAGCCACCTTGTCAGCTTTTCGTTCTCCTGTTATGCATGCCTTGATCTCTTTGATTACAATTTCCTCCTTGAAATTAGCATTGAAATGCACTTCACTTTTCACAGACTCCTTGTTGCATGTATAAACAGTTATCAATGGCAGCAAATTCATTTGCCCAAAAGGTAATGGTGATGGTTACTGTCAGTCTTATCGGTTCCCCTGTGGTTATTTTACTGTCAAGAGTGCAATTTGGCAACACAGATGAGAAGGAAGAAGCAGATGGGGAAAAAAATTAGAGCATGTAGACTAGCACTGATTGATTCTTCAATATGAAATTCAATAACAATTATCTTTTAAACCCACTTCTTTTCCAATATCTTGAAAGAATGAAGGGGTTCTATACATGTATCAGCAGCATCTAAACATGCACAGGTAGGGTCAGCTCCATACACACTCTCCCCGCTGGAAACCATAATGCCTAAGTGATTTTTCCCCCACCTCACCCATTTTATACTAATTCAATGAGTGATGTTTTTGTAACAGGTAGTGTCAAAATCATAAATCAGACTGGAACATGCTTGGTCCTCTAGATGTTTTAGTATATTATGCCCACAATTCCTTATCATTGATTATTCTAGCCAAGGTTATTTGGAGAATTTGGAAAGTTTAAAGGTTTATTGTCTCTTAAATAGATCATAGGCACAATGAGGGCAGTTTAGGAGAAGAAAGATACAAAGGGTCACTGGTGAAAGGTCTGAAACAGTATTAAGATAAAAGTAGTTCCTCAGATTTGTCACTTAGGTGCCAGGGAAATGATTTTATTTGGAATTTCTGAAGACAGACTTTCTGGAGAATTATTCTTATTACCTTAAAGTATGGATGGATGATGTACAAGCAAGGCAGAGTCTGCTTAAAACTCAAATAGCCATTTAATGAGGAGTCTGAGAGAGTCATCCTGCCTTGATCAGTCTCTGAACAGCTTGTTCTTTTATTGAATATCTCATTTTTTGGGTGAACTTGTAGTTCCATCTTTTGCTTTATATGCATCTCACTTCCACTTTAGAAACAAAACAAAAATTATTTTCATAGTTCTTTCCTTCAAGTTTGCAAAATAAGGAAGCTCAGAGAAATAAGAAATGAGTAAGGTTTGGCTAAGTAGTCATACTTCTTGCTTATCGGAGTTGAACATCTGAACCTTGAGGTTCACCCAATAATAATTTAAATCGACAGTACTTTCGATCAGGCTAAGAGCTATATTGAATGACTGAATTCTGATCCTTGGAGGAAAGGAAACAAAGTCTAACAAAAATCTATGGCTTTTCAGATGCACTTTACTTCTATGGCTTCAGTGGAGGCATAAATTAATAGAGTAATAACAAGCAGCTGCAACAACATGAGAAGAATTATGTGTCAATGTGTGCTGTAAACTGTGCTTCAGCCTTTAATATATGAGCAGCCTTAATGGATCAGACTATGGTTTACCTAGTCCAGTATTCTTTCCCTAACACTGGATTATATCAGGTACTTCACAGGAGGTGTATATGCCCTTATTTAGTGATTTGTGCTTGACATTAGGCCACTGGGGAGAGCCCATTCCCTACTAACAGAAAAAATGCTTTGTATGAAGAAAGATTCAGGTTAAATCTTTACTCTCTAAGGACTGTGAAAAATCTTACCGCATTTCAGTGCAGACAGACAGTACTAAACCAGATGGACCAATGTGGAAGCATTCAATGGCTATTCTCTCTTTTTCAATGAAGGAGGAAGACAAGGGTTACAACATGATATATACAAATAACTACCCTCTTCAAGTAAGTCAACAAGGAACTGTGTACTATGGTACAAAAGCTACTTTCCACATGCTAGTATTTAGTTATCACATTAGTTCACTCCTCACCCTGATATATCTTGGGGCTAAATGTATTAAAAGGAAATATTTATGTAACATTTTGCTCTTGAGACAGCTAGAAATATACAGGGTGTTTGAAAAAGAACTCCCTAGTTTTAATGTGTTTATACTTAAAACTAGCGAGTTCTTTTTCAAACACCCTGTATTGACAATCTGATAATGGTTTGCAGGGGAAAAATACAGGTTTCTCACACATACACAGCAGCCACTGGTCTGGCAAGCTTTTAATAATATGACTGCTCTGATCATTTACAGAGTACTTCACACAGCAACACAAAAATTAAGATTTATACTGGAAAAAACAGAAGAGTTGAGGAAGATTTGATCAACAGGACAAGATGGGGAGGGAGACCCACTTGTTCAATGGCTAACTTCCATTTTCTTATAGACCACCTTGTTTTCCAGATTTTTCAGTAAGGGATGTATAGATATATATCTAGATACACTAATCCCTCTTCACATAAGTGGTTGGTTTCCCTAATAGAGTTGCTTAACCATTATGGAGCAAAGCTGCTCCGGTATCACTTACATGCAAATGTTATACATAATTATCTAAGAGATATATCATATTACTATGTACAGCAGCATGCATTATTTATTGAAAAACTTTTTAGCAAGTTTAACTTTATGCATTTAGTTTTATTATATTTTATTTTTATTGAAAAATGTTTGAGCCATCAGGGCCAGATAAAATTGTCATGAGACCAATTTATATCCACATGCCAACAGCAGGCCATCTAATGATTGAAATATAGTTTTCAGTGTGGATACTGAATAACTAAGGTCAAATTCCTGTTCAACCACTATGAATTCACAGTTCCTAAAGCTTATTTCGCTATCTGATTAACTGCTTTTACCTACACAGGAATTGCACACTACTATAGGAACTCTTAAGACTTTGCCAGTAGAATCAGGAACCCCATATTCTCCATCAAAAAACCTTTGTCAGAGTTTTCAAGAAAAAAATTCTTATGATACTGTACATGGGTTCACTGTTGTTTTATACCATTATGTATATTATTCACAATCCTATTTCTTTACCCTTTTTAAACTTAAGCGTATATTCTTACCATGCAAACAAATCCTCAGGAAAGAATTTACAGTCTGTTCATATCTTATTGTTGCAACACATACTCAGTTTCAGATTTTAGATTTCTGGGTGCCATACACCAATGTGGAGGGGAGGGAAGGCATTGCATACTGAGAATAATATGCATATCTGCCTGGAGCACTGCTTGCTCTTCCGTATCATGTTAATATTCCTATTACTCTTGATTTTCTTTGTTGAAGGGTCAAATTCTAGATCTACAGCTTTAGGCAATTTCTGCCCCTTTGCTAGTTTTCATTTCCCCTTAAATTTGACTTCTCTCTCTACCTTGCATCTTTTTGAAAAAAGATTTTGTTCACATCATGTAGTAATCAATTTCCTTCAAGTCAGCTTCATGTTCAGTGGCCGGCAAACATTTTGTCATATTAACAGGAGCTCCTGTCTTACATATGACAACATTACCTTTATTCATCCCCTACGTTTTCTTTCTCCCTTGTTAGTGGCTTTGCGATCTCTATATCAGTGTTCTGGCTGGCTGCAATTACAAGCTTCCCCAGCTGGGAACTTGTTGAATATTTTTTCTCTTCAATTCTGTGACATGCTGATCTGTTTTGAAATAAAGTTCCAATTGTTTCACCTCTGTATTTTGCATCTTGTTACTACATCTTATTGTAGATGGAGGGGATTGCTCCCCCCTTTCTTTTACAAATGGGATATAATCTCTGGAAACGGAGATGAAAAATCCACTATGGCTAAATTGTAGTGTAGAAAATAGGCAGGTCACCTGGGAAGAACTGCTACCCACAGTTCAGAAGCTTTGGTTCAATTATCTAGCAATGGCACCATTCCGCTGTGCATTGAGATATGATACAGGCTATGCTGTTATATTCAGATTGAGATAATAAGTCCTTGACAGTTCTGACATTCAGATCATTTATTTTTCTTTTCTTCTAAAATACACAGAGTGAGCTCACAAAGACACAATTCACAGAGTGAGCTCACAAAAGTTAGTAGTCAATTTTACTGGCCTAGCTCACTTTCATATTGCTGCTAAACATGGATAGAGTTACAATGAAGGAAAAGATTCCATTTTCTTCTAGTTTTCTCTGCCTGATCTTATGAAGAAAATGTTTGGGGTTTTTTGTGCCATCAAAACAACCAGTTGAACAGGCAGTGGCTTCTGATGACTCCCTGTTGTTAAAAAAATGTCACTTGTGAGCCCAAAATGGCTCTGGAGTCATCTCTTCAAAAAAAACCTGGCAAAGATGCCTTCACAAACCTAGAAAGAGTTTGACAACATTGGGGAGAGCAAAAATTATTTTTGTGAGTAAAGTGTAATGGGGCACAGCTCATGCAGGCCCTAGCCTCTCACAATTGTCCACTTCTGCCCTAAATAAATCAGATGAGTGGTGGTTATTTTTTAGGTACAGCAAAATCCATATTTGATAAAGTATGAATATAATAGACAAACAGAGCCTTCAACGGAGAGAGCACCATGTATTTTTTTCAAAACTGTTCCTAGTAGTATGAAAATAATGCTCCCAAAATTCTCCTTTCTTTTATGAGGAAGGTGTTTTGGACATGTTGTAATAGCCTGTCTAAAATCATAGTCAAGTGCAGTGGAATTCTGAAAAGATGTTAAATAGATGTTAATAAAGCAGCCTCTTTTTTCAAGCTAAGAATGTAAAATAGGATGATATAAAAGAAATGTAGAAAGGAAAAATGATAAAAAGACCCTTAGGAAAATGTTTTTAATATGATACCATTCATCTACCTTAATGCAGCTGTAGCTCTATAATGCAGACAGCCTGATGTTAGTTTTATTTTCATTCTGAGACACTCACTGTATGGCAATGGGTTGCATAAGGAGTTGTGTACCTTCTTCCATATTGCAAATAAGAAAGAATGATGTATGAGTGGTGACAATGTATATTAAATGGAATGAATAATATTCCTGAGTGATCAATCAAATACAGACAGTCCCCAAGTTACAAACATCGGATTTATAAATGACTCATAGTTATGAATGAGGGTGAAACAACAGGAAGTGAGAGAAATCTACCCTCGGAAGGGAAATTCAATCCTGAAAGAGTTATCATGGAGGAAAGGTGTCTCCACTGAAGCTTTATCACCAAACAAACCAAACCAAATATTTCAAAATCCAACAACAAACCAAATATTTCAAAATCCAATTATCACAGGAACAGCAAAACAAACACTACAGGGGTGTTAAATCTTCCCTATGCTATCCAAAGCTATCTATCTATCTGTCTATGGCTGCCGGACTAGCTACACTTAAAATGTACCTGTTCTGACTTACATACAAATTCAACTTAAGAACAAACCTACAGAACCTATCTTGCTCATAACTTGAGGACTGCTTATACTTGAAAAACTACTTGCATATACTGGCCATTGTCATATTGGTACACTCTTGTAGTAGTTGCACTTTTTCTAATGTCACATAAGCCGTGGCTAGGAAATGCAGACAAATCTGTCAGATTTGAACATCCAGTTTTTCCAATGTCTTATTTTAATCCCAGTTGCGGTACACACACAGCATACTGGCCATTTTATTGGTTTCATAGAACAGTATAGTAGTCCAAAATGCATTTGATACCAGCCTTTATTTACTGAAGAGTGTCTCTGATAAAGCCTATAAGACAAAATATGAAACAGTATTTCATATTGAAACTTTTTTTAAAAAAACTAACATTGATTGTTATCAAGCCAAGTAGGTGTTTTTATGCACACCAATTTTGCCACTTCAACATTCAAAGTGATATAGAAATAACTGTTGCAATTAAATTCATTGACTCTATTACAGATCAATAGTCTACTCAGTTCCTAACAATTATATTAAAACTCAACATTACAATGACAGCATTAACTAGTCACAGTTCATTTACCCAAAATAACAAAAAACACCAAGAGTGCTCTGCAACAACAGGTAAATAAATTGGTTAAATCTGTAGCAGGCAGATTAGGAACACCTTTTAGATTTCTTTTTTAAAAAACATGATGTTGAAATAAATGCATACAATTCTAATTCATATTGGGTCACATGAGCACATAATAGGAGGTTTCAGATTTGCTCTGCTGCTTTTCATTTTGAAATCCCCATCTTACCCCAAATGGGAGCTTTGAAAAGGTAAACCATTCAGTTCCAATTCATGGGATGTCTTTCTATTCTAGTTCCTACAAAAACCATTAAATAATTTTAGAATAAAAAGAACTACAGGTATGTAGAACGTGTATATCTCCTCATCTATGCAGAGGCAGATCCAGTTTGGCAGAGGGGGGCAGTCTACCTTTATTTACATTTCAAGAAAGTGATCCTAAAGTTCATGCTATGTATTAAACAGAATATGTATGTTAACTTTAAGATACCAGTGCAACAGTGCAGAAAAAGGGAGGGAGAAAGCAAGAAAAAGTGTGCAGACAGAAAGAGGGAGTGAGAGGGACAGAAGGGTACAGAAGGAATCCAATAGCTGTGCATATTTGTGTTTTCAGCCACCCTAGAGGCTGCAGTGATAGTAGTCCCACTCTCTCTGAAAACCAGGTGGTATTTTTTTCTTTTCCATCAATGAGTCTTACCTTATAGCAGATAATATGTTCTTCCTGTATCTTCAAGTTATTACAGTTTCTATCAGCAAAAAGAAGTATTGTTAAAGAAGTTTGTAGTCATTTTCTTCTGGATTTGGCATGTTCTAGTTCATTCTGGGATAACCTTTGTCATCTATGTTTCCTGGGGTGCTTGCCCAAGTCAGAAAGATTTCCTGTAGCACATACAAAGACAAATATTTTGTTAGTATTTATCTGCTGTAAAAAAAATGGGGGGGGGGGGTTAAATCCAAGAGGTAAAACAGCTATATCCAAATTTGACGAAAAATCTAATGTATATACAAGCCAATATTAATTCACCATGATAATTTCCCATTTCATGAAATACAAAGGAACAATGGTCAAGAAGCAACCATACATAGTATTACAACACTCCTTTGCATCATCATTGTATGAATGGGATATTCCCTACCCTGAGATCTTTTCACTTGTGAATATCTACTGGTGTGGAAAACCCTAGAATAAAGAACAAATAAGAGCTTAGAAACAAAAAACAACAGCATCATAAGAGACATGAAAAGAGATCCATTTTTTGAAAATTCAGGCTCCAGCAGAGCTTGGATGGTTACTTTTAAAGCTGCTGTTGCATTTAGAATACCAGAACAGGGGAGGGGGGGGAGGAAGGAGGAGGAGGAGGAGGAGGAGGGTAAAAAGTATCTGAAAAAATTGAAATCTTCTCCAACGCTGCATCCAAATATCCCAGAATTGTTAATTAAACAAGTATCTGTCCTTTCCCCATAATTCAGTTTCAATATCATTTCTAATTAGAGGCACAGTCAAGACTGGATTGATACTTCATTCAGAATTAACCAACTCATACGAAATATGTTTTTATGACTAGTTATGGTCTGTCTCTACTTACTGGCTTGGAAAGATTGGAGAAAAGACATCACAATGGAAAAGTTATTAGATTCTGTGTTCCTATTTCAGAGTTGCAGTTGCAGTTACAGTTTTCATTGCATATGAACATTTAATTTGAGATACTTTCAGACAGCCACTTGACAAAGCTATAATAATTTGGTCAGGTTGACCTGCTTATGGCAACATAGTGTTTCACAAATAATATGGCTCTCAACTAGTTTCATGGTGCTTCATAGTGCTACATTCTGTGTGGGTAGTAATGACTAAGACAATGAAATATTAAGAAGTTCATGTGAATGGCAATCTGGCCTACCTAGTGTTGTAATCTGCCTTTTGTAATATAACATTCTAATATAGTTCATCTTAACCAAAGTGACTGTAATCACTTTGGTCAAGACAACTGGAAGTGTACACATCTCCATGGTGATTGAGATATACAATAAGATGCACTTCAACAGCTAGAACTGGATATGCGATATCGGGTTAACTCACTCCAAAACTGGAAGTATGAATAAACTTTGCATGTGTGTGTGTGTGCATGTGTGTGCTTCAGCAAATCTGTGTTTTTAGGTCTATCCACAAACAAAGAGATAAATCAAATATTCATCCTAAAGTAACTATGTTGAAATCAATGAGATGTCAGTTGTGACAACACTTCTAATTAATTTGAAGAGGCACAGTTTAAACTGGATTAATGTTGCATTCAAATCTAACCAGCTCATATGAAATATGTGTTTATGACTGGTTATGACCTGTCTCTCTTTCTTGGCATGGGCAGGCTGGAGACAAGATAACATCACCATGAAAAAGATATTACAGAAATTATGTTAGATTTAGCTCTTACAAAGGCCATGTACGGTAAACACAGCAGTGAGCTCAGAGTTAAATTAAAATTGATTACATGTACGTTGGTTCTTCAGAGCTTTAGGGACTAAAAAATTAAAAATTCAAAGATTGCTATTTGGTTTACTTCTGAGATTGGTACTTGATTTAGTTACCCAGCAGGCCAGTGATGGGAAAACACAATGGGGGATGGAAATAGAGATATAGGTTTCTAGGCTGTGCCTGTTATGAGAATACATAGTCATAAAGAATAAATTATTTCTTTTATTTAGGCTATGAATATATAACCTCAAAACTGGATTTCAAAATTCTTTTCCCACTAACACAGTATGATATATGCTGTTCTTTGCAAGCCAGATTGATCTTTTAGTATAGCTAAAATTAAATGTAGGAAAAATATCACTGAAGAGTGTGTTTGTGTCCGTCCAATGCCTATATAAGGCATTTTCAAATACCAAAGATAATGTATTTCTTTATAAATTACAGAGTTAATTCCTGTGTTGCCACTCCGACTGGAGAGTAGGTCACATTCATGCTTTTAAATGTGATTCAGATGGTTCCAGCTCTGAAAACTTGTACTGTGGTTGTATCATTCAAACAGTGTGACTATAAAAGAAAGATGTGGGTAGATGGCTGAAGTATTCTTAGCCTTCTCGGTATTAATGATACTTCATATTCAGGGTTGAAGGCTGCCAATCCGCTGCCAATTGTAATGCATTAAGAGATTTAAGTTAGGAACATACAGTGGAAGCTGGTTTTCCTTTGTCAAAATTATCCAGCCATGAAGAGATGGAGATCATAAGAGATACAGGCATGTAAACTGTTATTTTAACTGTCATTTCATGGCTACACTTTTTTGCTTCCTGTTTTTAAAGGAGTTATGTTTCTTGCTAACATTTTACAGTATATCTTAGATAAAATCATGTCTTACTCTCTTTAGAGCACAAATCTTGTTTTCATTGCTTTCGGTATCATAATTTAAATGACTTCTGGTCATCATGGGTATATATTAAGCATCTTTTGTTTGGAATTTTTCTCTTCTCTTCTATAATCTTCTTGTGCATACAGTGCCAAAACTAAATATAATTTCTGCTAATAAACTCATGTGAATTGTCAGCTGAAATGTTATTTGATGTATCTATATATAATATCTATCAAAAGATAAAGAGTATCACATATCCAAACTGGAATACTGTCAAATCTGACAGTCTAATTAGAGGCTGGTGACAGTGTTGCATTTATATTGCTTTATTCTTCATTTTTCTGCTCCAGCCTGGAGTGTTTGTTAACAAGCACTTTTTAACAATGCAGTCATAATGGTTGCACAAAGCTCAGTGTACATTACAAATTTCCAAATCTACACTAAAGCTTTAATTTTATATACTGGGACTCAAACCTTCTAATGGGAATGCTACAGCCAGATCATAGAATCATAGAATCATAGAGTTGGAAGAGACCTCATGGGCCATCCAGTCCAACCCCCTGCCAAGAAGCAGGAAAATCACATTCAAAGCACCCCCGACATATGGCCATCCAGCCTCTGCTTAAAAGCCTCCAAAGAAGGAGCCTCCACCAAACTCCGGGGCAGAGAGTTCCACTGCTGAACAGCTCTCACAGTGAGGAAGTTCTTCCTAATGTTCAGGTGGAATCTCAGAAGTCATTGTTCTGCATCCTAGTCTGCAGGCCAGCAGAAAACAAGCTTGCTCCCTTCTCCCTATGACTTCCCCTCACATCTTTCCGTATACATGGCTATAATGTCGCCTCTCAGCCTTCTTTTCTGCAGGCTAAACATGCCCAGCTCTTTAAGCCGCTCCTCATAGGGTTTGTTCTCCAGATCTTTTAAACTAGACCTGTGAAATGGTTGTATTGCATGAATAAGACTCCTGTATTGAATACAAAATATTGAAAAACACATGATTGAAAATGAACTAGGAATATCACATTTTAATCCACTAGCATCTTCAAAAAGAAAGACCATAGCCATTTATAACAAATTGTGATTCTACTTTAACTGCCCTGACTGCATCCTATGGAATCCTGGGATTTGAAGTTTTGGAAGATACAAGCACTGTCTTACTAGATAATCTAAATATTCCTTTGCAATCTCCACTTCCCAGGATACCATAAGATAATATGTATATAATATACTATATAATAGGGTACAAAATTATCATTACTCTTTGTATTTCATATCAAATTCATTAAGATTGTGCATACGAATCAATATTAGAAACATGCAGGAAAGGTGGGGCAATTTAAAAATTGAAACACTCACCAATCATTTTTGTTAAGATTTTGTAACATTCAGATGCCTCCCAAGGTCAGTTTAATTTTCATCATAAGCCAATTCACATGGCTTAACAACCAATTAGAAATGCAAAAGTTTAAGAACAGTATTTGTTTTTATCAGCAAAACAAAAACTTTTTTTAAAATCCTATAAATTGTGGCATGTGTGTATCTTTATGAAAGTTGGCAGAAATGATGCCCTGCTGCTGGTCCTATACTGTTGCAGTGGAGAAATTGCAAGGGATAACTTTTTGGATTTTTTGTAAAGGAAATTTTATTTCTAGAAACTTTAAGAATTGCCTGAAAAGCAGTGGATGACCCAAATATTCTGAAACTTGGTGGGTAGTGATAAATGTGTCCTCCAAGTGTGGCCATTTTTGTCCCTCAGAATTCCCCAATTGCTGCCAATAAGCCAGATCTTCCTGGAGCAAAGATGGAACTTCTGGCTGACAGATTGATAAATGGTACCCCCCTCCCCGAATTTGGACAGTTCCCAAAAACACAGAACAGGGGCACCCAAAAATTGGACACTGAAAATGTCACAGGGTTTACCCAAAATGCACACCTCTACTATATAACATTATAGTTTTGTTGTCTGGAATTATCTAGGATGATTGTATATGCCTCCAGTGGCTTCCAGGGTTACTTTGCAAATAAATAGATTTACAATTAATGACAGTCTTTAAGAAAAAATAGCCTTCTCACTGCTTTCTAATAGATGCAGTATTTGCTTGTACTATAAGGTTACTGAGCCACAGGAGGTAATGTCCAATAGCAGTTACAGCATAGAGATTCATATGAATAGCCAGCCATATGAGTTGTTCAGATGATATGAGACCTATTTACTCTGGCCATTTAATGCAGTTTCAAATCAGTATTGAATATGCTAATTACATAGGAAATCCTGAAACCAGTTTGAGGACTGGTTGGAGATTATGTAAGTCACAGAGCACTAATGTACAGAGCACTAACACACTTTTGTGGGAGTTTGTTGTCTGTTGCCATGCTTTGCAACTAACTTTGGAACTGTATTAAATAGAAATATATAATTTTCCAGTCAGTGTTTTCACACACATAATTTATAGGATCAAGATTGTTAATTTTCCATGTGAAAGCTCTTCCATATAATCCAGATTGCTAGCTTTCCAATATTCTGGAAAAAAAAGTCTCAATGAACAAATGAGGCCAAGTGTTGTCGAAGGCTTTCATGGCCGGGATCACAGGGTTGTTGTATGTTTTCCAGGCTGTATGGCCATGTTCCAGAAGTATTCTCTCCTGATGTTTCGCCCACATCTATGGCAGGCATCCTCAGAGGTTGTGAGGTATGGAGGTAAGGAGGCAAATCTTTTCAGCAAATTATTTTCCACATGAACAAGGTAAGAAGAGGTAGGTCTAAAGCAGTATCTATAATACCAGAGGATGATATTAGTTGGTTAGCTAATGTTGGTTTAATAGTTGGTATGTTCCAATAATCTTTCCTATTAATTTGATTATGAATTCTAACAGACTCTGTGAATGACTATATTCCATGTGATTATGCCTGGACTCTAAGATCTTATTTTTTCAGCCCCACTACCTTCTCAGGCTCATTTGGTGAGAACATGCATGTCTGTCTTCTTGGTCGTTGCTCTCAGTCCCAAAGCCTTGTTTTGGAGAGTGGCTTTCTCCTTGTTTTCATTCTATGAACAAGTGAAATATTTTTCCTCAAACCTTTGAAACTAAAATTAGCTTTTTTCTGTTTTGGATTCCTTGTTCATGGTTTGAAAAAGAGTAGCCAACACAATTCAATTCAGAAGGGAAAGACACTAACTTAGATTTCTGATATGAACTTCATAAAGCCGCTTGCTATCAACAATGTATAATCCAATAAACCGAAGATATATCTCAGATATATTTGGCCTCCCTTTACATTCTTCTCCCTTTCCCCCACTATTTTTTAAAATGCTTAAGTTAACTGATAGAGATGTGTGATCCATAAAAAATAGTTCAAAAGTCATTAGAAAACTGTGGGTTGCTGGCACTTCATTTCAAAAGTGTTTCTAAAGTATAATTTGTGAGAAATTTGTTACTATAACAAGAATAATGAAATTTCGTTACTATTTTGTAATAGTAATTGTATATAATTATTATAATTGGGGGAACATCAGGGGCTCCTTAAGCTATTGGAGTGAAACTTGCTACAATGGTAGAACACGTTTACCACTGTTAGCCCACCAAATTTCAGAATGTTTTACTTATCCATGGTTTTTTGGGGAAATTTCAAAGTTTTTATAAACAACTTTTTTAAAAAAGCACAAGAGCTATCTACTTGAATTTTATATACAATGCACAGGATAACTAGGGCATCAATTCCCAGAAGCTTCAGATTTACACATTTACAGATTTTTGGGGATTTTTTAAAAGTTTAGACAAAAACAATTTATCCCCAAAAAGTGACAACAGCAATTCCCTTGAATGTCTGTCTTTATGACACACAACCACATTACTTCAACTTAGCACAGATTTATACTATTACTTGCTTTAGTCCTCTTTGTAAAATTCAATAATTTTATTTATTATTATTAGACTGACTCTAAATGGCTAGCTGCTGCAGCCCTCACAGGGGCTTTCAAATGCTGAGCATTGCATTCTGGGAAATGTAGTTTAGGGCAGGACCTTTTGCATTCTCTGTCACAGGGAGCCTTGCCTTCCCAAACTACATTTAACATGGCTATGTTCTCAGTCTCTCTCCCCCCCCCCCCGGGTGCCTTCCTTATGGCAATGAGGCCAAAGAAAAAAAATAGTTTTTAACACTCTTTATGTTTTCTTGGCTTTACCAAAGTTGCTTAATGCTTTTACTGAAAATTAAACTGACCTTGGGAGGCATCTGAATCTTATAGAATCTTAACAAAAAGGATTGGTAAATGTTTCCATTTCTAAAAAAACCCCCACCTTTCCTGCATGATTCTAATATTGATTCGTATGCACAAATTTAACTAATTTGATCCAAAATACAAACTAAAAATGAAATTATACACAACCTATTAGCTGGTCACTTAGCCTTCATTCCCTGAAAAAATGTTTGTGGTGACAGCATAAAATGTGGCACTTTACCTGCTTATACTCATTGGAAAATATTTCATTATGGCTTCCTGATGGCTTCCAGAATTAGATATATTCATTAGTCTTTCTAGATGGTAAGGGTTTTTTTTAAAATCAGAATAAAAGGTGTTAGACCTGATCTTCACAAAAGGACCACATGGGCAGACTGATCTTAAAAACTTATCCACTATCCAAATGCTACCAAATAGCCAAACTTTATTTGAAAACTATTGTTTAGGCTACACCAGATCACTTTGAATTAAAGATTCTGGCCTAATAATAGGACTGATGCTAGACTATATGTATAGAAGTTTCGGACCGCATCCTGACAAAAATTAGGGGTTTATGTGGCAATCAACTCTCTTTTACAGTGTCTTCTAATGTCCTAGAAGGGAATGGATCTTGCAAGTCTTTGAATTTGAATACCAAATATGGTACCAGTTCATAGTTAGATCATTACATATTAATTGGCTTCTTTTGTCTAATGCTTTTGTCACTGTGTGACACAGGAGATCTCAAAGCAAAGAGCATTTCCAGATATCAGTTTCCTATGCTTCCCAATGTATATGGCTGAAAGTGTAGAAAATATCCTAGGAAAAGGTAGGGATAATTTGTTTTTCACATATGTGTGTATGTATGCGTGTGCTTTAAACTGTGCTTTTCCAAATCATGGTTTTTTTAAAAAAAAATCTCTGAAGAGTCTCATGCAGAAAAGGTGAATATTTTGCCCTCTAGATTTTATGGCACTCTTATTACAATGCTGGACATGATCCATGGTAACAGGTTATAGACACTATACAAAATTCTGCAACACAAACATTCCCTATCCCTAGTTTCTTGAATGGCTTGTCATTTGACAAGGAACAGAATTATGTTGAAAAGATAATCCTTCCTTACCCCTAATATACACTAGACAGGTATTTGATAAGTTTCTGACACTCGGGACAATATTTCTACCATGACTGAGGTACAAACATTTCAGCCCAGTGCTAAGCTTTGGTGGATCACTGACTTAGCATCAATGGACTCTGAGATTCTGGTGTGATTCTCTCACCAGATATCAATGTTGAGCACTGCTAATGGGGCTCTATAGGCCTTGTCACACTGTATAATTATAGTTTTATGGTTTCATTTTAACTGACACAACATCCTATGTAATTATGGACAATTGCATGACAAATTATTTCATGGTTGTACTCCCAGCTGTTGATGTCATGAACAAGTTTGGTAATGGATCCCTTGCACTCAATACTTCAATTGCCTAGTCATGCTGATGCCCTTAATATTTCTCTAACAATTCAGGTTTGTGACAGCAACTCTGCTAACCTATAAAGTCTTCAAGGGCTCTAACGTTCCTAGTCAGTGGACAGATATAAAATAAAATAAGAAACATGACAATCCTAAATCGATAGATTAAATGAAAACCAAATAAAAAACCTATTAATTTTCAAATCAAATTACTTGAATTTTCTAGTAGCTTCCACAAGGTAGACATGGTCATGTTAACATTATTCAAGATAAGCTGTTCTCATGTTTTATTTTTATTCTGGGTGAAAACCAGGAAGCATTCAAAATCTCACCAGAAAAGCTATAGTTTTTGAGAGATTGCCAATCTGATTTCTCAATCAAACAGCTTCAGCCAGATACATGCATGTAAGCTTAAGATAAGCATTCAAACTTAAGGAAGTTTATCTTAAATAAATGGAAGTATGAAACCTTTTAGGTTCACTCATCTGTAGTTAGAAGATTTTCATAGTAAATGAATTTTCCTTAGCAGCAGATATGTAATGCCTGGCTATGGATTTTGGAACAGCCGAAAGTCAGAATATTTTTAACTATCTTCTAACTACTGGGAAATCCTTCAAGAGATTATGAGTGCCAAAAATGCTTCAACACCAAAGCAAATTATGACCAGAATTCTATGTTACCTACTTAGTATTCATAACAACATATCACTCCTAGCCTAATCCCATAATTTACTTTACCAGGCACCAAATCACATCAAGAGAAAAAGGTCTGTTCTTTCCTCCTGAGTCTCACTACAAAGTCTTTATGAAAATACTTTATGGCCAAACTGAAGTTCTTGAATCTTTAGTTTTTCTTATTGTCTCTTTGTTGTATGGTGTTCAACTGTCTCTAACATGATCTCAATATTTAACTCTGACTGGACTTGAATATAGATTTGACTGGACTTGAATACAGCTCCAACTGGACTTGAATACAGCTTTGCCTGGACTTGCTATTTGTAGACCTTCTGGCCTTCCTTTCCCTCCCCTTTCCAGTCATGAAAAGGTTAACTCTTCCAAGAACCTGAAGTGCCTTGTCTGAGACTCTGCCCCTGAGAGGATTCTTAAAGGGGTAGAACACCTGAGTTTTCAAGTGCAAAGAGGATGTCTAGACTGACCCGCTGAAAATGTATGTAAAATATTAATCTATCTAACTAAAAAGGGCTTAACTAGTGGTAAACAGTGAGGGTCTTCATGGGGTATGGCACAGGGTGTATATGCTGGTTGGATATACATGTGTGATATTTCCACCACCTTCTACAAGTGAGTAAGGCTTGAGAAGAAATTGCAGAATATATTTGCTTTTGACTTTTTTTAGCATTGTTTGTTGGTGAGAGAAGGATGATTGCAAGCAGAATTGATCTTTTTCTTTTGGTATGTCTGATGAATTGCAAAGTGGGTTTGGGAGGCCAGTTATGATCACAGTAATAGTGTCACAATTATAATAGTGTAAAGATAATGAGTATGGTGCTGTTATGGGTGTGTAACTCTACATTACGCATCTATAGCTGTGATACTGAATGTCAGCTACTGTTAAGTGAATTTGTAAAAGATTCATGGATAGAAGCCAAACAGTGATCCTCAATAATTCCATTTTATCCTGAAGAGAATTACCTAGCAGGGTGTTACAGAGTATGTTTAGCTTATAGAATCATACAATCACAGAATAGTAGAGTTGGAAGAGACCTCATGGGCCATCCAGTCCAACCCCCTGCAAGAAGCAGGAAATCGCATTCAAAGCACCCTCACAGATGGCCATCCAGCCTCTGCTTAAAAGCCTCCAAAGAAGAGCCTCCACCAAACTCCAGGGCAGAGAGTTCCACTGCCGAACAGCTCTCACAGTGAGGAAGTTCTTCCTGATGTTCATGTGGAATCTCCTTTCCTGTAGTTTGAAGACATTGTTCCACATCCTAGTCTACCGGGCAGCAGAAAACAAGCTTGCTCCCTCCTCCCTATGACTTCCCTTCACGTATTTGTACATGGCTATCATGTCTCCTCTCAGCCTTCTCTTCTGCAGGCTAAACATGCCTAGTTCTTTAAGCCGCTCCTCATAGGGCTTGTTCTCCAGACCCTTGATCATTTTAGTTGCTCTCCTCTGGATGCTTTCCAGCTTGTCAACATCTCCCTTCAATTGCAGTGCCCAGAATTGGACACAGTATTCCAGGTGTGGTCTGACCAATGGAGATGAGAAGACATCTTACAATATGTGAAGAGATATCAGATACAACATGAAGCAAGCTTGTTTTTGTTGCTCAAGAGACTAGCATGAAGCAACCGATTCAAATTTCAGTAACAAAGATTCTGCCTGACCATTAGGAAGATCTTTCTGAGCTGTTTGGAGCTGTTGTAGGAACTATTTGGCACTGAAATGTTCATATGGCATTAAAGTCTTATTCTTTAAACCAGTGGTTCTCAACCTGGGGTCCTCAGATGTTTTTGCCCTTCGACTCCCAGAAATCCTAACAGCTATTAAACTGATTGGGATTTCAATGATTTAGGAGTGTTTTCTCTATTTCTGCATAATAGCAGATTTAAATAGCTGACCTTTCTGGTCCTTTTCCGTTGTATGATTCCGTGAAGATGAATATTTGCTTAGAATACAACGTTTCTTTGATTTAATTTATATTTAGATGTGTCTCCTACACTCTGACTCAAATTTGCCTGGAGAATTTACACTCAACACATCTACTAGGCAAGCTACTGAATATCAGAAAAATAAATGTAAAATAACTTAGATCATGCCTTTCAACATCCCCCTTCTTCATGATCGCCTCCCACCCCTTGAACTCTGTCCCTAAAGAATTAAAAATGGCCCTCCCTCCTGTCCTTTAAAAGGCTTTTAAAAACACATAAAATGGCTTCAGCAGATGTTTTATTTGAAAGAAATTCTGGGAAGAACTTCTGACCAATCAAGTACTTTGTGAGCCTTCCAACCACCAATCCGATGTGCTGATTCCCTGGCCAATCAAATTCTACTTTACTATGTCCCTTGCACCATATTAAAAAGTTGGCCTCTTTTCCTCATTATTATCACCTTGAAAATTTCATTCCATAACAACATTAACCAAAGCATCCATAAGTATATTCGGTTGCACTATCTAAAGTCACACTAGCAAACAGACCTGGAGCATTCTATGGGTCCTTCTACATATACAGTAATACCCAAAAGCAACTAGGATAAAAGGGGTGGTGGTGATGGTGGTAGCTAAACGATGTTTGGGGAAAGTGTGGGTGGAATCAGGTAAACAGTTGAAAAGCACTGTAAAAGGTGCACTTAAAGCCGATTCTGCCCAAACAATGCACACTTTCACATGACTGTATACCCCTGCAGTCATGGAAAACCCCATGGTTCCATCCCATACCCCTGTGTGGACTGCCTCAGCATGTGTGTTTTAAAAACCCAAAACAGCTGATCGGCCTGCCAAAAAAACTGAGCCATGGACATATAAGTGGCTAAAGGGAAGCACAACTGGAAAGCAATTAGAGCTATCGGTGACAATTCCTTTCTTTCTTATAATATTAAACAGAGCTTGAATTAAAAGTTGGGTGAAGAGAGGGAAAAGAAATCTGCTTGCATGTACATTGGGATTTCCGCATGTGTGCATGTGAGGTCCAGCACATCTCGGAGATAATTTTTTTTTAGAAAAACTTCCACTGGATGTTCCCCGTTCACCTTCCAACTTGATTCGCTCCAAAGGAAGATGTGAGGACAGCGGTGCACCATTTCCCGGGACTGACAGGTCTGTATGGACAATCTGTCAGGTCCCAGAATTTTTTGCCCCACTTTTAAAACCCACTTTTTAATGCTGTCTGGAAGAGCCCTACATTAAGCATATGATTGTCTACCATTCAGGTAAAATCTGTTAGCAAGGTCTCCTGTCAAAGAGTGTGCAACAAGTTCTGAATTGTGACCTGAATTATGTCAGATTGTTTACCTTGTGGTACTAGTGAATTTCATTATTAAAAAAATGGAAGTGAATTTGGAGGAGCATTCCGTAAATGAAGTTCCTTCCTCCACACAGTCTAAAATAAAATTATCTAGAGCAGACATTTGTTTCCACTTTATTATGGAAATCATACAGTTAATACCTCTGAGAACCAGTTCCTGTATTGAATAGCCCCATACCTGTGAAAGATGAAAATGTTCTGCATTCCTCTAATTTCAGTGCAGAAAATCAATGTATGCCAGGTATGTGATACTGAGATTCATGCATTTATTTTTGTCACAGATGCTCTCTCTCTGTTGCACTCCAAGGCAGCGTGAGCACTGGAAACCAAACAGAGACCAATAATCATATAATATCTTTATTAAAACAATTATAAATTCAGGAAAGAATAAGTGGATGAGGTGAGTGAGCAATAGTCCTTTATGATATGGTATGAATTAGTCCAAAGAGTTGAAGAGAAATTTCCAGTATTATAGTCCAAAGTCCAGAAACTGAAACACGCTCAAAACTGTTTGAAAGTTCTTGAGCGGGGAAAAACAAGGAAGCAAGAGTGAATAACAAGGTCCAAAGAGCAAGGTCCAAAGAACAAGGTCCAAAGTCACTAAGTAGTCTTTGTCATCAAGGCAGGAACGAGACAGAGTTAAAACTGATCTTGATTCAGGAACAAGGCAAGGAAGTGAATTTACTCCGGTTCAATCGGGAGACGCGGCTCTGCTTGGCTGCCAGGAACAGAAGGCTTGGCTTGGAGAAATCAGGGAACTAGAGTCGGTGAAGTGCTCTAAATGAACCACTACGTTGACACCGCAAATTGTTCACAGTGTAAGACACTTTTATGGAACTTAGATCTAATCACAGCAAAGGGAAACCAACTCCCTAAAGGTTCCCAAGGGAATCTCCTATCCAGTATCCCCTCTAGATGCCAATTGTTTACTCCTTCGAAGTTCCTGTTTCTCTGATCTCAGACGATGCAAAAACTCACCTCTATTAAAGGATACATTCCCTGGGGAACTCGAGACATCTGGTTCTACGACGGGAGTAATGTTTTCAGTATCTCTCCCAATTAAGGAAGCATCGGAGCTATCCATAGCTGGGGTCTGTAATTGAAAGGAGCTTGTAGAAGAACTGGGTAAAAGGTCAGAATAAGCTTCATCCTGGTCAAAGTTCATTTCTGAATCAGGTTCAGAACCCAAAGGTGGCTGGGGTATAACTCTCTCTCTCTCTCTTTCTCTCTCTCTCTCTCTCTCAACTGACACATATACACATCTCTAGTATGTTTTTATGGACCTAGGTATACATATAAATATATTTTCCAATCTTGAGAGGAAAGTGGGGCAAAATTAAAGATAAAAGTAATAATACTTCTCCATATTCTATCCTGTCTGCTTAGCAACACACACACACACACACACACACACACACACACACAATTAAGTAAAACTTCTGGCTGTCCCCAGTCCCACTTTATCAGGCAGCAACTACTCTGATAAGTGAAGGTCTGTTCTGTGGGTCATTTGGTGTGTGAAGCTAGTGTCTCCATCCTCCTTCCCACTAGTAAGCGAGGCTGCAACAAGAAATAGTAGCAAGATTTTTGGTCATATATGATGAAGCCTGGCTGCTTGGTGGGGAGCGCAGGAAACATTCTCCTTGCATCAAGCTCACCAACAGAAGAGACCTCATTTACTCCACATGGTTGCTAGCAGCTAATGTTGGCACTCCCCATGGGGACTCAAAGTGGCTAACAATCCCACACTTGTCAAGTTTAAAAAGCACAATACAAAAGTGAAAAAAGTTAAATAGTTCAGTGTGGTAAAAACCAATTAGAATATAATACATGCTCTTAAAATAGCCAGTTATGGGTCTGTAGCTGTAGTTCTGGCTCTTCACAGTAGAATTAATGGAGTTTGATACCACTTTATCTGCCATGGCTCAATGCTATGGAATAGTGGGAGTTATATTTTGGTGAGGCACTAGATCTCTTAGTGCCCTTCCACACAACCATATAATCCAGAATATCAAGACAGATAATCCACAATATCTGCTTTGAACTGAGTTATCTGAGTCCAAAATACCATATATCTCAATTCAATGCAGATATTGTGGGATTTTGTTCAGTTGTATGGAAGGGGCCTGTGATACTGAAGGTCAGTCAATACTACTACTACTATGAGGGTTGAATGAAAAGTAATGCCTCTACCTTCGTAACTCCTCAACAGATGGCAGTACTGGTATGTGGCAGGTACTGGCTTGTTCAGTAGACTCTCCTCTACAGTTCCATTTGGTGGGAAGCTGTAGCATTGAATGGTTGTGTTGTTAAAATGTGAAGTACGGAACCCTGTGCAGATGGCCAGTCAATGTGACTTAAGCAATGTACAGTCATTGAATTCTTGACAGCAGAAGGTGTTACCCCAAAAGAGATTCATCAGAGAATGCAAACTGTTTATGGTGATTGTGTTGAAGTGAGTACTGTGCATCGTTGGGCGAGTAAGTTTAAAGATGTTGAGATGGGAACATCTGACTTGTGTGGCAAACAAAGAGTTTCACAAGCAAAAGGTTGACAGATTGATTCAGGATGTTTGTCGTTTCACTCAGAGAGAAATTTCAAGCATAATCGGCATTTCACAAGAGCATGCGGGTCACATTATTGCTTTGCTTGGCTATTGGAAGATCTGTGCACGATGGGTACCCAGGATGCTGACACCTAAAATGAAAACACACAGGCTTGAAATTTGCCAGGAACTCCTCTCGTGTTACAAGAATGAAGGTGACTCCTTTCTCCTTTGAGGTGACACCTTCTGCTGTCAAGAATTCTATGACTGTATGTTGCTTAAGTTGCATTGACTGACCATCTGAGCAATGTTCCATACTTTGCACTTTGACAACACAACCGTTCAATGCTAAGGCTTCCCGTCAAATGGAACTGTAAAGGGGAGTCTACTGAACAAGCCAGTACCTGCCGCATACCAGTACTGCCGTCTGTTGAGGAGTTACGAAGGTGGAGGCATTACTTTTCATTCAACCCTTGTATTACTACTACTACTACTATTGATGATGATGATGATGATGATGGAGAAGTTAGTGGCAATAGGTGGTGATATTTTTAAAATATTACTGAATTTACTGTAGATTTCATTCTCAACTTTGAAGGTTCTAAAGCAGTTCAGATGTTGAAATTAGCATGTTAGAAAGCTTCTTCAGTTCTTTGGCATGAATGTCTTCAGAAAAGAAATCAATCACAACTCAAGTTCAAAAATTGCAGGACCAAACAGTAACATTGGAAGAAATTACTGGAAAAAAATGGAAAAAATGAAAAGCAGATTAGAATTTTTAGCTTTAATGGAAGTAAGAGGGAGAGAGAGAAAAACTGGGTTGTTATATGTTTTCCAGGCTGTATGGCCATGTTCCAGAAGTATTCTCTCCTGACATTTCGCCCACATCTATGGCAAGCATCCTCAGAGGTTGTGAGGTATATTGGAAAAACTAAGCAAGGAAGGTTTATATCTGTGGAAGATCCAGGGTGGGAGAAAGAACTTTTTTCTGTTGGAGGCCAGTGTGAATGTTGTAATTAATCACCTTGATTAGCATTGATGGCCTTGCCAGCTTCATGTCCTAGCTTCTTCCTGCCTGGGGGAATCCTTTGTTTGGAGGTGTTAGCTGTCCCTGATTGATTCATGTCTGGAATTCTCCTATTTTCAGAATGTTGTTCTTTATTTACTGATTTTAGAGTTTTTTAATACTGGTAGCCAGATTTTCTCCCACCCTGAATCTCCCACAGATATGTAAACCTTCCTTGCTTAGTTTTTCCAGTATACCTTACAACCTCTGAGGATGCTTGCCATAGATGTGGGCGAAACATCAGGAGAGAATACTTCTGGAACATGGCTATACAAGCCCGGAAAACACACAACAATCCTGTGATTCCGGCCATGAAAGCCTTCAACAACATAAGAAAAGAACTGTCTGAAAACTCTCTGTTTAGACTAAAACCCTGCATTGCCATTGTAGGTATAGTATAGTTCTTCTTAACTGACTTGGTAAAAAGTTTTCTTTCAAGAGGAAAATAAACAAAAGGACACTTCAAACTACATACCTTCATTTTAATAAAGTGTCATTTATGGTATTTTTGTCTGGACCTTTGATAGCTCCATTGGCCAACAGCCCTCTACATTCATTTACATTTTAATTATCTCTTCTAAAGTCACTAAGTCCATTCCCTGAGCACATTGCATGCTGTCCTTGCTACACTGGTTGACACATGATTAACAAGAGTGATCTTTAGTTTGCTTTTTTAAAAAACAGCTTCCTTCAAATACAATTTTGTCCAAAATATCAACATGGGTGAAAAGATTAAAAGAATACCATGAAGAAAGCAATTAATTCTAACATGAAATTACTGAAATGCCACTCTATGATGTCCATTGCTATACTGAGCAGGGGGGAAATAAAGGGGAAAGAAAAGACAGATTGGACTCATTTCACAATATACTAATAAAATTCCAGCAGTAATTTAGTATTTTGAAAGCTAATAAAGCATTTTATTAAAAATGTTAAACTCACAATTTAGAGTGAAAATATTATTTGGGCAGAAGTTAAAAATCTTTGAAAAAATCATTATAATAAAAGGTTTCTTTTTAGGACAGCTGAGATATTTGTGAGTAGCAGATTCACCATTTTCCAGGCAATCGTTAGCTTTAGGTTAGAGGTAGGAATCATGCTGTCCTGTAGACAATGTTGACGGTTGGGGAGCTGGTGTACATTAGCTGAGGAGTGGCCACCAACTGATAATTTTGTGTGCATGTGAATGAGTTCCATGTAGGTAATGCATAATAAGATTACTTCACATACTTGATATATATGCACTATTGGTATCAGTGGGTTTTGCTTTCAGGTGGCAGTTCAGATTTAAAACACTAGCTATGCTTCCTGATTATCAAATAGCATGGAAAATGGAATAGAAAATAAATCAGCCTTTGAAAAAAATGATGCCTGGGTTTATTTAGCATGGAATTCAGAATAAATAAAATCTGTTGATGGTGCTATGCCCTTTCCATTGTGTGATAAAGTTGTAAATAAAGATAAAGGCAATGGGAAATGAAGAAGACTGTATTACAGGTGGATAGACTCAATTAAAGAAGTCAAGGCCCTGATTTTATTTTCATTCAATTCAAAAACAAAATAATCAGAATGAACCCAAGAAATGCTGAATTGTAAAATGTATATAGAAACATACATGATTCCCAGATTTTTGTATGATCGAGTAGTGCTATAAATACATACCAGACACACACACACAACTCTCAATTTAAAAAACTACGTATAGACTTTAGCTAATGTATATGCTAGGGAAAGAGTAATCTATCTGGTTTCAGTCTGTGTTTCCTCTACATGTGCTCATTCCAAAATCTGTTCCATTCCTTTTTCACACTCAACTGTGATATATTCATATTTCTTAAATCTACACAAGTATTTGTATTTAAATTCACATTTTGTGTCCAAGGGAACACTTCTAGACCCTTGATCAAATGAGTCATCCTTTATTTAATTATTTATTTATTTATTTATTGTTCAAACTTATATGCTGCCACTCCCCTAGACAAATCAATGGGTTACATTAGACATGACTAATTTTAGCTCTGTCCATTTGTATGAGGTTCAAGTATGTTTAATTGTTTTAATCCAATCCATCATTTTCTCTTAAAATAATGTTTTAGTGCATTGCAACTATAGATATTTTTTTTAAAGAAGAACTCCATTAAGATATCTGAGCAGTATGAAAGTTATTGTTAGATGTAGAAATAAACACATAGCTTCTGGGACACACAACAGAGCACTGGCTTCAGTAGGGATCCATCTTTTGCAAGTGCAGCTGACACTCACATTTTCTGCTCTCAGGTGTTGTATATACCTGAGGCAGGTATATACAAGGCCAATGTCATGAGGGGAAGCTATCTCATGAAAGTCTGATGTCTCCTGAGATCTCTACTCTCATGAGAACCTGGAAAACTTGGGAGAAGTTCTCCTATTTCAACATTATTTAGGTAAAGGTAAAGGTTTTCTCTGACATTAAATCTAGTCGTGTCCACTCTGGGGATTGGTGCTCATCTCTATTTCTAAGCCGGCATTGTCTGTAGACACCTCCAAGGTGCACTTCATGGAGCGCTGTTACCTTCCCACCGGAGCAGAACCTATTGATCTACTCACATTTGCATGTTTTCGAACTGCTAGGTGGGCAGAAGCTGGGGCTAACAGTGGGAACTCACCCCGCTCCCCGGATTTGAACTGCTGACCTGATATCTATCTGCAGTGAGATCTGGGTCACATTTTGGGGATTTCATAGAGTGCATCTATAGCTGTTATGATTATGATTAAATATTACTTTCAAACTTGAGCTGGCTGGGCAACAGTAAAGGGCTGTCCTATATTTGTGACTGAAAAACCTGGCACCTCTGATTACTACATGTATTAAAATGTAATTGCTCTACATGCAATGGATTATGTATTACATTTCAAAGGTATGCATAATGTTTCAAAGGTATGCATTACAACAGGGATGTCAAGCTCACTTTTATCAAGGACCACATCAGCCTAATGGTTGCCTTCAAAGGGCCTTTGAATCCATGGATGGAGAATCCATGGATTCAGAAGGCCGACTATTATGTTTTTACATAGTGGTAGGTGCCCTTTAGCTTTTACCAAATTTGGGTCCACATATGTTGTTGATTGGCAACTCCTATCACTTTAATCACTATAGATGCTTGTTTTGAATTGTTTTAACTAAGGTTGAATTGGGACTTAATTTTTAAAACTTTAGACATATTTAATGAATATACAATAGAATAAACCAGACAAAATCAAAATGGCTACTAGTCCTTTAAAATGAAAGATAAGGTTTAGGAGAAAATCATGTTAGAATTACCAACCTTTGGATGTTCATCCTCACAAATTATTAGTTGGCTTTACAGTGACCTCCTATTTGCCTTTTTTACCACCAGGTAGTCATGACAAATAAAAGGGGATTCAAAGTGCAACAAATGCTTTGTATGAAAGGCCCCCAAGACCAGTAGTTCTCAACTTGTGGGTCCCCAGATGTTTTGGCTTTCAACTCCCAGAAATCCTAACAGCTGATAAACTGGCTGGGATTTCTGGGTGTTGTAGGCCAAAACACCTGGGGACCCACAGGTTGAGTACCACTTCCCTAGACTAAACTAATTTCCAAGTACCCCAGTCTACTCTGATACCTAGTATGTGCTGTTCCCAGAAACCGGACAGGCTGATTAATAAAACCAGAAGCAATTCTACTTGTACAAGTGAAAGCATTATTATATTTCAGATTTTTTAAAGAGAAACCTTAGACATTATTAGTAAAAAAATATTTTACAAAACTATTAATAGTGGATAGAATGAGAAAGAAAGCTGGAATGGGGGGAGGGGGAGGCAACCTCACACTTTATTTTCTACTGTAATATACTCCAAATTTCAACTTTAATCCAAGACAGCTAAAATGTGTTATTGTCATTCTATTAATAGAGAGCAAGAAGAGTGTCACATGAAGATGCAAAAGTAATTTATCATAAAATCTTGTATTAATGCAAATATACAATTTTCAGAGGGCTGCAAAAAACTTGATTACAATTAGCATATAATAATTGCATCATGGTCTAGGTTTCATTACTTTCTAATATTAAACCAGAATAAATAAAGCAAATGAAAGAAACAGCCTTTTGTGGGAATACACTGAATGCTTTTAATCAGGATGAGCTTTAAATAGAACTCCAAGCTGAGTCATTTCATGAAGCCTAATGAATTTCTTAATATCTTTAGCGTGAAACAATGTGGTCTAGTTGGCAGTTATGTGCTTCAGGAACTTCACTTGGGCCACAATTCAGGGAAGCAACAAAACATATAATTAGCTATAAATGTCCATTAAAGTTGCACTACTCTCATGTTTAAATTCATTGGATTTCGTTATACAGAGCCTGGGAAATGAACAAGCTTTGATTTGGACTTTTTCAGTCTCCTGATACTGGCTTATAGTTTTTAATCAGCTCCAGTCAGTGTGACCAGCTTTAATTCAAAATATGTACAGATGGAGACAAGTTGTGTCTTCCTTGATGTGTCTTCTTTTGTGGGCAATGATGTAATCAGTCAACCTTTTCAGTTGGTAGTCTCAAATAGAAAAAGAGAAATAATAATAATAATAATAATAATAATAATAATAATAATAATAATAATAATAAAACTTTATTTATACCCCGCCACCATCTCCCCGTGGGGACTTGGGGCGGCTCACAATGTTACAAAAGTAACAGCACAAATACATTAACAATACACACAGTTTAAAACACAAGAAGATAATAAAACAAGTTAAAACAAAGATTTAAACAACAATAATAATATAAATAGTAATAATATCAAACAACCACCAATGCGATTCAGTCAACTTCAAAGGTGGGGGACTATAGCAGCAATATAAGATAAAATCATTAGATTAAAATATCCCAGTGAAAGGAATCTAATAACATTCAGAACAGAATTATAATTATAATGAGGCTGGTCATCCAATGGCTGTCTCTCCAATGGCCAACCCAAACATCCAGGTTTTCAATTGTTTCTTAAAGGATGGTAGGGAAGGCGTCAACCTAATCTCCCTGGGAAGGGAGTTCCAGAGCCGGGGGGCCACGGCCGAGAAGGCCCCCTCTCTCGTCCCCACCAAACGTAACTGTGAGGAAGGCGGAAGCAAGAGGAGGGCCTCCCCGGAAGATCTCAGAGAGCACGTAGGTTCATAGGGGACGATTCGGTCATGAAGATAGGCAGGTCCTGAACCGTTTAGAGCTTTATAGGTAATAACCTGCACCTTAAATTGGGTGGAATATTATCGGCAGCCAGTGAAGCTGCTTGAACAGGGGGGTTGACCGCTCCCTGTAAGCAGCTCCAGTTAGTAACTGGGCTGCCGACCGTTGTACCAACTGTAATTTCCGGACCGGAATGGAAATATGATATCTATTTAAGACTGAATTGGTTTGGTCAAACATGGGTTTTGACAAGTTAATACTTGGGAGAAATTAGGAACCGAAGAATATTAAAAATGGTCATATATACTGTATATATATAATATTGATAATATTATAATGTAACACAATATAATACTAATAATACAATATAATAATTATATATTACATCTAGCATTAATAATAATATTGCAGTATAGTGTAATAGTACAATATAGTAATATATAATACTAATATTATGCTATGCTAATAATATAATCTATAGTATGTATATATAATACTGATCATAATATTGTATTATTATTAGTATTACTAGCTGTGCCCGGCCACGCTAGTTGCTGTGGCGAAATATGGTGGTATGGGAAATAAGGTATTGAGGAATTGTTGGTAGTTAAGGTAAAAGGTAAAGGTTTTCCCCTGACATTAAGTCCAATCGTGTCTGACTCTGGGGGTTGGTGCTCATCTCCATTTCTATGCTGAAGAGCTGGCGTTGTCTGTAGACTCCTCTAAGGTCATGTGGCATGACTGCATGGAGCGCTGTTACCTTCCCGCCGGAGCAGTACCTATTCATCTGCTCTAATTTGCATGTTTTTGAACTTTAGGGTTGGCAGAAGCTGGAGTTAACAGTGGGGGCTCTCTCCGCTCTCCCAATTCAAACCTGCAACCATTCGGTCCAGAAGATCAGCAGCTCAGCGCTTTAACATGCTGCACCATCAGGGGATATTATTTCCTAAAACTTGTGAATATACAATAGTTCTGATTTTCTTGTCTGTTGGAGGCAAGTAAGAATGCTGCAATTAGGCAAAATGATTAGCATGTAATGGCCTTGCAGCTTTAAAGCCTGGCTGCTTCCTCCCTGAGTGAATTTTTTGTTGGGAGGTGTTAGCTGGCCCTGATTGTTTCCTGTCTGAAATTCCCTTGTTTTCAGAGTAGTGTTCCTTGCGATATTTTATGTGCTTCTACTGTCTGTGGCCCTCAAAAAACAGAGGATTTGCCAGACTTTGGTGATGGGAATACTTTGTTGGGAGGTGTTAGCTGGCCCTGATTGTTTCTTGTGTGGAATTCCCGTTTTCAGAATGTTGTTCTTTATTTAGTGTTCTGATTTTAGAGATTGTATTGTTCTGTTTTATTATACCACAGTTATTTTTATATATTCTGATTTTAGTGGTTTTGGATACTTGGAGCCAGATTGTATTCATTTTCACGGTTCACAGCAACACAATAATTATAATAACAATAATAATAATAGCAATAATAATGACTTTGGTAATACACACTGCTTCACTCCCTTCTCAGCTTCCTTTCTGGAAGAATCCTTTCTTGGGAGGTGTTAGCTGGTCCTGATTGTCTCCTTTGTGGAATTCCCAATTTCCCTGCTTTCAGAGTGTTTCTCTTTATTTACTGTCCTGGTTTCTGTATTATTCTACCACAGTAATTGTTTCATATTACAGTAGAATCTCACTTATCCAACATTCACTTATCCAATGTTCTGGATTATCCAATGCAGTCTGCCTTTTAGTACTCAATGTTCTTGTAGTCAGTGTTTTAAATTCATTGTGATATTTTGGTGGTAAATTTGTAAATGCAGTAATTACTACATAGCATTACTGCACGTGGAACTACTTTTTCTGTCAATTTTGTTGTATAACATGATGTTTTGGTGCTTAATTTGTATAATGATTACCTAATTTGATGTTTAATCGGCTTTTCCTGAATCCCTTCTTATTATCAAAGATATTCACTTATCCAATGTTCTGCCAGCCTGTTTATGTTGGATAAGTGAGACTCTACTGTATATTTATAATCTTATATTATCTGGTTAGAACTGGATTATATGAGGCCCCTTCTACACATCTGGATAAAATGCACACTGAAGTGGATTATATGGCAGTGTGGAGTCAAGATAATCCAGTTCAAAGCAGATAATATAAGATTCTAAATGGGTTATATAGCTGTGTGGAAGGGCCTTGAGTCTACACTGACATATAATCCAGTTAAAATCTGATAATCTGTATTTTATAGGCAGTGTGGAAGAGGCCTAAGTGAGGCCTAACTCTGCCTGTCCCCTGGGCTGAGTGAGTTGCTAGGAGACCAAGTGTGCAGAGCTTAGCCTTCTAGCTGGCAGCAATTGGCTAAGAACAATTATTCCTCTCCTTCTAATTAGGACTTTATATTTCTTTTCTTTTTGTTGTATGAACGTAGAGGCGTGGATGAGGGGTTGTGCTGTCAATTTTCGAGGTTGTGGGGTGTTTAGTTTTGTTGTTTTGTCCTAGGCCGAAATTTCATTACTCTTTTATATATGTATAGATAGATATTTTATTACAATATAACTTCAAGATTAAATTCCCATGGAAATCAAAGGAGAAAAGGGCATAATGTCAAACAAGTCAATATTCATGAGATTTATATTCTGAAAACCTTGGTTTTTCAATGTCTGAAACAACTTTTTCTAAGTTTGCATTATGAAATTCTGCTTGGCTATACTTCCCATCATACCAAGAGCCCATGATGTATGATCAGGGGTGATACCCTGTTTCCCTGAAAATAAGACATCCCCTGAAAATAAGACCTCTGAGGATGCCTGCAATAGATGTGGGCGAAACGTCAGGAGAGAATACTTCTGTAACATGGCCATACAGCCCAAAGCACACACACACAACAACCCTGTGATTCTGGCCATGAAAGTCTTTGAGAACACATCTTTCAAAACTAGCCCTCTTCCCATATTTTGTACAAAACATTTTTGCACAAGAAACTGTTTTTCTCCAAACAACACTTTTACAAAGAAGTCCTGAAATGTGAAAAATCACCAAAAAATGTACAACACTTTCAAGCTCTGACCCAGCACTCATAAAAAATTGATTTGTAAAGTCTGGTTTCTAGTGTAAGAAATGTACGTTCCTAAATTAGAGTCTTGATTTGATTCATTGTCTATTGCTTCATAAAAAATAGCATGAGGTGCTCACTTTCATATTTTATGTCAACATATGAAAGGGTCCAGTAATTTAATCTATTTCTCAAGTTTCGTATGAAAGAGTGCTATCATATGTTTAACTCACTCAAAGCCAAATAATTTTAAATCTAGTATGACAAAAATTACCTAAGTCTCACTTTTCTTGATGAATAATTTAATATTTTCTGTTTCATTTTACCCTAGTGGCATTTTTCCCTAAAATCACAGATTCTGAACATGAGTCATAAAAGCCATATTGAGTTTTAAATGTATACTGTATACCTCTATTTCATTAACAAGCTATCCCTGGGTTGTCTATAAATAATGGTGAGTCAATAAGTGGTTAACAGTTAACTGAGATTGAAAATACTGAGCATGGAGTTGGCATGGAATTTATTTAAAGAGGGAAATGTAAAGGAGACTTGATGAGTACCAAGAGGCTTTTTGTTCAAGCCAGAGGTGTAATATCAGTTAAATTGTGTGGCTCTTTGAAAAAAAAGGAAAAAATAATATTTTAAGCAGAACTTGACACCATCTTAACACCGTCTGGAAATTAGTCTCAGAAAATTTAACAGTCCCCTTCAAAAATAATAGTTTCAATTAGCACAGTCCTGAAATGGCAACCCTTCTAAAATAAGGTATGTCTCTAACTCCTAGCCATGTTTTAAAGATGTTTTTAAAGATGTTTTTAAGATGTTCTTTAAATTATTGATTTTAGCCGGTTCTTGTAAGCCGCTCCGAGCCCTAGGGGAGTGGCGGCATATAAGTTTGAAAAATAAATAAATAAATAAATAAATGTTACCATATAAACTGCTGACCCATCTTCTCCAGGTATTCAGATACATTTAAAATCTATTTCTTCCCTTGAATCACTCATGCAGCTATTTCAGTTCAGGAACCATGTGGTTCTTTTGCAATCTCTATTTAACTTCCCTTTTTTTTAAAAAAAAAATATCTTCTCACTTGCCCTTTCTGAACAGAAGAAATCCTCAACCACATTTACTGTATTTACTGTATACATTTACATATAGAGTATATAAATACATTTATGTATACAAGCATTTACTGTATACGTAATTACATTTCTGTGCAGTAATATATATGTGCAAAATGCTCCTTTCTGCACACAAGTACAACAAACACATTTTTATTCACATAATTCTGTGCATCTTGTTATTTTTTAAAGACTTTCTCTCGTTATGAAAGAATTACTAAAATTATTGATTACTTCAATTACAAAATTAGAACATTATATTTACTATGATTGCTTCCTCAGCCTTTTCATCTCTGCAACACAATGAACAGAATGCATGCAGATATTTCTGTTGTGTTCTAGAATATCGCTAAGACACTACTGTGAACTTTGAAAATCCCCTTGTATATCATGCAGATACCTGTTTGGAGATAGTGTCACCTTGTGAATTGCTACAAAGCACAAGATCAAACTGCTTCTTCTAATCTGATGAACACTTTTTTTATTTCCATAAAATTTTTATTGCAAACATATGAGGAATAAGGAGGGTTAAAGAGTGGATATAGAACAGAAGCATTTTTGTCTTCTTCCATTGCTGTCTAATATTAAAAAGTTTTCTATGATGTTAAAAAGAGAAATAAAAAGAATATTACTTTTCTAATCTAAAACAGAGGGATAGAAAAGTGGGTATATAGTGGTTTTGAAAGAAAGAAGATATAAATGTTGAGAAATGGAAAATAGAAAACCATAACTAACGCTTCATACCCTGTCTCTACTGTTGTCTTAAGAATACAAAAATCTATTTTTTTTGTCATAAAACTTCTTATCTCTGGTAAATAAACTTTCCAAGATCCCTTGGATACCATTGGGGACCCTGACTTGGGGATTCTTTTCACTGACTTTTCTATGTTTTCTTTTCTTGTTATTTCTGCATCCACCTACTACTGATTTTTCCTTGGTGCTATAAAAAAAACCTATATTTTCATTTTCTTTTCTTGTTTTAAATAGTTAATAAAAGGCTGCTATTCTTCAAATTTAGAAGAATTTGGCAATTTTATAAGTATTAGATTTTTTTATTCAAGTTTGGGAGGATCTAGCAATTGTATAAACCAATTTTTCCATTTCTGCCAGCTCCATCATTTTTGTAATCCATAAATATTGAGTGGGAATATCTTTTTGTTTTTGGTAATCACAAATAATGAAAAGTGACTTGTTTGGCAAGTTTAGTCAAAATATATTAAAGGGTCCTTGTTTTCAAAATAATACATATTATTCTCTTGCCGCTGTCATTGAACACGTTCTTTATCCAGGATTTATTGAGGTTGCCATCTCGTCCTGTTCTTCCAGATGTTCCCTTTCTCTTGTGCATTTGACTGACCCTCGAGCCATTTCTGCTATCCAGATTCCAGAGGGTGGGTGCAGTTCCATTTTCACATGCCTCCCAAAAACAAATGAGTGCCAGAAAGGAAATTTTCAGCTCACAGCAAGAAAAGGAGGCTAGATCCAGCCCATTGGCCGCAATGGGGGCTTCACAGGCTCCCCTTCCCATCATTTCTAGGGCTATCAGGATGAAAATGGCCACACTTGGAGGACACATCTACCACTTGCTGGCCCCCCAAGTTTGATAATGTTTGGGTCATCCCCTGAGTTTTAGAATTTTTTTTTCCTAAAAATAAAATCTGCTTTAAAAATTCCCAAAAGGTATCCCCTGCTGGCCCTACCCTGTAACTTCTCCAGGAGAAGCAGTAGGGTACCATTCCTTCTTTCCAAAAGTCAAAGATGCACTACCACATCACACAGCCCACCCACTATTACACTTTCTTTACTAATAAAAAACAACAGCAAATTCTTCCAAAGTTTTTGCAATTTGCATTTTTTTTGTTCTCACAACATACTGGAGGCCAGCAGCCCATCATTACAAGCAAGCGAGCAAGCAAGCAGCATGTCACCTTATTTGAAAAACACTCCTGTATGGTCCAGAAATTATTAGGTATTGGTGGTAAATTTAAGTAGGCAGGCAGGTGGTTTTTCTGAGGACGAGATATTGCTGTTTGCTGGAATTCCTATAATTATTAATAAAAATAATATTTTGAAAGTTTTTTTATTAAAGAAAGGAGAGAGGAAGCTAAGGGCTTTGATATAGGTTAAGGGTGACTCAAATCTCAGAGCCACCCTAAAAGAAAAGCACACCCATCCACAAGTCTCCAAATGCCACACACCTTCCCACCTGCAGTTTCCAACTCCCAGTCCCACTAAATAGAGAATCAAGGAAAATGAGGAAAATAAATGAAAATCAAAAAGATTCAATGCTAAAAACTAAACCAAGCCAAAAGCTAAAGCTGAGAGCAAGCGGGAAGGCAGTCATACTGAGGCACCTCTCTTTACAGCAGTGGTTTTCAACCTTGAGTCCCCAGGTGTTTTTGGCCTACAACTCCCAGTAACCCCAGCCAGTTTATCAGCTGTTAGTATTTCTGGGAGTTGAAGGCCAAAACATCTGGGGACCCACAGGTGGAGAACCACTGATCTACAGCCAAGATGCAACTGAGAAATGGAAGCGCTCACCCCATTAAATAGACACAATATCCTCTGCCTTCTGTAAATGTGCTATTAACCTCAATTTAGATTGCATCTTTAGAACACACAGAGAATATTTTAGTGTCCCCCTTTCCTTTTTAAGGCAGGGTTGGGCAGCTTTGAAGGGCAATGAGGCAATTTTTTTAGGGGATACATTGGCATGCCTAGCATGATAAGAAGTTACCTCAGGTCACATCTAGTTTTGAATTTGACTGATTTTCAGATTATGGTAATTTTGTTGGTTTGTTTGAAGGATATGTGAGACTTGAGATAGGGGACAAAATGACTATGTTTTTCAATGCCCTTGAGTTGTATTTTAAGAATAAAATTATTGCAACCAGTTTTTAAAAAACATTTTGTCAGCACCTTGGGTTTTATGAGGCTTTATGAGTGCTTCAAGAATCAAACCCTTTGAAACCCAAGGATCACAAGCAATCCTCAAGATGTCTTTTGCCCATACCTGCTTACATAATTTTTTGATTCCAAATACTCCCTTTTATGGAGAAAAATAGGGCTTGGTTATAGCCTCCAGAAATTTTGCTCTCTGGAAGCTGAATCTGTAATTTTCTAAGCTTTAGTACATGTACACAGAGTGCTATCTTCCCAATGATGCATTCATCTGTTCAGTCTCAAAATATGTATTTTATTGAAAAGAAAGGAAATACATTGGCTAGGAGGTTATTGGATGTTGCATGCAACTATCAAATGTAAAACACACAGAGAGAATTACACCCTTTAGAATTAGAGTTACTGAAAGTAGGAATGCCTCTCTGTACCCATAAGAACTCAAAAATTAAAATTAAGACAATAAAAAATAACATTATCACATTTTAGTAATTATACCAATCTATGGATTTCAGCTTCCATGGAACAAGAATCATTCTGAATCTCTGCACCTGGCCTTCAGTGTTCCAGTAGTTATTCGTTTTTAATGCAGCCAGCAAACAGACAGCTAAAAGTGGTATTTGAAGATATCATTGTCTTATCTGGACTCTTTCCAGGTTATTTCCTTTTCCCTTTTTAGGTTCACCTCCATGCCTATCATGAACACTAAGCAGAGATGGCTAGGCTAGTTACAATGACTAAGTAAAAGACATTCTCAGCCTCTTTTATTTCATTGTAAATTCACAAGAAGTGGGTGCTAATAGAAAAATCAAAAAGCTACACCAGTCTGCTAACAGGCTGCTCATGTCCTATAGGTATACTTCTCTGAGAAGATATGTAAAATAAAGACTGAAGAAAAATGCAACAGGGACCAACAACTAGAAGCAGGCTCCCAGCAATTACTCAGTACAGACTGAAAGACAGCATTTTCTTCTTGAGCCCACTTCACTTTAAATAATCCCTTTAAGAATTCTATGAATTGTTAAAAGGTTGTTGTTTTTTTTACCAAGCTTGATATTGATAATTGAGATTGGTTACATACTGATGTGTTCTTTAGTTATTAGTTCTAAAATATGACATCTATTTAGTGCAAGGTGTTCATATTTAATTTTCCATTATACACTACTCCCAGAAAAATGTATCAATACATACAAAGATTCATGAAAGCTCACTGAGCTGTCAAAGTGTATAATATTCCTTGGTAATGATTCATGTGACTATGTACTATTCAACTATTCTGGGAAATTGATTTTGGTCTAGAAAATTCTCAGAAAATTCTCTATATTGTCAGGCAAATGTCTGGAACTTTTAGTATACTTTATTAAAAAAATCTCTCTGAGTAGGACCAACAACAACAACAACAACAATAATTTTATTTGTTACTTGCTTCTTTTCATAGCTCGAGGCATGTTATAGCTCTGGGCATCTACTTTCAATGACATGGCACCACTTCTGGTCTTTTTGTATGCTTGGGTGGGGACATGGCTAGCCCCAAGATGGTGCTGGCACTTTACACTTCACAGAATGATTCACAACTTATCCTTCGATTATACTAAAATCCATAATTTTAGCATCAAAACCTGTCCTCATCTTATACATGATTGTGACATGTATAAATTGAAGGGAGGTGTTGATACCAAAATTATGGTCCTTTTGTCTATCTTGTTGATATGTGCATGTGCACCTGTCCATACACATTATACTGTCCTGTATACCCAGCTGATTTCCAATAATAGAACAGATTACTCTTCTTCCCCTAAAGCATGTTAGGTGGGGAGTCAAGGGTAAGTTTTGATTATTTAGAGTAGGACTGGGGAATAATTATCTCCCAGTAATATGCCCTCCCTTCCCCAGTAAACAAAAAGCTTTATTTAAAAATTCAACTGGCTAATACATAGTCAATAGCTATTAGCCTTTAAAATAGGCTAATAATTCCAAAAGGTATTTCATTCTAATAGTCTGAACAACTTCTGGAGTTCAAAATGGTCTTTTGTTAAAATAGACAATAGACCATAGTACACTGTGGTATTCACAGTTTTAGTTTTATTAAAAAGGAAGCCATCCAGACAAAAATCACTTCCCAGAAATGTTTTTTTTTAAAGAAACCCACGTTGTTTTATGTTAGTTACAAGCAAAGCCTATTACAGCCTTCTGTTTAACTATCTTTTGGAGAAATCCCATATAAAATAATAGGGGATTTTCAGCCCAAGCTTCCTCTGGAATGCAGCCCCCAACATTTTAAGTCTTATATGTACTTTTTTAACAAGATATATTATATATTTTCCAAGGTAACCCTTTAATATCAGATACTGTATGAATGTAAAAATTGCTTTTCATTTATATCTCTATACTACAACTGCATCTAAGGGGATAAACATTGTATAACTTTGTAAGTGTTTACATTTTTGACCTAATTTGCATGGAAAGGGGTAAAATATTTAGCTTATAGTTTAGAAGGAATTTAGGAAAAATAAATATAAACAGTATTCAAGTGCTTGTTCTGTGCAAAAGGCAGTGCAAATTTTATAACAATTACCTTGATGCAGTAGGAAAATTAGCTGTAGTTTAGATAAAAATATTAACTAATTGAGGGTTTTGTAATTATACAAATGTGCACTATTCACGTTTGTGAACAGGAGGTGATGGAATTATCCAATGACAAATGGAAAAATAATGGTTGCACAACCACAATTGTGACCACAGGTTTGTTTGTAGAAGGCTAGAAAGAAGGGATTAAGCACTTTTCTTCAAGAATAATATTTCAAATGGAAAATTCTTGAGCTAGAGTGGTGGTAAAACTGGAATCTACTGGATCCAAGGCCTCATTGTTCCCTTCTGATGTTAATCAGAAGAATATTTGAAAAGAAAGGAAGATATGTTCCATCTACTTTGTTCTGGGTGTAAATTTTCAAAAAGTTTCCATGATATTAAACCCTGATTCTAGTTATATATGTCTATACTGTAGATAGTTAATTTATTTGTGCATATATTTATGAAGTTACACAGAATAAAAAAGGAAGCCTTTTAAACAAATTAGTTGCATAGAGGAGGAGACATTTCAGGTTTGTTCTACTATTACCATATATACTCAAGTATAAGCTGACCTGAATATAAGCCGAGTAACTTAATTTTACCACAAAAAAACTGGGAAAACATTGACTCAAGTATAAGCCGAGAGTGGTAAATTTCAGAAATAAAAAAAGATACCAATAAAATTACATTAATTGAGGCATCAGTAGGTTAAATGTTTTTGAATATTTACATAAAGGTCAAATTTAAGATAAGACTGTCCAACTCTGATTCAATCATTATTCTCATCTTCTTCAATGTAAATGTGCTTATGCATCCTTTTAATAATTATAGAGTAAAATAATGCATGTAATAATAATAATAATAAAGCCGGGCTGTAGCGCAGGCTGGTGAGCAGCCTGCTGCAATAAATCACTCTGACCATGAGGTCATGAGTTCGAGGCCAGCCCGTGGCGGGGTGAGCACCCATCAATTAAAAAATAAAAAATGGCCCCTGCTCGTTGCTGACCTAGCAACCTGATAGATAGTTGCATCTATCAAGTAGGAAATAAGGTACCACTTATAAAGTGGGGAGGCAAATTTAACTAATTTACGACATTGGAATGAGGAAGTGCTGTCACAATGGATGATGAAGCAGCTGCTCCCTCCTGTGGCCAGAATCGAACATCCCCTCAGGAGAAGGTTAAATTTCCTCTGAGTCTGTCTCTGTCTCGGTTCTATGTGCATATGGGCATTGAATGTTTGCCCTATATGTATATAATGTGATCCGCCCTGAGTCCCCTTCAGGGTGAGAAGGGCGGAATATAAATACTGTAAATAAATAAATAAATAAATAAATAAATAATATAGGAAAATAATACATGTAATAATAAATAGAGTAAAATATAAATGTAACAATAATAAGATCAGAGTGAAATAATAAATGTATTAATAATAATAAAAAGTAGAGTAAAATAAATGTAATAGTAGCAACAATAATAGAGAAAAATAATAAATGTAATAATACCAATAATACTAGAGAAAAATAATAAATGTACCATATATTCTCGAGTATAAGCTGACCCAAATATAAGCCAACTAGGACCCTCACCTGAGTATAAGCCGAGGGGGGCTTTTTCAGTCTTAAAAAAAGGGCTGAAAAACTAGGCTTATACTCAAGTATATACAGTAGTTTATTTCAATAAGGAGAAATGATAATGTCCTCTTTCAACATGCCAAGCAATTTCCCTATTTTCCTGTCAGCTTAGTCACAATGCTCATGGCAGTTGTGTGGAAGGTTGAATAACAAAATATTATTCTGAGCTATCCCTACTTTAATACAACCTATTATGGGGTAGACTGTTCTTGAATAAAGATGGATTTACTTCATAAAAGGTTCTGACTTGGTAGTTATAAATACCACTATCCACTTTGTGGAAAGCACTGGCATAAAAAGTGCTACATATGTATATTTTTGGGCAACATCTGGGTATATAGCAATGAAATGGTAAAGGGTGTACTGCATGGTCCATCAGCGGCTGGTGGGCGGGTGATTTGGAGCCCTTTCATACCTCCAGCCATCACTCCTTGGACTTTCAGAACATATACGGTGGTGCAGTGGATAGGATCCTATCTTAAAATTACTGGACTTGACATTATAGTTCAGTTTAGTATGTGTCAAATCTTCTTTTCAGTTCATTTAAATCAGAATTAATCAGAATTTTCAAAATCTTAATATGAGAGAAAGTAAAACTGAGCCATTTTTCAGTACAGTTGCTCGTATTCTTCTATATTTCCTAGCATCATGGCTATTAGCAACTAATATCAAGCAGAATGAGCATTCATGATGGAACAATCATGAATACAAATACAAAAATTTGTATTTTATAATGCGTTTTATGAATGTCCGATGTAAGTTAATTTTTTAACTGATTTATAGTGTATTGTACAATTTTTATATATGCGTTTTATTGTAAGCCGCCCTGAGTCCCCTGTTGGGAGAGAAGGGCGGGATATAAATATAGTAATAAATAAATAATAAATAAACAAGGAAAACAGCATATCTGGATAAAGTTCTGGGTTGATAGTGTACTTTCATTATATTATTTCTGAATTTTGAAAAAACATTGTGATTAAATTTTCGTCTTGTTTCTCATCACCATCATCATCATCATCATCATCATCACCACCACCATCATGACTAATAATCATAACATCTTGGTCTATCAGTAGCAGTTAATATCAAAAGAGTGCTACTAGTCTCTATAGCCTACCATTATGTGTAAGGTTAGTTTAATTGCCACTTCTGGGGAAAAATAATCTTTAAAACATTTCATTACTCTAAATGTAAAGGCATGGCTTATTATTATTCTCTTTATTACTCAATCAGTAGAGTTTTGAGCTAGGGGAAGCGTTTAAAGAGACCTCAAATGAGATCTTTATTTCAAATAATAATTTGTCTTTCCATGATTTAACTTTGCAAGTTGCCATATGGGAAATATGGTATATTGGACAATTTTATAGAAACACACACACAAACACTTCCCTCCCAAAGTGTCTTGCAGTTATTTGGATTTTAAAAGGCAGGGTGTGCAGAAATAAAACATTGACTTTTTGGTCCATATATTTATTATTACTATTAAATAGATACTGGCAATCAAAGAACTCAGTTTCTTTCTGGTAAAAACACTACTTAGCATAGCTTTATGAGGTAAAGAAATGCTAGCACAGCATGGGATAGTCATTCTTCTAAATGCAGGTTAAAATATGCTAATAATTGCAAATGTTATTCTACTATTAGTGCATCTACAGAATTATGTTCTGCATTTATATAGAATAATTAGAAGCTGTTTATAACTAAAAACCAAATGTGAGGATTGTTTTCCCTGAAGAGTAAGGTCAACCATGATCAGAGTTTCGTGTCTTAATTCCACATTTTTAATTGAACGCAAAATAATATTAAGGACCCTGGAGCAATTATTGTGCTGCATTGTCTCACTTGGCACACAAATTAGCAGAAATATCATTTGATGAATAATGACAGGCAATTAAAGGTATTGCTTGTCTTATACATAAAATAAAACAAAGGAATAAAGTCTTTTTAAATTTATGATGGTTAATTTATTTTTGTTCTTTTTTAATTTTGAGGGTTTTTTATACCTGGTAAAGAGACAAGACTATGATTTTGTTGAAATGAGGTCACAGCACTTACTGAGACAGACCAACTATCATTAAAAAAGATATGTGTACATTGTATTTCAGAACAGCCATCACATAACTTTCTGAAATACCTTTACTTTCGAGCTTTCAGAGAATATGGATCTTTTGGAAAGGGCAAACTAGACCTCTAACTAAACCTCCACCCATGTTGTTGTGTGACTTTCCACTTCAGAGGGAGAAGAAAATTGGAAATGGGCAGGGAAAGCAAACTATCACCCTTCTAAGGATTTTCCACAACTCTCCCCCTTTTATTTTAAATTACCCTGATATTATTGTTGTTGTTGTTGTTGGCACCCCACATCATTTCTCTCTAGATTTCAGATGGAAAGGGACTCACGTGTGTGTATGTATATATATATATTCTATATATATATTAGTATCATTCTGGGAAGGGAAAAGGTTGCATTTTAAATATATGTTTTAGTAATATTCCTTTTGAAATTCGCTCTATATTTGTGTGTATGTGTAAGCCCCATCAGAAGCAACTCCTAGATTATCTTCTTATCCCAGATTATCTGGCAGTGTAGATTTATATAATCCAGTTCAGAGCAGATAATCTGGGATCAGATCTTGAGATATAGCAGCAGTGTGGAAGGGGACTCAGGCTGGATCTACACTGCCCTAATTCCCAGGATCTGATCCCAGATTATTTTCTTATCCCAGATTATCTGGCAGTGTGGACTCATATAATCCAATTCAAAGCAGATAATCTGGGATCAGATCCTGGGATATAGGAGTAGTGTGGAAGAGGAATCAGTGTTAGGGATTCCTCTTCTTCAGAAAAGGAAGGGGAGCAGGAAAGTGTTCATGAATCTGAGGGTGAGTTGGAATCAGAGGAGGAAACTTTGCAAGTACCCTCATTCCAGGAGAGGTGAAAGGAAACAGAGCAGAGACTTCAGTCAGCTAGATTAGCTGCCAGAAATGCAGCTGAGTAATTAGGAACTGCCCTAGCAGCTGTGCAGGGACTCAGAGCTATAAAGCAGAAGCAGATGCAGCCAGCTCTTACTGGTAACAAACTGACTCTAATGCCTTCACTTCACTCTCCTTGAGCCTCCTTCAAGTCTGCATCTGGATTTATTGCTGTTTCTTTGTCTGAAGTAAGACTGCTGTTTGATTTGGGAGTTTACCAAGAGACTGTGTTTGTCCTATGACTTCCTTGTTTCCTTAAGCATTATTCCATTGAATGTGCTATACTTTATGTTTGCTGAAGTAAAGCAGCTTTTATTTACTTACCACAGTGTGCTAATGCTGTTCTTGAAGGACAAAACTAGACAATCGGGCTGGATCTACACTGCCCAAATTCCCAGGATCTGATCCCAGATTATCTGATTTAAACTGGAATATATGTGTCCCCACTGCCATATAATCTGGGATAAGAAGAAAAGTGATGGATCTGGACCAAGCTTGGCACAAGGACTCAATATGGCCAACTGAAATACCGGCAGACTTTGTTGGTGATTGACTTTATTTATTTATTTATTTATTTATTTATTTTATATACCGCTCTTCTCCCCCAGGGGGACCCAGGGAGAGAGTTATAGTTATAGAACCAGGACCTTGGCATCAGAGAGTTATAGTTCACCCATATTTGAAAACACTGAACCCAGCAAGGGATGGACCTGGACCAAGCTTGGCACACAGACCCAACATGGCCAGCTGTGAATTTTGGTGGAGTTTTGGGAGGGATGACCCAAGACTTTTGTGAATTGTAATTCACCCACACCCTTATACATTTTCTCATGGGAGCATTCATAAAAAACAAAAGACTGAGTTTTTTCCCTAAGACATAATGTAACATCGGAAGAAACCCACTCCTGACTGCTTTCCCTCCTGGTTAGGAGCAGGCTAAGCCCATAGGAAGAAACCCACTCCTGAGAGTTTCCCCTCCTCACTAGCAGTTGGCCTGTTTTGAGGCAGCATGGTGTAGTGTAGAGGTTTGAGAGTTGTACTACGATTGTGGCTTGATTCCCCACTCAGCCAAGGAAACCCACTGGATGATCTTGGGCAAGTCACACACTCTCAGTCCCAGAAAACCCAATGAAACAGGAAATAACACTTTCAAACTAGGAACATATTTCCGTATTCAGAGGCTGATGGCCATCTGTCAGGAGTGATTTGATGGTATACTATGATTTCTGTTTCTGGTTGATAAATGTCATTTCCTAATTGTTTCTGTCATAGAAACATGGCAAAACTTTATGACACTGCCAAAACTTTATCTTTAAGCAAGGGACCTGGTGCTATGATAGCACATTATGGTTTGCTGGGGCACTGTTCACCAATTTCACTGAGTTTCAGCCACAAAAACAAAGTTTCCGGAGTAGAACAAGTACTTTCAGAGTAAAGACAACCCAGTGAAACAGGAAATAAGACTTTCAAACCAGGAACAAATTTCTGCAATTATTAAAAAATGGTTTATTATAAAAGCTATGAAAATTTGCCAAAAATCAGAGGATAAAGTAAACATTCTGAAATTTGGTGAGCTAGCAGAGGTATATGTGTTCTATACCTGTACCAAGGTATGTACCAAGTCTGATCAGTATAGCTTAAAAAATGAGGGTGGGGAAGTCCTCTACATTTCCCCAGTGCTGTTTTCGCCATTGTGAATGCGCATCTGCCATTAACGAGGTAATTACATATATTCCGAATTTTCATAATGTTTTGAATTTTTTCTTCAAAATTTGGAAATGACTTTAGAAATGAAGCGCCAACACCCCCTACTTTCGAAGTGAGTTTTGAACAATTTTTTTCATGGATCACACATGCCTAATGAGCAGATAGAAAGATCCCTATGGACAGTATCACTTAAGGCTCTAAAAATGGGCCTAGCATTTCAAACCTATGTGTTTAAAGCACCTTTAGCTCACTGCAACTGCTGGGACATATCTCCACCCAATCCATTTATTGCATGTTCATTCATGTCTTTTATTTTTCCTGAAGAATTGCAAAACCACATTAAGTTCGAAATTTCACAAGAGTGGCACTTTGCAATTTAAAAGCTTCAACAGGTTCACAAGTACTGACCATTTAAACATTAATTAAAAGGAAAATATGCATTTGTATTTTCTAGTCTTCCCCTGGTTTGTACTTATATTCTGCAAGGGAGAGGACTTGGAGGCCACAAACCCATTGCTAAAGTAGTTTTGGATTATCACATACCTGAAAACACTTTGAAGATAGATTTAAAGGACTTTCAGCTGCCTAAAAATTAGAGTGCCCCATTTTTGACTGCTGAGCTCAACATTGTTTTGAAATTAATATAAGTATGATGTTGTGCAATGGTAAACATATCTGTTCATGGTTGGGGAACGTGCAACTCATGTTACCAACCTCAGGTGATAATGGCCAATGCTTCCCTTTCTTATTTTTTTCTGCATTTATTGCAGATTACTACATTTAGCATTTTGCTTTCCATCTCTTTTTTTGAGGTCATTTCCTCATACTTCAGAGGAAATTGTTAATTTCTTTGTCTTTTTTTCTCACAGCTGCCAAGTCTTGTGTTCTGCCAAATCCTGGTTAAACAAAGGTTTCCCAAGCAATGGAAGAGTTGCTTGGAAGAGTCCCAGTACATTAATAGAAACAGGCCCATATGTTAGAGCCCTTGTAGGCCAGCTGTTTTAGCATATATACACACACAAGCCATTGAGAGCAAAATAAAGCCCAAATTCTGATTCCAAGTTGCCATGATTTCAGTAGTCCTAAAAAGGCAGAATCAAAAACCCAAGTCAGAAACCAAAATACAGTATTCAAGGGTACAGTCCAAGGTCAACAAAATTGATAATCCAAAGAGAATCAGAGACGAGTCACACCATGAAGCAAAGACATATCCTTCAACAAGGTTAAAGCCTTGAGAGCCTTTTATCCTATACTTTCAGGTGTTGTCTGTGAAGAACCAATTTCTCTGCTAATGATGCAGACCTGCAAGCCTCTGCATGCTCCTTTTGGTATTTTAAAAGAGATAGCACATTTAGCCCTTCACCAGCCTGCCTTCATGTAATGACTTCTGCTTGCTCTGCTTGCTGAGAAGTGGTGGCTACTGCTGAAGGCTCCTCTTCTGCAATATCTAAGCTAGGCTGTGGGTTGCTGGTTTCCAACTCCACCACTGGTCCTCCCAGTAACCCCTTATTCTTACTCTCAGAGCTGACCAGGACACCAAAATAATCATCCAAGTATATTCTGGTACTGTACAATGAAGCAGACACCCTTCAGGACTTTCTGGGGTCTTCCAAAGACCCCAGTGTACAGCATTACCATTATGCATGAGCTATTAAAACTCAGCCAGATGGTGATCTTCAGTTGACCCCTGCCTCCTACTTAGTCATGACATGACTGGTTCATAGCGGAGGGAAATGGGAATATGTATGTGCTGTAGGAATGTAAATCCTCAACAATTTCATTCTCTTGGGCAAGAATAAATAATGCAAGTCATTTTTCTTCATGCTGTGATATAAATAAATATTTTCAACAGTATTTCCCTATATTTGACAGTTCTGAAAAGTTAATGAGCTATTATTTTGCAGTGAACATTATTTATATTTTGTGTACAAAAACCAAAAAAGCACCTGATTTCTGTATAGATTTATTTCACAATAACTGAACAGGAAACAAATTTTCTGCACCAAAAACAGGTCTGTTCATTTGCACATTTGTTTATTTTTTGGGAAAAAAGAGTTGCATTAAAACTCCTATGTTTTTGTCTGTGCTAGCATTTGGAATGTTGAATGCCAAATGCAAATTGTGAAAAATCTTGTGGTTCTGTTCCTGATTCTTCCTGATAGGACTTCTTACAAAACATTTTTTCCACATGGGAAAAAATGGTAAATGTTCTTTCTATACCTTATTGTATGGAAATACTTCCTTCTCCTGTGAGAACATCTTCAAAAACTGCACAATTTTCAAAGATGTTCTCACAGTGGGGAGAAAATGGATTAAATTGTTCTCCCTTGCGGGAATGAATAATAATCAGAAGCATATCCCTACCTTTATCTGAGTAGATGTCTCTGAAGTTTCATCCCCAGTGATTGCTGCTGGCCTAGCCTTGGAGACAATTTTAGGTGCTTCTGTAACCAAATCTAGTTTAATTCTTTTTTAACCCTTTCATAACTCTTGGGATAGATTTCTTGAGACAGCATACATATGCTTTCCCTTTTAATTTGCTACAAGTATCCAGATTCAGCAATCTTGCTTTAAATGTTTATCTTTAAAGCTCAAATTGCACTACTCCATCACATACTGGTAGCACAAATACCAAGTATTCTTGCATTTTAATCCATTCATAGAAGTTGTCTGTGACATCAGAATCTTATTTTTTTATATTGGCCTCTAGATAGCACACCTAAAGTCAACAGGCTGATAAGAAGGTACATGGTACTCACAATTCTTCTCTGCTAGAAGGGGAAATGTTTAGTAGGCTACAAGAATTAGATGAAACAGGCATCCCTTGTATCTTCCATCAGATGTAGTTGCCTCATTCTGCCTAATGGAACGCCTGACCCTGATTTCTTCCCTTTTAGAATTTCCTGCTCCTGCGTGCTTAGGAAGCAAGACTTCTGCTATTAATCTAACTAATTCAGTTCCTATGTATTAATGATTCGTATCAGGTATTGAAGGATACCACCTACTAGGAGTCAGATTTACATGCTCTGTTGAAAAAGGTCTGTCTTGTTATGAGTACTTGAGTACCTGCTGCGAAACAAAGGTGATGAGACTTTAACTGCCTGCATGTGTTAAGATGAGACGAAAGCTTGAGAGACAGTTGTTCTACAAACTGGCAAAATAATTGAAACAATGAGGAAACTCTCAAGAGAATGACCTCTCACTGCAATGTCACTGATTTCTAGTCTCTATAAAGGAGCTCAGAAAATGAACATGGGAGCATGGAGAGCAAATTGTTTCTCTCTGGCAGCCTCCTCCTCCTCCTCCTCCTCCCCCCAACGCCTGAAGTATATTTTATCTCTAGGTATGCTTAAAACAGGAGTTTTAAATATTCAAAACTTGCTTCTTACTTCACATGCATTATTGGAACATCTCTAATTCATTAGGGCAGCACACTCCATTGCACTGATGCCAAGCCCCTTCCACTATTAATCAGAGTCAAATTTGAAAATGAGACCTGTTTTACTGTTTTAAAATTAACCAGAGGGCTTAGGTTCATCTGGGGAGGCAGCCACATGTTTTGGAGTCCAGCACTTGCAAAGGATTGATTTATCTGGCCTTCAGATTAATACCAGACCCTGACTTGGCTGAATAAAGAATTATTTTGGCTAACTGATATAAAGAAACATAATATTTTGTAAGTTAGAGATGCCAGTTTAAATTTGCACTGGTGTCTCATTCCTTTTATTCCAGTAAAAAGGCTACATAGGAAAAAGCTTCAAAGCCCTGTATCTGCATATCCAATTCTGGAATAAAAACAGCAATCACTATGTAGCAGCCATTTTTATGGATTCTAATCCTTAAAGTTAGTAGGCCTTTGACAAAACCATCTATTTAAAATTATACTGATATTTGCTTATTGTTTGATTCATATTGTACATGTTGTTGTCAATCCACCTTGTTGATCTTGATAAATAGAAAGCTCTAATTTCAGTCAAGAGTGGGAATAGTGAAACCATTTCTCTTTGCTTCAAATATGTATTTGAAATATGACACTCAATATATCTCACCTTTGGCTATTGTCTCCAGTGCTGGTAGGTGTTACTGTGCAAGAATATCTAAAAGGATACACAATTCCTTCCCCTAATGTAAATGAATTCAATAAATTTATATTTATATTTTTAACTTTTAATATGTTTTAATAAATTTAACTTAATTTTTACTGGCCTTTGTGCTTAATTCTGTTTTAATTTTTGTATATTTTTATAATTTAAATTCTGTGCTAATGCTTTTATGTCAAGTTGCTTTGAGTCCTTTTTGGGGAGATAAAGCAGGGCATAAATAAATATACCAATAATTAAACATTGACTCTCGGGTTGTTATGCTTTCTCCCATCATTTGATAGAATTTACCTCGTAGCAGTTTGAAAGGTGACAGCTACTAGTTAAATTTTGATGATGCTTCTGAAGGGGCAAGATTATATTTTCAATTCCTAATTATTGTTCTGCTCATTATTTTGAAGTGGCACTGTCCACATTTATTTTCACAACCATCACTTGCTCTTTTTTTCTATTGAGTTTTCTTTAGGGAAGAGAGCGTTCAAGGTTCCTTATTGGTTCTCCTTTAAACATCATGAGCCAAATATCATCTTAAAAGCCTTTATCAGCATTAGAAGCAATAAACAGTTACAGCTTCTATGGAAAGATCTATGAAGGATAGCTTTAGATGGAGGCAGCATTTCTCTTACAGATGCATAAAGCACAGTTGGGAGTGTCAGCTGTCGCCATTATTAAAATGAGTTGTGGTTTTCTTCTCACTATGAACCTGAAGTGAGAAATGGACTGAACAGAAAGGGAGCAATGTTGATTAATTCAAGCCTTTATGGTGCAGTGCAAAGACAATTATCAGAACTAGACCCTTTATGATATATGGATGTAGATAAGCTACCCTGTTTCCCCGAAAAATAAGACCTAGTAGAAGTTTTGCTGCATTGCTAAATATAAGGCCGCCCCCGAAAGTAAGACCTAGAAAAGTTTTTGTTTGGAAGCATACTCAGCGCCTGCCAAACAGAACACCAGAGCATTCAGGAGTGGTAAATGTACATACCAGTTGTACATGGAAATAATGGTAGTAACAAGAAATTCTTGATAGGATTCAGTTTGTCTGGTTATGCTGGTTTCTGATGGCAACTACTGTACAGTATATAATAAATGTTCATTTTTTTTGTTCAACAATAAATGTGAATTCTTCTTCATGGAAAAATAAGACATTAATATACGACACTGTCTTATTTTCGGGAAAACACAGTAACACTTAGACCACAAGCATACTCCTAAAGATGATAAAGGAGTACATTCAAGAATATTTGACCTGACAGAGCAGGGATGGGAAAATTGAGACCCAAAAATAGCATGTAGCCCTTGCCCTCACCTCTATACCTCCTGAAAAACCCCAAGTACCAATTTTAATACTGTTTTCATTTTGAGTTTAGGATAATATTTGACCCATATGTATTAAAACACATTGCATATATAATTCTTTGCTCCAAAAGTACACCCAAATCACTATAATACTTCAAAATATTTCTGCTTTCCTTTTTTTAGAATCCTTCTCAAAATAATAGGAAGTAATAGAACATCACTGTACTCGCTACCAGTTTGACAGGGATTGCATAAACAGAGGGGTTGGGGTTTATTGTGAGGGATATAGTCTATGGCAGTGGTAGCAAACCCATGGCAGAAGGGACATGCAGCACGCTCTCTCCTGGCATGCAAGCCGTCACCCCCCTCACTTGCCTGTTCACCCACCTCTAGCCCTCCATCCTCTGCCCGCCTGCTCCCTGCTCGCTCCCCCCACTTGCTCGGTTGCCCACCCCCTTGCTCTCTCAATGCTCTCTCACTGTTTGCTCACTGCTCTTCCGCCATTCGCTCACCGATCACCCCCCGAGTGCCTCCCTTCCGGTTTGGGCACTCAGTCTCTAAAAGGGTTGTTGTATGTTTTCTGGGTTGTATGGCCATGTGCCGGCCACATGACCTTGACATGTCCTCTACAGACAATGCCGGCTCTTCGGCTTAGAAATGGAGATGAGCACCAACCCCCAGAGTCAGACATGACTGGACTTAACGTCAGGGGAAAACCTTTACCTTTACCTATGGCCATGTTCTAGAAGTATTCTCTCCTGATGTTTCACCCACATCTATGGCAGGCATCCTCAGAGGTTGTGAGGTATGGAGAAACTCAGCAAGGAAGGTTTATATATATATCTGTGGGAAGTCCAGGGTGAGGGAAGAATTCTTGTCAATTGGAGGCCAGTGTAAATGTTGCAGTTAATCACCCTAATTTGCATTGAATGGCTTATTCTACTGGCTACTTTCTGCCTGGGGGCATCCTTTGTTAGCTGCCCCTAGTTCCCATGTCTCAGTGTTGCTTCTTATTTACTGTTCTGATTTTTGAGTAACCCCTCAAGCCGCCCTCCAAAATTCCAGAATATTTATTCACAAAATCATATATTTGAAAGCCTTGCCTTTTAATGATTTGAATGATTTCCCTTTTAATGCAATTCCCAGTGCATTTAAGGGAATAGAGAGTTATTTCCTGACTGCCAAGTCTTCATAATGACATTAAAGGCCTTCATAACAATAAATAACTTGTATCCTCAGTGAACCTCTGGCTTAGAATCACACCCATTCATTTATTGTGTTGCTGATTTGTTACAAACACATCTTATTGTTTGGGCTGCCACAATATAGCTCAAATTTCATTCCCTCATTTCATCCTTTTGTCATTAAACTGATCTGTTTGTTCCTGAAGCTTTTTTACCCAGATCTTTCAGCAGCAGGGTCTTTTTTCAGTTGGTGAAGACGCTTATTGATATTTGATGTCAGGCTGTCTATATTTAAAATGGCTGGTAAGATGTCAGGAGAATGCATTCAGAGTGGCAGTCAGAAAAAACAAGTTCACAATCTTTAACATTTGACAAGGAGTAAAGGAACACATTTTAAGTTCCAAAAGAGTATAACAATTGCATATAACTATATTTAGAAGACTAGACATACTCTTTGGTAGCCTCATCTACCTGATGTTACTAGCAAAGCCTTACTGGATCTCATGGCAAACTGTTGTTGGTTATATTTATTGTGATCTGAGCCCCTATAGACCATGATTGACCATGTTGTTTGAACAGGACCCACTAAAACCTGTTTTTGGAGAAATCTGATTTGGCCAAGGTAATATACACACTGGTTACATCCCGTTTGGACTATTGCATTGTGTTCTACATGGGACTGTCCTTAAGAAGTGTCTGGAAACTGCAACTAGTCCAGCAGCCAGACTTCTCATTGGAGCTAACTCCAGGGAACACACTACTCCCCTGTTGGGACAGCTCTACTGGCTCCCAATTAGTTTCCGGGACTAATTTAAGGTGCTGGTTTTAACCTATAAAGCTCTACATAGTTTTGGTTCAGAATACTTGGGAAACCGTGTCATACCATAAAAGCTGGCTAAACTCTTACGATCCAGTAGTGATACACTCCTCTCCACCCAGTTCAGTGACGGTCTTCACCTAAAATTGTCCAAAGATTTTCTTTCTCGGGCACGACTCCAAAACTCTGGAATGTGCTACCAGAAGCCATTAGAGCAGCCCCCACCCTCATGCTCTTTAGGAAAAACCTGAAAACCTCCTTGTGTGAAATAGCTTTTAATTAGTGGTGACAGAAGCCTAGGATTTGTGCTTTATAATTATATTTTATCTTTGTGGGAATTTTAAATTGTTCTACTTGGTTATGATAATTTTACATCCAATATGGACTAATTTGGGATTATTTTAATTGTGTACTTTATATGGTATATGGTATGTTTCAACTGTGGTTGTAACCACCTTGAGTCTTTGGAGAAAAGCAATATAGAAATTTCCCAAATAAATAAATAAGGTGAGAGATGTTGAAATGAATTTGGCATTTCCTCCCCCCCCCCCCTTTATTCTCCTAGTGGAAAATTTGTGAAGCTTTGTTTCTTATTCCCAAAATTGTATTATTTCCAGTATTTGCTTTTATTTACTTTGGCAGCTTCCAGACTAGGTTTTTACCAGGCAATCCCTATACCTCATGCAGTTTGTTTCATACATGTGTTCATGTGCATGCAAGTAATGATCTCTTTCATTTGTAACTCTCATAATATTAACATTTCATCTGTTTTTTTTCTCAAACTATCGGCCTTTTCCCCCTTCCCCACAAAAATGTGTTAAGAAAGAAAATTAAAATGGATGCATAAATGTTATTTTCTTATTTTTTTTAAAAAAGACGGTGGTTTGTTTGTTTTTAAATGGTGAAACCTCCCCCCCCCTCTGTACAGCTATCTGTAGAAAATGTGGAATTCTATAATACGCCTGATAGAGTATCTGTTCTGCAGGTCTCACCATAATGAGCACAACATCTAAATATATTGTAGAAAATGTGAAATGCATGCAGGAAACTTAAGTAATTGCAGAGCATGCTGTCTCTTTCTCCTCTATCTCAATCTCTCTCTTTCTCCTTCTCTCTCCATTGGCTATTTAAGGATTTCTTCTTTACCTCCAAAGGAGAGATGAATAAACTGATTATAGCAAGACTTTGCCTGCAGCTATATGTCTGCAGAGACTTGAACTGAACCATTGCAAATGTACAAGGCAAGCACTTAAAATAACATTAACCCTTGCCCCAACACATTGGCATGCCAACATTTTTGCATGGATCCTTATTAGAAATTCCCTGGGATACACAATAATGGATCATTCTGCATTTTTCTTCGATGTTCTTATTCGTCTTAGAGAATTCTGTTACAGAGCTTTTTGTTAAGTAACAAAAAAGAGTAAAATACATAAACAATGATGAATATACCAGAAGTGCTTTGGCATACATGATATCCCCCCTCCTCTTTGAGGCAACTATAACCTACACTGATATCATTAGCATTTTAGCACTTTAAAAGAAGAAACATACCACCTCATCAGATGGGTGGTTTTCCCTGTCTTTGTGCGCTGCTGGTATGCTGCTGGGATGGAGTCCCCCAGAGCTCATCAAGTGACACTGGACTACTTCTGATGGGGCTGTGTTGGGCTTGTTGTAAAATAGCTGGTTGAAGTAGTAACTAGTCAAAGCAAGCTGGTTAAAGCAGAAGAACTGGTTAAAAATAAACTGAACTGGTTAAAGTATTGAACTCTGAGACCAATTGAACACTTCTTTCCTCTAGAATTCCCTGGTGGTCTATAAGGGCTCTTTTTGCCTCAGGGAAAAAGGGGCGTAGCCAACTAACTGGCACAAAATGGCTCCCTCTTCCTCAGACAAAAGGACAAACAAAATAGGAAACTGGAACACATGCTGTTCCAGCACAAAACTCCTATCTTTGTTTGACATAAAATTAGACATTATCGCTCATCAGAGGCCCATTTTCACATCTCTGCCCTTTGTTTTCCCAGACTGTGACCTCCCAGTGGGGGCATCCTCTCATGCTAGCCAATTCTGTCATGGATTCTAGCCAGCCTCTTTTCTGGCCAATTGGTTGAAAGACTGGGAAGTCTGAATAGCTATCAGGACTGTATAAGATACCTTGTATTTCTCTCTATATATATGCTTGTACCTTTGAAAGCATCCACTTGTACTTGTATCCTATCTTGGCAAATAAACTTCTGTGATTTGTTTTCATCCTAGTGATTTCTTGTCCTGGTCTATTTCAGTTTAGCCTAAATGCTCACTGGGCATGGATCCTTTTATCTGTGGTCCTAGCTCTAAATTCAACCACAATATGATAACAATTGTAGGAGACTTAACAGACATTACTTTTCAATTATTAGAGATTTTATTTCTTGTCTGGCAGGTTGCAATCTGAATCATCTTAACTATGGAAAGATGGTCAACCAGAGGCACAAGTTTAAAAATGGCCTGGACTGGTTGATCCAGCCCATTAATTGATTTAATAATTCTTTAATTTACATTCTACTTTTCTCTAATGAAACCCAAGGCAGTTTCCATTAGCATGTCATTTTCTTGCATCTTCAGTAAATATACATGATCTGAACAGCAACAGTGTAGTATTTTGATGGCGCAAATTGGTTTCTTCCACTATAAGAAGTCAACTGCACAACTGGAGGTGGAAAACAAATCCCATCCTTATCAAAATCGTATGCCTAGGTCAGGATAAGACAAGAAGGAGACACAGAAGTCTTCATGTAAATTCTGATTGGCTGTAATATCCAGTGATATCAGGAGCCCTTGACTGGAGAAGCATCAAGCATTGCAGCTCTCTTATATGTGCAGTAGAGAGTGAGGTACTAAGCATGATAGATCTATCTGTTTTTGGTCTCTGTCAGTTTTAAATATCTTAATTCAAAAACTTTCCCATCATATTTGCACTTTAATCAGCAATTTAGTGGAGGCTGGGGATTTGTGCAAAATTCATATTGAGCTATGTGTTTTAAAGCCTAATTGGAATGCATTTCTTACAAATAAATATCTGTAAAATTTTTCTGTCATTCGAAGTACAGTACATTTTGATAAGTTTTCTGAGCCAAGAATGCATTCCAAAATTCAGGGAAGAGCAAAAGGCAAATTATAATTGTGATCCAATTCACAGATTAGTGCAGGAAGAATAGATTAGATTGGCCTGCTTTAGTGCTCACAGCAAATGAAATCTTCAAGCATTCATATTAAGATGTCTCTGTCTCTAGAGCACTATCCTATTCGTTTCTGGTAAGGATGGAGATTCCCTTTGCCTTTAGTTATTCCACAATCAGCAAATACTTGATCCATCAAAATTGATCCATAAAATCTACCCATAATACAATAAAAACGTCAATAGATAAATGCTAGCATAAAAAGATCAGTTGGGGAGGAAGTAATGCTAATGTTGCACTGCTTAAAACAATATAATTGCATTTACATAAAAGTTGTGAGTATCCTGATGACTTTTATAGCAAGATAATGAATTACAACCAATGTACCAAGATAAACACTGGAACTGGCAACACCATCAGTGTTAAGACACATATTCAAACATGGCATTGCAGAAGGCAAATTTGTTTGCCAATTACCATGAACACAACTAATTGTATCAGAACTAGTTAAAACAATTGCCCCTCCCCTTTTTATATGCTTCCCATAGATAAAAATTGTTACCAACCTAGAGTTAAATTATTGTTATAATTTACATTTTAGTCTGCAGCAGTTTAGGCATAGCTTATATTTATAGTGATTTTCTAGCTGTTTCTTTTTCCATTCCTGTATCAGTCTAACCTGCAGTAACTTTTTTCTCTCTCCCTTATTTTAATATTATGCAGAAATAATTTGTAATAATTTATTTATTTATTTATGACACTTCTACTATGACTTTCTCAACCCCAAAGGGGACTCAAGGGGACTTTACACATAGGCAACTATTTGATGCCTTTGAAAACAATGTACAATAAAATAAACATTTAAAATGGAATTATAAAATACAATTAAAACCATTTAAAATAATATAATTACAATTAATCACGTGATCCACAAACGTAGTCCAGGCCATTCCAATAGTCATTGCACATCATTCTATATCTATTTATTGCACCAGTTCTCCAAAAGCTTGGTCACAAAGCCACGTTTTCACTTTCTTATGGAAAATCAGGAGGGAGGGGCTGATCTAATCTCCCTCGGGAGGGAGGGGCCCCTCTTCCATAGCCGAGGGGCCACTACCTAAAAGGTCTTGTGTTTCGTTCCCGCCAGTCATGTCTGCGAAGGAGATGGGACCTAGAGCAGGGCCTCCTTAGATGATCTTACACTTCATAGAGGGAGATACGTTCAGACACGTAAGCTGTTTTTATTTAGATGTTTTTATTTGTTTTACAAAAACAAATCTGTTTATTTTTCCTTCTGAGCCCTGTATGTATGTGGTTGTTTGTTGTTCAGCTTCTGCCTTGCTAATGGATTACTCTGCAGTTTCTCTGATTTTTCAACAGCTGACCCCATTTTCATCATGCAATACTGCATAGGTCTGCAAGACCGAGTAATATTAGGAAACATCTGAGTATTATCAGTAGGAGTAAACTATGCACTTTTTAGCATACAATTTGCTATTATGTAGCTGGCCTGTAGTATATGTATGTATTTGCAGGGAACTTTTGTCAATCCAGATGGTTTAAACCACATTTTCACATCCTAAACCTTTGGCTAGGATGAATTGAATGTGTGTTGACTATTAAACTTTCTGAAGGGACAGCACATCTGTACCCCTGCAGGCCCAAGGTTTTCACACATATAAAGAATGAAAATCCCTAATTAAAAAGCAAAAATTATTAAGGCCCAAATTTTGTAATTCTCCAAATACATTTCAAAAGCCTTAAAAGATTAGCTTGAGCAAAAAAATATTACCACGTAGCTGACACAACCTTCATGAATTTATAGGCGGTATAATGAAAAGTGGCACCAGATTTCCAATGAATCAACAAAAGAAACATAAAACCAACCCTTTTAAAATATAGGATAAAATATAAGAGGGGGCTGCTCTATTTGAAAATATTGGATGGAAATGTGTAATTGAAAATCTGTTCTTCTGATTAAGTGTGAAAGATATTTGGTCTATAAAAGTTGTTAATAAACTTGAAATATAAAAATTTTATTATTAGATTAAGGACAGACTGAAACTCTAGATGACCTATTCTTGAGGTCTTATATAATTGGAAAGGAATGTGCTCTAAAGATACTATCTGATATATCAAAGTTAAACGTGGGAAACAGAAAAAGAAAAATCCATTAAGTCTCAACCACAAGTGTAATAAAGCATTTTTGATGGGTGACACTGAAGAAAAATAAAGCAGAGAAGAAAAATAAAACACACACCTGCAATACTGTAAAATGCAAAGTTTCCCACCCACAATGTAAATCTGTTATTTGTTTTTTCTCTCTTTCAATAACATAATCTTGGAAAAATATCTTGTGAGGATCTGGTTATAGTATGAAAGAAAAATGGGGGGGGGGGAGAGGCCCCTCTCAATTCCAGAACATAGCTTTGTTTTCTCAGATAATGTGTTTTACTTCCAGCATTGAGAAAAAAGTGATTTGTGACAAGGTTTTCTGAAGATAACTGTGAGCATCATCCTAAACTTTACAGAGCATAGCGTACAGATTTTGAAACATATCTTTCAGTGATTAAAAACTTACCATGTAACATATTTCAATGGCACATTATTCTTCTTTAACTGTAAATTTCTTTTCTTGTTTGGGGGCGTTTCACAATTTTTTTATTATTGTAAACACACATAGAATCATGTCAACTTCCATAATTATTTCATAGTACAAACAGAATGTTATTCACTTCATATTCTTAATATTGTCAATTCCGCATTTATCTCTCACTTGTGTCTAACAATATTACTTCCCACCATCCCCCCTCTCCCCTCACCCTCTGGAAACAGTACTTTCTTTTATTTAAATATAATTTTAATTGATCAGTTGTAGAGAGAGTATGGTTCAATTCTTTGTACAGTAATGTTCTGGTTATCCGACTTCCCGTTATCCGACATACCGTATTATCCGACTCTCCCTTCAGCTGCTCGAGAGAGCTCAAGAGAAGAGGGGGAGGAAGAGGAGGGCTTTTCTCTTCCTTGGCAGGGAGTTTGAGAGAAGAGCTTTTCTCTCCCTCGGCAGGGAGTTTGAGAGAAGAGGTCAAGGGGAGAGGGCTTTTCTCTCCCTCTTCCTCCCCAGGAAGATATGAAGGAGGAGGAGGAGGGGGAGACAGACGCTGTGTCAGAGGCAGCCATACGCATGGCGGCTCCGGGCCCTTTTCCACACGGAGCCCGCCTCGCCGCCTGCCCCTAGGAACAGGTGGTGGGAGCCTTCAGGTTCCTCTAAGGTAAACAAGGAAGGCACGGGGGGGGGGGGAGAATTTTTCCATTAAAGCTTCCTTCTGAGCCTGCCTCCCTCCAGGCACCTTCCTGCGGCCTCAATTTCAAAGGTTTCTCAAATGGCACCTCTCAACTTTGGCCCTCCCCTCTGCACCCTCCTCCATGCATGGGTTGCAAAAGTCCCTTCCTTCCTTGCCACACCCCCGGCTTGAATAGGGCCTCCGTATTATCCATCAATTTCAGTTATCCAACATTGGGCCCACCCATTTATGTTGGATAACTGGAACTCTACTGTATTTTCCTTTTACTCTATCAATCTTTCCAATTTCAGAACCTACTTCTTCTTGATTTGGTCTGTTGTATATTTGGTTCTCCTTTCGAGGATGTAGTCCTGGAGCATAGAGCTAAATATTCAAACTATTTTTAAACTTCCCATTTTCTGTGCTCTTTTCGGCCCAACACCACAGTTGCTTGGGTGATGACCATCATGTATTTTATAATCTCAGGCCAGTCTTTAATGCTGTTATAGAATCATAGAGTTGGAAGTGACCTCATGGGCCACCCAGTCCAACCCCCTGCCAAGAAGCAGGGAAGTCCTTCCTATAGACTTTCTGAGTAAAGAATTATTTTTGTTCAACTCCAGTTTATGCCTTATTAATTCTTCCATCTCCTAGCTGTAGATTTCTGAAAAGACCAGGATCTCAGCAACTTTCCTGCCAAAATACATAATTATTTGGAGAATAATATTTAAAACCCACTTACACAGATAGGTCTCTTTCACTCTTTGACTCAATCCACAAAACTCTCTGTCCCCTGCCCCTATTAGTGCAGCTCAGCAAATGGCTAAAGAGAAGTTAGATTGGATATTACCTGTATTACATCATACACCTCAGAGGTTTTTTTTTTAAAAAAAAAAACTCAAAGCTAAGTGTAAGGAATTATCTCTAGCATAGGTGATGGGGGTTCTGGAATATAACTACTTCATCTCTGTAAATCTGACCCAGGGCAGGGGTCCTTATCCTGCACTTAATACAGGAAAAGTAAATGTATTCAAAAATATTGAATCTAATTGTGTCCTCCCCCCATACAAATTGCAAGCATGGGGAATGTAATTTAAATCAAGATCACAGTATGAGCAAATCATTTACAGTCAGGGCCTTAGCCAGAATTTTTTTTTGGGGAGGGTTTTGAAAATTGGGGGGGGGGGGTGTTGAACCCGACACACACACCCGGCTACGGACCTGTCAATATTTGCTTGAGATAGTTCTTGTAGTTCTGGAGGGACTCTTAATTTTTTGCATCTCATAGATTTAGCATGGGGAGTTGGTAAACCAGTTAGAATTCATGAGTAAACCAGGTGTTTTTTTCCCTGAAAAATGGGGGGGGGGGTTGTACCCCTAACCCCCCTCCCCCTAGCTGCAGGCCTGTTTACAGTATATGAAGATTCATGCTGCTGACTCAGGCTGAAAGCTTTATGCATTTCAGACCTCTATTCACACAGTACAAACCCCATTGCATATGTAAAAACTACTAGCTGTTCAATATTCTACAGATGAAAACCAAGAAAATCTGGCCAAGCAACAGCAGATTGTGGTTAAGATGGCAAATGTATTAATGAGGAGAAAACACACAAGCCAAGAGAGGTTGCAGTAATTTGATTTTCCACAAACCTGTTAGGAAGGGTCTGCCTTCACGCTAAAGGCAGCAGATCTTCCCTGATCATGGAAGTTAATCAGAGTCAACCTGGCTTGTGTTTGGGTGGAAAAATGAATAAATATCAAGTGCTGTATGCTACTTTTTAGAAGAAGAAACTGGGTAAAGCAATTTATATACACTGACCATTTAGGTTGGTGAGAAGTTGGATTGGCCCCAAAGTGGTTAAATGTTACACAGGGTTGATCTGGCTTAACCCAGGACAAGATCACCCTAACACAATATTGACCTGGGTTAAGCAAAATTGAGGGAAAGCCCAAATTCTGACCCAGGATTTGATCTTTCACCCAACTTTAAGGCTGTCGAGATAGCTGCACCAGTTCCTAATTGGAATTGGCTGAAGCTGTCTTGACTGCCATCCTGTGTTCCTGGTCTTAGATGGATTAGGCACATTGGATGGTAATCTAATGCAGGGGGAAGGAGGAGAGTTGAATTTTCCCCTCCCTCCTCTCAGCTCCCTTAGAGTATAGGCACTTTAAGGTACGGGCATTCATTCTGCTGTAGATGCACCCTTAGTTTCAGAAGAAGGCAAAGGCAAGTCCCCTCCAAATTAATTGTGATACAAAAAACATCATGATAGGTTCACCTTAGGGTCACGATAAGTCAGAAATGACTTGAAGTCACACAGCATGAAACAATTGGCCAGAACTAATGCATCTGTGCTTCAGCCAGAGTCTGTTTCATCATCTGTAATTTGTCTTGTGTGATATAGCCAGATCTACTTTTCTAACTGCATCTGTTCATACAGACATACTATTCATTTGGATACTGGGGAATTACCTTTGGGCACAGTATGTTAGAAATCAAAGCAATATCATTTATATCACTGAACAAGAAGATAACAAAAAAGAGAGAGACTAGAGTAGACTAACTGTATGGCCTACATTTACAGTGGAATTTGTTATCATAAAGGGAAAGAAAACATCCACAGCAGAAGTCACACTGTAAACATTTGATTGCTTCAAGTATCTTTCATTAACCTTTCATTAAAGGTATTTTCACTCTAGCATAAAGAAGTGCAAAATGCAGTGCACTGTACTGTTAGCTTTACCTTTTAATAGTGTCACATTTTATGTACCCCTCCACTTAGCATTTCTTTGATCAATCATAGGAGCAAAGAGATTAATTGTCTTTGTGATTAAAGAATTGAACAGTGATAGAGGAATCAGAAAATTTATCAACCTATAGCTGTGCAGGTAGAGACTAACAAAATATTTCAATTGTTATGGATTCTATTTCCAGTAATTGTGGCAAACACCCAAGGCCCAAGGAACATTACACTATAGAATTAACACAATTTGACATCACTTCAACCGCTATGTCTCAATGCTGTAGAAACTTAAGGTTTATAGCTTGGTGAGGCACTAGAATTCTTTGACAGAGAAGACCTTTCAGAACTACAACTCTCATGATTCCATAGTATCAAGCTGTGGCAGTTCAAGAAATGTCAAACTGCATTAATTCTGCAGTGTAGTTGAACCCCTGAGGAGATGGTAAGATGCTTTCTTTTTTAGAACTTGTTCTTGCTGCTCAATCAGTCCCTCCAACTTCTATTTGTACTCTTTTTTTCTTTCTGTTGGATCAGATTATATCAGATAGGAGAATAGATTAATTCAGAAACATATCTGCATTGTATGTTCCAAAGGTGGTGGAGACTCCTTCTTTGGAGGCTTTTAAGCAGAGGCTGGATGGCCATCTATGTGAGTATGTGTGTGTGTGGGGGGGGGGGGGGTGCTTTGAATGCGATTTCCTGCTTCTTGGCAGGGGGTTGGACTGGATGGTCCATGAGGTCTCTTCCAATTCTACTATTCTAGGTATATTAGATCTAATAAATAATTTTATGCCAAAGATGTAATTAACAGCATGATTTAAATTTATTTTGCATGTTATTGTTAGTTGTGTTGAGTCCCTATGGGAGAAAGGCAGGATAGAAATAGAGTAAATAAATAAGTTTACCCCAGGGTGGCATTTAGCCCTTTACTATGTGGGCCACTCAAAAGCAGTAGAAAACATAAGCTCACTTAAAGCAGAAGAATACAATAAGTGCCTACATATATGGTTGACGTAACGCCAACCATCCTTCATCACTGGCTAAGCTAGTTAAAACAGCTTTTGGGGAACCTCATATTGACTTAGAATAAAGTTGGTGATTAAAAATTAAGTCTATTTAAATTACAATACTATTTTTATTGGGGACAGCACCAACAGTGAATTGACTGGTATTTATATTCAAGACAATATATACTGGACTGTACTCTTATGACATTTGGGGGGGGGGGGATGCATTCAGAAAGATGCATTAGTAAGTCATCCCTCAAATGCCTTGACTCAGGATGAATTTTATTTAAGTTGGAAAGTTCTAGAGAAACCTCATATTGAGCAATAAAATATAAGTCTATCAGTTTTCTTTGACTATATTTTTTATTACTGTTCCTTGAAGTCTTCAGATTTGGAAGTACCCCAACAGGGCAGAGGGCAAAAAAGAATGAAATGCTATAATTATACTACTGCTCGAACAATTTGTGAAACTTACTTTCAGACTTCCATCTAGATGTTCTCCTGTTTCCTTCAAACAACTAGTTTTTTGATGGCTATATATATATATATATATATATATATATATATATATATAGAGAGAGAGAGAGAGAGAGAGAGAGAGAGAGAGAGAGAGAAAGAGAGAGAGAGAGAGCCATTATCCTCCAATGAAGTGGACTATAACCTAGAAAAGCTGATGCCATAATCAATGTGTTCATCTTTCAGGTGACAAGACTCTGTTGTTTTCACAATAATAGTAATTGGTGCTGCTAACAGATTCATCTAGACATATACAGATCAAAGACAGACCAATTTTTACCTGTGCTGTGTTGCCTAGGCAACCAGACAAAGCTGGTTACTACCTTTTGAAAGTTACTCATTGACTTGTTAATCAAGCCTTTAGGCAGTGGGTTTTTTGAAGGGGGTGTCTCTTCTTTTTTTGTTGTTAAGCAAAAACTTAAAATACTGAAGTTTGCCCAGTGAAATTAAAGTGAGTGTAACACATTTTCTGGAACCTTTCTGATCGATTTACAGACTTAAATTCTCATACTGTTGTAGAAATGTCTGTTTTTCACCAGTCTTAGATGTCTAGGGTAAAATTGAAAACTGGAGGCAGCTTTTAGAAGTTGTTTAAAAGGTATCACACATCTGGGTAACAAGCATCACCTGCCAAAATTCCATCTTTTCTAAAACAATTGATTACTTTAACAGTTTTTAACAGTTTTATGTCAGTGGTTCTCAGCCTCTGGATCCCCAAATGTTTTGGCCTTCAACTCCCAGAAATCCTAACATCTGGTAAACTGGCTGGAATTTCTGGAAGTTGAAGGCCAACACATCCAGGGACCCACAGGTTGAGAAGCACTGGTTTTATGTGATTTGATCTATTTGTTTTTATCAAATCTATGTTTAATTCTATTTTAATTTTTTACATTGTAGGTTTTAAATTGTATTGGTTTTAATTGTTTTGAGTCTAAGTAAAGAGAGGAAAGAAGGAAAAAGTAGTAGTATTAATACCGTGTTTCCCCGAAAATAAGACAGTGTCTTATATTAATTTTTGCTCCCAAAGATGCTCTAGGTCTTATTTTCAGGGGATGTCTTATTTTTCCATGAAGAAGAATTCACATTTATTGTTGAACAAAAAAATGAACATTTATTATATATTGTACAGTAGTTGTCATCACAAACGAGCATAACCAGACAAACTGTGAATCCTATCAAGAATTTCTTGTTACTACCATTATTTCTATGTACAATACTCTATGGTAGGTGCATTTACCAAACCTGCATGCTCTGGTGTTCTGTTTGGTGGGCATGCTTCGAAACAAAAACTTTGCTAGGTCTTACTTTCGGGGGAGGCCTTATATTTAGCAATTCAGCAAAACCTCTACTAGGTCTTATTTTCTGGGGATGTCTTATTTTAGGGGAAACAGGGTAGTACAGGGGTCTTCTCGAGTTTTCATTCTGTGAATGCCATTAAGAAAGATAAATGTCATCCATGTACACATCAATGTTCTTGACATCTATAATGGAGATGATTCTGCATGCATAGTAGAGCATATATTTCACGACTGCCATTGAAATCAACAGGAAAACTTTTGCATGCCTGGAAGCATGCACTGGGAGTCCATTGTGTTCACGAAGGCCCTGGATTAGGCAGATTGCTAAATATTCTACTGAGCATCAGATAACATTGTTTGCATGGAAATCATGTGGGCAATCCAGTAGCAATAATAAATTGCATACCATGGAATCTGTTATTCATCTATCCACTTGACAGTCTTAATAGGAAAGGGGGAAATGGGGGTTACATTCTGTACAGTGGACACATCTGTTTTGATAACTAAATTAAGGCCTACACAGTAAACAAGGTGAATAGAACAAGGCAGACCATCTGGGTTGCTTATTGCTTTCTCCCTCATTATTTCAATATACCATACCGTACAGTTTCATCTCAGTCATTCATATTCTACATTAATCTAAACTGGGAGGTCTACATCCTTCAGGCACATGGAAATTAGAAGCAGAGGAGTATCCATTTTAGTTGGTGTAGTAGATTTAGAGATAAAACAGATATCAGGCTGTTTCTTAACACTGTTTAGCAATCTGAACTGAATGTTAAACAACCACAAATTTTGGCCCTGATCTTGAAATTCTCCTTTTTTCAAATGCAAGCTTTCTCCCTTTGACAGTTCTATTTCTAATGCCTATTATATTTGTGTTTATGCACAAAACATACAAAGAAGGCTGTCACTAAAAGTGACATTTCTACATTTTATCAAAGCAAATCTTTATTTTTCATGAACTTCAACCATCCTTCAGTTAATGGAGTTTAACTATGTATGAAATGAGCACAAGAAGTCTTGAAATGTTACCAAGGTTCTGTGTTCTACTTTTCAGGATCTACTAAAAACTACAGAAAGATACATTTGGGCAATGTCATCAATTTAATTATGTACAATGGGTGTTTTAAAGAGAAGTTTGAATGCATGAAGTTGTCAAGATATTTTAAGAAAAAATACATGTAGGGCAATGTGGGGAGTCACGTGATCCCCTTCAGGCTTAAAAAAAATCTGTTTATAGTATTTATATTACTAACTTTTTGAAGTGATAAAAGCATTTTTTTTCTTTTAGGAATATATAAAAGTATGGAATCTAAAGCATGTTGTCCATTCAAAAATATTAAGCAGTACTAAAATGCTTAGTGGGGAGGTTTATTCATACAGTGAATACTTGTGTCTTTTACATTTCTTCCCTCTTGACTGCTCAGGAGGTCAGTAATCTGACTGGTTGGTAACCATCTGCTTCCTTTTGGCTGGAACACTTGGGAAATTTATTAGTTGATTGGTTTCTCTCCTGCATTCCTATAGACTGTCCCAATTTAGACTGCATTTGCAACCTCTCTAGCACCCACCTTATGCCCATAATTAGCACTGTCATGCTCCATTTGCTTCTGCCCACTGACTCCTGTGCACCACGTTTAATTTGCACTGGAGTGCAAAACAGAATGCACACAGTTGTTCTCCTCTTCCCTAGTATAATGTGTGGAACTTTCTTTGTAAACTGAATGATTTGTACTGGGATTTGAACTCGTAAGGCAGAGTAATTTGTCAGAGTACAATGAAGAAAGCAAGCAGTTGCATAAAATGGAAGGTACATTAGCAATAAAAATTATGATGATGGTGTGAAACTAAGTAACGTCTCTCGCACCAACCCCTCAAACCTACCACAACTGCATTGAGTGATGGAGGTCTATTCAGCTGGGGATTCAGGAGCAGGAGATGAGATTTCTAGTTCACCCTGCCAGTGAGGAAGTCCACAATGAGGAATTACAACAGGGGATCACTAGTGAGAGCAAGTTGGAAACTCCATCCTTCTGTGTTTTGATTGTCACCTTACTCAATGTGACTGCTGGCTGTTAAGGTAGGTTTGGGAGGATAAATCTAAAATCGTAGCAATAGTGCCACAATAATTAACATGTAATACTGTTCAATGCATAGCCAATACTTAGAAATGTATATGTCAAAAGTCAGACGCCAATTAGAGAGCAAAACAGAGTTTATTCAAGAAATAGCCCAAAAACTAGTCACAAACATAAAAGATGGCTTAAAACACTTAACTTTCAGTGTTATTAAGCAGTCCAAACAAAAATATGTTTAAAAAAAACACGCTTTAACAAATAAACTGGATTATTCAAGCAAATAATCCAGATTAAACTAAAGGTTCTTCAATTCGTTCTGAGTTGACTTGGAATAAGCAGCCAAAACAAAGCAAAAACTTGGAAACTCCCAAAAACTCCCCAAAGTCCCAAACTAGCAATGTAAACTTAAATTCTCAAACAGGAACCCAAACTGGACAAAGGTGCTTCCCACTGAGAGCAGCTTGTAAACAAACTTGGAAGCTGGTGCGAAAGAGGAGAGCGGCTCCAAGCCACTGCGGAGGCAAACACCAGGCTATGGGATTTAAAGGGGCAGAACAAAGAAACGTCGTCAAACCGGTCCGGAGTCAAAACAGGAGGAGCAGCAATAATCCGCTTCAAGAATGCAGGCAATGCCAGGAGCTCAAGGAACGAAGCGAAGAGACGTCGTCAGGTCGGTCCAGGGTCAGGAAAGGAGGCAACGACAGGGTCGAGAAGCAAGCCAGGAGTCAAGAACCATAGGAAGACACAAATCAGAGAGCGATGCCAAGAGGCTTTTAGGAGCGGAGGCAGAAGCAGAGTCGAGTTCCAGTCCAAGGTCCAGGGGCTGTAGTCATCAATTCAAGGTCCACGAAACAGAATGGCACAAAGAGCCAAGGCAACGGAGGCAACAGCAGCTAATGCAAAATAGTAATAACAGTGCAGTCCAGGAAAATCCACACAGTTCCAGCCCTCCGTTGCAGAACAACCCAGATTAACTTACATCTGAAGCAAAGTCCCAGTCCAGTCTTCAGTAACACGTACAGGAGTCCCAGTGGTGCACAGAAACACCTTGCCACACGCAAAGTGAAGTGGCTAAACATTCCCAATTTATCTCAATCCCCCTGGGTGTTCAAACACCAATGCCCAAAGAACAGGTGTCCCCATTCCTTAATCCGAATCAGAACTCCACACAGTAACGCCCGTGGGTCGGGTGTCCCGAATTCTTCATCAGAACCCTAATCAACCTGCCCACGCCAAGCTACATGCACACCTGAGGATCCATCCTCACTCCTCCAAGCAGACCAAGTGGGGTCTGCTTCTGAAGACACACAAGCTTCCCCAGTGTCAGCCAGTATCCATGGGCCTCGATTCCTCCTCAAGCATCTCCGGTGCCCGTGCCCAGTCAGTGCCCACTTCTTCAGCCACCACCTGTTCCCCAGCATCCATTTCATCCACTGACTCCCCATCTGAATCTTCCTCAGAAGACTTCCCATTGAGGTCCCTAATTCTCTTTCTCTGCAAATTCTCCAACGAGCCCTCCTCGCAAGGGTTTTTCCTTCCTCTCCTGATCCCACCACTATCATTCACAGTCCCCAAAGGCACAGTCACAACAGTATAATTCTAGTTTATGGTCTAAAATGACAGTATAGGATGTTAACCATTCTTTCCATCTCTATATATGTACCTTTATATAACAGTGATGCAGAAAATAGTTTCTTTACTATTATATGGGCTCAAGGTTTGCTATGGGCAATGAACACAAGAAAGAAGGAAGGAAAAGATGAAGGAAAGAAAGAATCTGGAAGAATGGCTGCATAGTTCCATGGTATAATAGTGCGGTTTTGCTGAAGCTAAGTAGGCTTAGGTAAATCCAGTGACTCACATAATCTGAGAGCTTCATTGTCTTCTGTCTTTTATACTCTAAAGGAAGAATATTGTTTCACCCTTTACCACCATCAACAACAATGGATCAATGACAGAGGAACTTTCTGCCATTGATGTGTAATAGTCTTTATTGGTTGAAATCATTTTAAGTTTGAGAACCTCTTTGTCCATTAGCTTAGAACAAGGATAGAATAATGGAGAAATAAAGCGGAGTATATATAAATATAATGACAATATCAACAATGATACAATATAAGACCAACTGGAAGGGAAGAACTTGCTGCCTCCTGAACAAAAAGGAACAAAGGAAACAGCAGAGGAATGAAAGACCAACTGTTCATAGCTAAAATGATCCTCAAGAATTGTAAAAGAAGGAAAACTAACTTGCATGTAGCTTGGATTGATTAAAAGAAAGCATTAGACCAGTGGTTCTCAATCTGTGAGTTCCCAGATGTTACGGCCTTCAACTCTCAGAAGTCCTAACAGCTAATAAACTGGCTGGGATTTCTGGGAGTTGTAGGCCAAAACCCCTGGGGACTCACAAGTTGAGAACCACTGTATTAGACTCATTGCTGCACAGTTGGATACTACATTGTCTCGAGATTATTGGCGTCAGTGAAAACAACAAGAAATTGGTCAAGAATGCAGTGCACATTTGGAAAACACACTCAAAATTTCACACTTTCTATACATGAATGAACTAAAGCTTTATGGAAAATTAAAAGCAGAAATTGAATCACTACTGAACACAGTAAATCTTCAGCATGGATATAGCAATAGATTTTGGACTTGACAAGTGTGCATCTTTGGAACTAATAAAGGAAAACTAGCAGCATGCAAAGGCATAAATATGCCAAATGTCATAGAAATAAAGGGCTTACAGATGAATGAAAGTTAGGAATACTGCAAAGAGGGAACATCAAGCATGCAGAAGTCAAAGGCACGAAGAGGAAGAAATATCTTAGAAGGGTCAGAAAAATCTTGAAATCAAAGCTCAATGGAGGAAATACAACAAAGGCAATAAATATGTGTGCTGTGTCTGTAGTACAATACAGCACAGGCATAATTAACTGGATACAAGCCGAATTAGACACCCTGGATAGAAAAACACAAAAAATTAGCACCATAAATCGAGTGCTACATCCAATAAGTGACATAGATATCTAGCAAGGCCTGAAGGAGGAAGAGAGCTGCTCCAAGTCAAGCAGTCAGTAGAGGAAGAGAAAAGGGGCCTGAAAGAATACATCCAAGAAAGCCAAGGCTGAGATGCCGAAAGCCCAACAGTTTGTAACATGAAAAGAGCAGTGGCTAAGCAAGCCACTCCATGGTCAATATTTTGAGAACATTGAAGGAAAGATTGACAGAAAAAATGGGAGTGGCTTAGAAGGGGAACCCTAAGAAGGAAATGGAAGGTCTGATTTTTGTTGCACAAGAACAATCCTTACAAACAAATACAATAAAACAAGAATTGAAAAGACCTACAATGATGTGAAGTGCCATCTATGCAAAGGGAGTGATGAGACAGTGGAGCACCTCATTTACAGCTGCAAGAAAATAGCCCAGACTATATTGAATGTCACAACAGGCTAGCAGCAATGGTGCACTGGAACCTTTGCAAGAAGTATGGCCTACCCTGCAGTAAAACCTTGTATGAGCATAAGCTGAAAAAGACCACCAAAAATGAAGAAGCAAAAATACTCTGGGATTTTAGAATCCAAACAGATAAACACCTGCCACGTAACACACCAGATATAATGGTTGTGGAAAAGAAACATGTTTTCTTTGTAGACATTACAATACAAGGAGACAGTAGAGTAGAAGACAAAGATTACAAAATACAAGGACTTACAAATTGAAATTGGATGACTATAGCAAAGGAGAACAGTGGTACCAATAGTGGTTGGTGCTCTTGGAGGCATTCCAAGAAACCTTGAAAAGTACCCGAAAAGCCTTAGTTTGGACAGAACATCAATCCACATTCTTCAGAAGGCAGAAGTTCTCGGAACTGTGCACATTCCATGAAAATACCTCTAATATCCTAGGCCCTTGGGAAGAGCCCAATATACATAGACAAATTCCAAACACTTGAACCTAATGTGCATGTGTGCTATCATGTTGTGTACATGTAAATAATAATAATAATAATATTTTACAGGCTCTATGGTTCCCCAGGTTCTCTTTTCCATCGTGCAAAAAGAAAATTGTCCCACTAAGAAGAACCATACTCTCAGAACCCCACAGAATCAATTTTAAGCCAATTTCACTTTTTTGGTACCCCTATTAGTTTGCCCTTTTCAAAAACAATAAAAACCCTTGTTTGGAGATAAAAAGGTAGAAGCAGCTTCTTGTGACAGGGAGATCTTGAAACTGAGCAAAGTCTGAGCTTCAGACCCACCATGGCCTCCCAATCCAGGTTTAGAAGAAAGTCCAAAACATCCCATAATCTCCCTTTTCTACACTTCAAGTTTGCTCTCCTAAAGTATTCAATGTACAATTCAAATAGTATGTATCTTTTACTCATGTTAAATAAACATATTTAAATCCATACCAACTTTTGTCTGGAAAGCTGTACTCACATATATAAGCACATGAATTCATGTGCACGTGGATGTCTCATTCATTTCGTAGAAAGTTGATCCATGTGGCAGATATGGGCAAAAATGGAATCAATCTGAAATCAGATGTATTAACATTGCAGCATGGAAGTGAATACAAGGTTTAAAGGTTTGCAGGCTTTTTCAAATTAGTATTGGCAGTTAAAAAGGAAAAATCTGAACTGACAATTCTCAAGTTTTCCTTTCCTTTGCTATAATGTAACAAGCAATGCACTCTGAATTTTAGTTCCATTGCCGTGTATTTGTCTTAGAGAATTTTAAGTAGTCTGACAAACCTCACTTCTTCCTTTCCGCTTCACCTCGACATAAATCATTTCATTTTTAGATCCATTATGCAAAAGTCAAAAAAGTGGCTCCATATTTAATAAGTTAGATGAACTGCAATTCAGTTTTATGAAAAGTAATGGAGTGAGAGGCTCTTCAGCCTTGTTAATTGGGTTAAGTCAATTCAGTCTCCCATCCAAGCCAAGATATTCATTAGGAGAAATGCCACCCAATGTTACAGAGCAATGAAGTCAAAGAGGATAAGTTTCACAATGGTCCTGAATAATAACATCTAATCTACATTAAAGTCATCATTTAAAATTAGACATAAGAAGTGTATAAGAAAGCCAGTACAGTTCTCATTGCATTAAAATTACTATTCCATCTTGAGGCTGATAAACAAACATCAGTGAATGATGAATTAAGCTGTATGACTAAGGCTCAGGAAGTGTAAGTGGAAATTAAGTTCATAGATGTGTATTATACAGTGCAGAACTGGGAGTACACCATACTGTACTGATGGTCAAGTTGTGATGATTCATTGAGAGATCTTGCAAAAAAATAGATTATGATCTTATTCAGCAAAACACTTCATATGATTTTTGAAATGTAGAATCATGTAATACAATTTCAGAGACCCTAAGTACTGAATTTTGTTATGTAACTTGAAAGAATATTAGTCAATGTTGGGAATTTAGAAAAAACAACATAGACAGTGAAAACACAAATGCAACTCTCCAAATATTATTGGACTGTAACTATTCCCAATCCTACTCAGCCTTGCACATTGGGGACAGCCCTGAGAGTTGACCAACATCTGGTGGGATGTACTTTGCATCCAGTCATAAAAGATGGTTTAAGTTGCTCACAAATTGATTTCTGTATAATAATGCAATAGATGACATACTTCAAGACTTTACAGGGAAACATCCAATAGCAATCTCTATTCTAGCCACTTGGGAACAATAAGCTAGATAGATATGCAGATAAGTGAGGAATTCAGAATTGAGAGAGAGAGCCTACTAACACTAGTAGTTTTCTTTCTGTTGCAGAACTCCCTCACTCTTGGTTATAAATGTTGCTCTGAGACACTGGCATGTGCCCCAACGTTCTTATCAGCATACAGGAGTCTATTAAATTAATCTGTACATTGACCTGGATTACTCCTCAGAGTTGATAGGTAGTTTAGAGAAAAGGACAATAGTTGAGGTAGTGATAGTTGTTGAACTCTGACTGATGCTGGTAGAACAGAGACATGGCCCCATGCCACAGGCATGAGGCGAGGAGCAGGGAGATAGCATGTCAGAGTTGAGAGGTACAAGTGGAAATACTAGAGTTCAGAGTTTTTGAGAGAGCCAGTCTAGTAACCCTAGTGGTGTTCTTTCTGTTGCAGAACTCCCTCGTGCTTTCTTATAAATTTTGCATTGTGACACTGATGTGTGCCACAACACTGTTGGCAGCATGCTGGAGTCTGAACTAGATTACTCCCGAGAGCTGAGAGGTAGTTTAGAGAAAAAGTTAGTGAATTTTAAAAAGGGAGGGTAAGGTAAGAAATAAAAGAGAAGGTCAACCACCCACATTGGCTGAGAGACTGCCTGCCACGCTCATTGCACCTGGGAGTCCAGCTCTGGGAACCCCAGAAAGGGAAGGTTGACCTTCAGGAACAATAGCTGTTCCACCGAGACATGGTCTAGTGGTCTGGTGAGAGGTGACAACATCTAGAGCCATACTGAACAACTTCACACTCAGCAAGCTGATTGGTGGACAGCTCAGGTGTTCCCGAGAAACGGTCACCAGATAGGTCACATGACAGATTCTCCACTAGCTCCTCTAACTACTAGTTGACAGAAATCTCTCCCATGTCTATCCTGTGTGGCTAGGTAGATTCCAACCCATCCATTTTTGCCAAGACCCTGGCAAAATATCCTTCCCCCATTGATGCTGCTTGCCAACCATGGGGACAGGCACCACCCTGCTGGCACTGCTGCTTGGGGTCCCTGGTAGAGATGAGGCCGGTGGGATGGTTGAGCCAGGTCTGCCAGCAAGTGCTACACCCCACTCTCTGGCCCTCTGCTGGTTGGACACTATCCTCATGGTTGACACTGGCTCGCCCTTCTATTCTGCAGCATATTTGGAACAGACACTGCCCTTCTTGTGTTGATTGTACATGCTAGTCAACATGTGTTCCTGGCTGAAGAAGAGTGGCTCCAGGTGTTTGGTGACAGCTCCAGCCAAGTGCTTCACCACCTCCTACACCTGGTGTGTCAGCCACCCAGCAACTGCTAGGTTGGCAAGCATACTGACCCTCCGCCACCTGCCAAGTGTTCCTTCAGTCTCACCATCAGAGGAACCACTTGTCTCAGAAGGGCTGTCAAAGCACTCACAGTCTCTGTTGCCTTTATAAAGGGCTGGAGCACAGAGACCAGCTGGGAGATGTTGTCCCAGTCCTGCTTTGACAGGGGCCAAGAAACTGGAAAATGTTCATTAGGAAATGCTCTTAGGGGCTTTAGTGTTTCACCCAGAGGAGGCTGGGGGCTCAAGTCAAGGATGACCAGCTGCTTCTGCCACTCCCATATCAGATCACTCCCCTAAATAATTATTTGCTACCTTTAAGAAACAGCATATAATAGAAAACTAGTTAATAAAAGTTGCCCTTGGTTCAATCCACTGCTGTTGTCTAGTTTTATTTACCCGGTTTGTCAGCAATTCATAACGTAATATGAATTACAATTGCTAGTCCATTGTAGATAAGGTGATTCTCAAAGGGACAAGAGTTTTAATGGGATAACTGGATGGCAATACCATACCTTTTTCTATTTAGTTTCATGATTTATTTATTTCTAATGCTTTTCAATAAATGCATTGTTTCTTTAATTGTTAGGTGTTAATAGGTAGAGCTTCTTGTCCTTGCTTTGGTAGAAGGGATCTGTTTTACATTTGGCCTTAAGATGATACTGTAAGAAGGAGATTGATGATGTCAGTGTTAATCATTCCTTTTACTCTGAGATCAATACATCTGTATTATGTGGGGGAGGTCTCTGAGGAAGGCAGTTAAGATGGCTGATGTTACTGTTGCACAGTTAGAAATTGAGAAGAAGGATGATAATGAGATCTGCTGGAATATGCATGAGTAAGGAAAGCTGTGGGTCAAATGGACTATTAATTCATGCAGACATTCTTCAAATTAATGCACTTGTGCCCAAATAAGGGAGCCCTTTCTTTTATAAATCAGAGGTTTATCCTGGATTTGACCCTGGGTTTGACCCTGGGATACCCTACAAAAGAAACCTGAGATTTTTCACCAGGCTAAGGCTTCTCCTGCAAGTCTTGTAATATTGCATCCTCATGCTGATGAGAGACAAATGGCCCATGATGATACAAAATTTTGGTTGAGGTTTGAACCCAAACTTCCCAATATCTTGTCCTATTTGGTATGTTACTGGAAGCTGTCAGTATATGACTGCAGATCCTTTGCTACCTTCCTCTGCTAATCCATGCTTCTGGACTCTTTGAAAAGAGAGAAATATCTTTTCTTCCCTGAATGGATCTTGCAAGCTTGTCCCAGATTATATATATATCCTCTCAGATGGCATCCTACTATTTGAGAACAATGGTCTGATCTATTCTTTTTCCCTTTTATATTGAAATCAAAATATTAATTTGTTATACAATAAGAATGGGATCTCTAACTGTTGAGTTTGTGCAGCTTGTACAACAGGAACTGAAAGAGTTTCACAGGAGAAGGATTTACCATTGTATATAGACTAAACCAGGAAGCAATCGAGGAGCTATTTTCCCATAAATGCATTGTTTCCCTCTGTGTATAAGTCATATGTGGTGTCACTGATGCAATTTCCAATAATCAGTAGTCACTAGTGGCATTATCATAGACACTGGAACTTTTGCTCCCACAGTTTTTGAAAGCTGTGGCTTTTTTGACCTGGGTTGGAAGCCTATGATTTAGTATCTGTTAAACTGACAAAGTGATGGATGAAACAACCCTTGTCCCCAGTATAATTAGTGTCCCAAGGTTGTTTAGTCAATTTAGATCCAAATATAACAACAACAACAACAACAACAACAATTAGATTATAAGAACCAAGATTTTATTTAAAATATTCAACAGTTCATATTTTAGTTAAGCTTTATAAAATTACTTAGATCATTAAACTTCTTTGTATGGCAATTGTAATACTTGACAACCCTCTGCTGCTTAGCCCTGCCTCCCATCCTGTCCTCTCATCATAGCAGTACAACCTAGCAATACTACTAGCTATTTTTTCTAAATAAAAACTTCACTTTAAACATCACCACAATTAAAGAACTTCTTGAAACACCTTACTTGGTTTTTTCCAGCCAGTGTGTCATATATAATATTCAGCAAAGAAAGCATCCAGGAGGTATGCACATGGATTAGAACCTTTGGTACTGTTCCATTATCCGGGTAGAGGCCACTAGAAGGTGCTAGAGAGAGATAAGAATAGTACATTTATGGAAGTGGAGGGTAGGTTGAAGGAGTAAAACCATTTCCCCCCTTTTTTTTCCTGTTATTTCCACCACCCACCTATATCCCCGCCCTGGAAACAACCTTTGCTTATGATATGGGAAGGGTGGGGAGGTGGAATAACCACCTGGATAATGGAACAGTACCAAATCTTTTAAAGTGATTAGAAACACTGCAGCCTCTGATAAGTGGACGGAACTAGGTTTGACCTTTTCCATCATAATAACAGCCCATACCAATACACCATTGCCAAGGGAGTTATCAAAAGATGCAGCATTCACTAGTTACATTTTCTTACTGATAGTTAAAATGGCTTTTGAACACATCAACTATTTAATAGAAACAATTTCCAAATAATTAGCTGCTGTTCCACAAATCATGCTATTTGTTGCAAAATACTGGTCAATGAATTATACGTTATTCCCCTGCAAGGGAGAAGAGCAGAAAGAAGGAGGAAGATGAGGAGGAGGAGGAGGAGGAGGAGGAGGAGGAGGAGGAGGAAAGAGGAGGAGGGGATTAATCTGGTTTCTTTACCCAACAAAGACTAATTAAACTAAATACCTGCCTGTTTAAAACATTGGCACACATAACTATTTCCTCCTGGTCCTTTTCCTATCTAGTGTGGATAGTGGTATGTTATAAATGCATTGATAGTTGTTTTTTTCCTATTGATGTAGCCTGGAGAGCAGAAGATCTCACATATTAGCTGATCCCTTGCAAGAATTGACAGTAGGATGATCCATACATAAGAGGATGGCATCTGCAAGTGTGTGGGAGTTTTCAGAAGGCCAGAAGAAGATAAAATGGTTCTGGGAACCTCCTAATGATCCAACAAGAATATAACATCCCTAGTAGTGATGAATTACTAGGTAAATATTGGCAAAAAGTAACATAAAACTAAGAGGACTGAGAAATGGAAAAGGGGAACCTGTATGTGTGCATGGGTAGCTGGAGCCTTAGATAAAAGTACTGCACTTAGATAACTGGTGAGTCTGGTATCAGTAGGGTAGTGAACTTGCCCTTGGTTTTAGTCTAGACTTTAAAAAGTCATTAATTTATAGAATCTTAGAGTTGGAGGAGGTCACATAGTCCATCAAGTCCAATCACCTACCATGCAGGAATATAGAAAGAAATCACTCATGAGAGATACTCATCAAATCTCTGATTAAATACTCAAACAAAAAGAAGGTTTACTGCCTTTCAAGGAAGTTGATTCCATTGCCAAACAATTCTTACAGAAAAAAAAGTTCTTCCCAATGTTTAAGTGGAATCTTTTTTCTTACAACTGTTGCAATCAGTTCTCTTTATACTCCCTGGAGCAGGAGAACACAAGAGCTATCCAAGATGCTGCATTCAATCCCCCAAATGGGTCTAGGATTTTATTTATATATTTCCTTTATAATTCAGATTGAATCATGGAGTAGATTCACTTCTCCACTGACATCAGAGTATATACTCTATCCCATGGCAAAATTGTCTTGCAGATTTCATAAAGTTGAATGTGAAGGCAGTTTGAGGGAGGAATTTTCAGAACATGTTGGATTGTGATTGGGTACACCTTGATATGGTTTGGGGCAAAATAAATAACCTAAAAAGCACATTTCTAAACATTTACATTAAAAAATGATCAGGGAGAATCAAAGAAGAGCCTTTGAATAATATAATATCTCTGGGTGAGAGGGGACAACCATTCCTAGCTTTCTCTGTTCATGTAGTTTTTAGCCAACATGCTTGGTTAAAATCATAAATGGAAAAAGAACAATAAAGTGGAGAAATGACCCAATTTAAACTTTTTACACACATGTATTTAAATATTCTGTTAAATATACATTTGACTATATTTTATCATAAAATATATGTGTTGGCACACATTCTTGAGGAAATGTACGACATTTGCAGTAATGTGTTTTGAACCTCATATTATTATAAGAAGTACAAATGAGTTGTGTTTGCTTTAAAATTCAGTCTAAATGAGACCACTGACCAGACACTGTCCTCTGAAATGTGCTCAGGGCCAATGTAATTGTTATCAGACCAGAAAAAAAAAATTGCTTTGGCTGTTTAAAAGTGCAGAAGTAAAATAAAGTACCACCAGCTATACAAGCTAGACACAAAATGCTGCTGTCATTGACTAGAATGGCATTAAGACTTTGCTAATCAGCCCTGTCCCTGTTTGTCATCCTCTGCACTCAGTCATTCAGATCTAAATGATCATAAAATTATCAGGCCCATCTTTAAAGCACTTCACAGGCAGGGGCCAGGGAAGGCAAGGAGGGCAGGATTGCAGCCTGATCAATGAGCCTAAAGCAGTCACTTAAGGAAAAGTGTGGTTTCACTGCTGAAATAGCTAATTGGAGCTGATTTTGTGCTGTCTAAATTCACCCTGAAGAATGAAACATATAATTATATTAGATGCAAATGCTGTGGTCATAGTGACACCTGTAGGAGAGCTAGATGGGTTGTGGATGTTTTACCACTTATGTTTGGAAGAACTGCCTTTAATTAACAAATTGAAAAAATATGTTCATTCCCCAACACTTTCAAAATGAGGGTTTTTCAACTAGAGGAACCCAGAAAGAGGAAATAAGGTATCTGGGGGATACTGAAGACCCATCTCTTCTGCCAGAACCTATTCAGTCAATGTTGACTTGTGAATTTTAACCTGTAGGTTGAATTTTAATCAGTATTTTATCTGTGTATATTTGTTATATGTATTTTCATAGGGTTTTGTTTTAATCATGTTGTACTTCGCCTTGAGTCACAAGGAGAGGGGGTTATTATTATTATTATTATTATTATTATTATTATTAATATTAATATTATTAATAATAATAATACTACACATTGTGCCTCTTCTCTTCCATTCTCCCTTCTGCAGACACTAAGGGGCTGAGTGTAATTTTGTTGCACAAAGCTTTTCTGCAAATGTATAAACAACTTGACAAATTTCCAGCTTACTAATGTGATAGTAAAGGACAAGCAAAGTGATCAAAATGCTGGAGCATCTCTTCTACAAGCAATTTTATACTTCGGTTTTACTTAAGGTTTGTTTGGGTTTTTTCTCTTTTTTTAGAAAAATGGTGAATGATTTAAATGGATGCCAAGGAGATATATAACATCATATAGTGCCTTGCAGAGATATTCACCACTTAGGATTTTCCACATTCTGTTCTGTTACAACCTGGAATTGAAATGAACTTACTTGATGATTGTTAGTTACCATTTCATGTAAGTAAAATATTCAGTTTGTTGAAACTTCACAGTTTTCCAAGAATTCTAAAAGTTTATGAGCACAGTCAGCATGGTGTAGTGGCTTAAGTGTTCAATTTTGTTTCTGAAAACTAGTGTTTGAATAATGAAAACTAGTGTTTGAATAAATCCTCTGAGCAACCAGGGTCAAATCACGTACTCTCTACCACAGAGAAAATAAAAGGCAAACAAATATTGTGGTTGCCAAGAATCAGAAATGATTTGGGAGACACAAAACATAAACAAAAGCTATGAGATTTCGACTACGCATTTCTTTAGTGTCTTTAGTATCATTGGTGTTTCCCCAAGTCTCTCCCTCCCCCAAACTTTTTTATGGAGCAGAGACATTTGTAGCATCACCATATTCCTGACTATAAAATCTGAACATCTACTTTGCATAATATGCAAATTATTTCAATTATGGGATTATTTATTTACTTCCCAATTGTGCAAATTTAGCATATTAGTAATTGCAGGTCTTTTTCCTACCACAATGTATCTAACTTGTTGCCATCTTCAGCAATGTCTGCTATTCCAAGAGAACTAGTATGAAATCATGCTTAAAATGCTGGAGTGGGAACAGAGGAAGAATCTCATACAAATCCCTGTTTTATCATGGAATTTAACATACGACTGATGGCTTTTCCCAAGGTAGATCATAATAATCATCCCTGCCATCACATTCTGTCATGTACAGACTATGTGAAATATACCTCATTTAACACCCTTTCATTGTGTCCTGTTCTGACCATGGAAGTAATCAAAAACCATATTCCACTACAGGTGTCTGCCTAATGTTTTTTACCCATCAAATATTCCAGTGTAGCTTCCACACCCTTTTAAAAATCTGCTAGCAATATTGTGTTCCCTTTCACCAACAGATGTATGACATCTGCCCTGTGGAACCCCGGCTTCTGAAAAACAATATCTGGATAGGGTAGGTATTGGCTCAATAACTTCTCCACACCCTATTTTCATTCCCTATTTATTTTTCATCTAGCATGGCCAAGTGCCCGAGGGTGCCCTTCGCCCCTCCACACTAAGCGTGGTAGTATAGTAGATCAAATAATACAAATCTTAGGGCATGTCTTCTTATCATAACAAAAATCATACTGATCATACAGGCTCAGTGCTTCTTTTTTGAGCATTGAGTCTTTAACCAGGTCAAGATGATCCCCCCCCCCTCTGGTGAACAAGTGCTGTAACTGGAGGGGGCCCCTTGCGTTAATCAAATAGAAGTGGCAATAATGCATTCCAACGTAGAACTCATTTGACTAACCATTCAACAATGATGAACTCACCCCTGCCCAAATCAGAGGCAACATGGCTGCAATTGACTTCCACGGCCAGTAGATCATTCTGATGCCACAGATCAGGACCTTCGATGTAATGTGCTGGACTAATAATGTTGGAATATATTAGTTGAATGCCCAAGAACACCATCTGCCTATCTGCTGTATATTTTGGGACCCCATGCCCATTGCAAATGTTGCTGAAGCAACCCCAATTCAAAATGGTTGTGTGACCATCTTAGTGCCTGTAATCTCTAGTAACCCCAAGGCCTTGGATGTCACACTTCAAAATTTGTACTTGGTATCTAAAAGGGAATTCATCATCATGGCAAAACAAATAAACTGGAGCATTTCTATTAAGTTGAACATATCTCCTCAGAGACAAAACTGGACAAAGTCCACTAATGCACTAGTATTAAGCTCCATCAACCTGCCTGTGCCTTTCTGATCTGGTGCAGAGAAAATGGCCAATTTGAATGCATCAATGCTTCAATATCAGATCAGGACATGAATTAATCTCGTTAATTCAAAATGCCCCTCAAACTGCTGCATAAAAAAGCACCACCTCATAGGGTGAATGATAGATCTGTTCCCAAGAATTTGCTAACTCATGTAAAAATGTCAGGAGAGAATACTTCTGGAACATGGCCATACAGCCCGGAAAACATATAACAATCATGTAAAGTATCTCGGGATAGGGTAGATAGTCTTTCCTGATACTTCTTTCCCGATACCATTTCTTCATGAGACTAGTTTGAAAAGTCTGAATGACCCTGTGCTTTTGATATAGATGCTAATGCTGCTACCTTGCTAAACCCTTAAAATGCAAGAGTACACAGAATTGCAGAACCTCATCCACGGGAATGGATCATGATGGAAATATTAACCTGAATTGCTCAAATTCTTTCACCACCCTACTATAATCTCCAACCCAATCTCAGAACTCTAATGCTTGAAGCATTCCTGCTGCTGATGGGAAAGAGTATCCACTACCTCATTTTCAACACCAACCACATGCCGAGCCAAATAACAGAGTATTATACCTAAGGTATGTTTGGATCTTGATAACACAAAATTAACTAACTGGACTGCAGCCATATTATCATACCAGAAGTGGACCACCAAGTTAGAAAACTAACCAGTCCACAGTATAACTATGATCACAAGAAATGTTAAATCTGTCAAAATGCCAGTTTGTGCCCAAGCTGAGGGACAGGGGGAGGCACACCAGTGCCCTCCAAAATAAACACTAAAACCCACAGAGCCTGCAGCATCTGATGCCATGTGTATGGCATTCTGGAGGAGGAGCTCGCATCTCCAAAAGCAAACTGCATTAAAGCTAGCTAGTTTGCTAAATATGCAGATCATCCTGAATCTCCCTATTGAGATGAATTCTGTAATAGGGACTTACAACTCCAGCTATGACATCACATAGCCTGCAAAGGAATGACCTGCTGGGGGCAATTACCCTGAAAGCAAAGTTGAGATGCCCAGTAAGGATCTGAAACTCCCTAAATGTTGCCTTATGTTTGTTGTTGTTTATTCGTTCAGTCACTTCTGACTATTCGTGACCTCATGGACCAGCCTACGCCAGAGCTCCCTGTCAACCATTGCTACCCCCAGCTCCTGCAAGGCCAAGCCAGTCACTTCAAGGATATCATCCATCCATCTTGCCCTTGATAGTCCCCCTCTTCCTTTTTCCATTTTCCTCAGCATTTTCCTCTCCAAGCTTTCCTGTCTTTTCTGATGTGGCCAAAGTACTTCATCTTTGCCTCTAATATTCTTCCCTCCCAGTGAGCAGTTGGGCATTATTTCCTGGAGGATGGACTGATTTGATTTTCTTGTGGTCCAAGGCACTCTCAGAATTTTCCCCCAACACCAAAGTCCAAAAGCATCTATCTTCCTTCACTCAGCCTTCCCTATGGTCCAGCTCTCTCATTCATAGGTTACTATGGGGAATACCATTGCTTTCACTATGCAGACCTTTGTGGCCAGTGTGATGTCTCTACTCTTCACTATTTTATCAAGGTTGGCCATTGCTCTCCTCCCAAGAAGTAAATGTCTTCTGATTTCCTGGCTGCAGTCTGCATCTGCTGTGATCTTCGCATCTAGAAATACAAAGTCTGCCACTGCCTCCAAGTTTTCTCCTTCTATTTGCAAGTTATCAATAGGCGTAGTTGCCATGATCTTGGCTTTCTTGATGTTTAACTGCAACCCAGCTTTTGCGCTTTCTTCTTTCACCCTGGTGATAAGGCTCCTCAGCTCTTCCTCGCTTTCGGCCATCAGAGTGGTATCATCTGCATACTAGGGTTATCCATATGTTCGTAAAAATTCTCCTACCGTAATTATTTCGTATTGTTCCCGTTTTTTGACACGAGTATTGAAACGTTTTCCCTGGGCGCAACTGGCAATGTAATACAATCCATCGTTGGCCCATTCTGTAATTGTGTCTTAAAATTTTCGTTAATTTTTTTCCTCCAAATTTTTTTTTTAATATTTTTTGAATATTATTATTTATTTATTTTTTTCTGCAACCTAACATGAACGGGAGCCTAGCGCAGCCTAACATGGCTCCCGCTCCCTGCCAATCAGAGTCTTCCACGATGGCTAAAAAAGGTGGGGGCTAGCGTCCTCCGCGTCCACGTGTAGAATTGCTATAAAAATCGCCTCCGCATGGAGCCAAGCCATTCTGGGTTGGGATACCGAGGAGAGAGGGTGGTTCGCGCGCGCCGTGAAGCTGAGAGGGCAAAGTGACTGGGGGTAGAGGCTTGTTGCTGCTTAGATATTGTGTTGGGGGAAAATTGGCTTGGGGCTTGGGGCAGAGTCCTTGCTGTGGATGTTGGGAATTTTTTTTTCCAAAGGAGTCTGCGTCCCTCCCTGCTAGTGCTGAGCTTTGGGTTGGTTCCTTCTCCTGAGGTAGACCTTTTGCCATTCTATTTTTCCTTTTTTGGAATAAAGCAATCACCCCATAAGCCTTTCTTTCCAAGCCTTAAAAGGAGGGAGCTTCAAAATTATAGTTTTCTAAGCAGCACGTCTGCTTCCCTGTAAGCGCTGAGCTCCTGAGGGAGAACTTTAGCCTTTCCTTTTTTACTTTTTCTGGAATAAAGCAATCACCCCATAAGCCTTTCTTTCCAAGCCTTAAAAGGAGGGAGCTTGAAAATTATAGTTTTCTAAGCACATCTGCGTCCCTGTAAGCACTGAACTTCCCTCACGCTTTGTTTATAATCCCAAGCCCCCGGGCTGAGTGTTATTGCATCAATTACAAAGACACACATTGTTTTCAAACCTAAAGGGTACATTGGAAGAAATAGTTTCCAAAGGACGTGGGGCACCCGCCAAGGCATTGCTTCCCTCACGCTCCATTACTATTCCCAAGCCTTGGGCTGAGTTTTATTTCTGCCATCACAAAGTCAGACATTGATTTGATTCAATAGAGGGTCCACAGCAATTTATAGTTTCCAAAGGACATTGCCAATCCTGTCAAGGCATTGCTTGGCGTGTGCTGCATTTCTAATCCAAAGTCTACACAAGTAGAAGAGGGACTTTTACAGTGATAAGAACCCAATTGAACAGGAAATAAGACTTTCAAACCAGGAACAGGTTTCTTCAAATATTGAAAAATAGTGTATTATAAAAAGTTATGAAAATTCACCAAAAATCATAGGAGACAGGAAACATTCTGCAATTTGTTGAGCAAAGAGTGTGGAATGTGTTCTCCCACTGTACCAAATTTGATGAGAATAGCTCAAGAAATGAGGGTGGGAGACCCCCAGAAAAGTCCCCCCCCGGTTTCCTGTTTTTTGGCGATTGCGCATGCGCGTCTGCCATTTTAGAAACATTTTAGAAACATTACGAATTTTTGGAAATATCCAAAAATTTTGGGTGAAACATTTAGAAATAATTTCTACATCGAAGAGCCGGCACCCCCTACTTTAGAAACGAGAATTGAAACATTTTTTCCATTGATCAGACAAGCCTACTGCATACCTAAGGTTGTTAATGTTTCTTCCAGCAATTTTAACTCCGGCCTTGGATTCATCAAGCCCCGCACATCGCATGATGTGTTCTGCATACAAGTTGAATAGGTAGGGTGAAATTATGCAGCCCCGCCATACTCCTTTCCCAATCTTGAACCAGTCTGTTGTTTTGTGATCTGTTCTTACTGTGGCTACTTAGTCTTTATACAGATTTCTCAGGAGACAGACAAGGTGACTTGGTATCCCCATGCCACCAAGAACATGCCATAGTTTATTATGATCCACACAGTTGAAGGCTTTAGAATAGTCAATAAAGCAGAAGTAGATGTTTTTCTGAAACTCCCTGGCTTTCTCCATTATCCAGCGGATATTGGCAACTTGGTGCTTCGTTCCTCTGCCTTTTCTAAACCCAGTTTGTACATCTGACAATTCTTGCTCCATGTATTTCTGGAGTCTTCTTTGCAGGTTCTTGAGCATTACCTTACTGGCATGTGAAATAAGTGCCACTGTACAAAAGTTTGAGCATTCTTTAGTGTTTCCCTTTTTTGGTATGGGGATAAAAATTGATTTTTCCCAATCTGATGGCCATTTTTGTGTTTTCCATATTTGCTGGCATATGGCATGCATCACCTTGATAGTCTCATTTTTCAAGATTTTAAACAGTTCACGTGGGATCCCGTTGATTCCTGCTGCCTTGTTATTAGCAATGCTTTTTAAGGCCCATTCAACCTTACTCCTAAGGATGTCTGGTTCTAATTCACTCAACACACCATCAATATTATTATCTTTCCTATACAGATCTTTTGTATAGTCTTGCCACCTTCTCTTGATCTCTTCAGGTCCTTGCCATCTTTGTTAGGTCCTTGCCATCTTTGTTAGGTCCTTGCCATCTTTGTTTTTGATCATGCCCATTTTTGCCTGAAATTTACCTCCAATAGTTTTAATTTTCTGGAAGAGGTTGCTTGTTCTTTATATTCTATTGTCTTCTTTCACTTCCATGAATTGCTTATTTAAAATAGTTCATTATCTCTTCTGGCTATCCTCTGAAATTGGGTATATCCCCCCCCCCCCCGCCCGGCCCATCACTGTTCCCTTTTGCTTACCTTCTTTCTTGGGCTACTTCCAACCTTCCATAAGTCCAAAGGCATTAGAGTTGGAACTTATATCCTAAGATAAATCAATGGATTCTAAATTGGAAGTCCTGCAACTTTTGACCAGCTAACCTGGAGAATTGATGCACTGTAATCAACTCAATCCCCAGAAAAAATGATCCTTGTGGCAGTGCAATCAGTTTTTTTTTTCATGTGCCAATAGAATTCCCAATGAAATTGTTCAAAATGGGGGATTAGATTAGTGCATTGACCAATACCCACTCCAGGCAATGTAGCACTCCAAGCAATCCTGAAAGAGAGTAAACAACCCTTTTCAAAAATGTGCTAAATCTTTCAAATGCATTGCATTACATGGAACACCCCATTGGGATTGCTCTGTTTTAAAAAAGGAAAAACCCAGAAGGGAGATGCTGTCAGGGTGAACAGGAAGCAAGTGAAAGCTGGACATTTGGCTAGCTCAGCACCCACCTGTCATGGACTCGTATCTGGTGTGTTCAAGACACCAGAACACCTCAATGTTATGAATTCACAGCCAAGGTTGAAGAATGAAAATATCTGGGACCCTGTGTGGAAAAGAGTCTGATAACATGAACTGGTTCTGACTGGAAGACCTGGAGGCTGAATGGAGGAACTTTCAAGAGTTGAGGGGTGGGGCTTTTAGGGGTATTGAACTGAGAAGTTGCCTTGTTTTGTTTATTCATAACTTTGTTGTATAGTAGTAACCTAGTATTAAAGTATTAAAGAAATGAGCCTCAGTGGCACCATAGGCAGAGCTGGCCCTAGGTATTTTTCAAGTGTAGGCGAACAGAATTTTGGCACACCCCCCCCCCCCAAACCAATCACTGAAAAATAAAAGCGTTGGATAAGCAAAAATGTTGGATAATAAGGACAGATTAAGGAAAAGCCTATTTAAACATCAAATTACATTAAGATTTTACAAATTAAGCACCAAAACATCATGTTTTACAACAAATCAACAGAAAAAGCAGTTCAATACATGGTAATATTATGTAGGAATTACTATATTTGCGAATTTAGTACCAAACATTGAACAGGGATATAGGGCAGTGTGGACTTAGATAACCCAGATAGCCCCCAGTATTAAAAAAACTCTAAAATCAGGAAAATAAATAAAGAACAACACTCTGAAAACAGGATAAATCCAGACAGTAAACAATCAGGGACAGCTAACACCTCCCAAAAAAAAGATTTTCCCAGGCAAGAAGAAGCCAGGCCTTGAAGCCACAGGGCCATTAAATGCTAATCAAGGTGGTTAATTAGAGTTCTTTCTCCCACCCTGGACCTTCTAGAGATATAAAAACCCCACTTGCCTCACAATCTCTGAAGGCCCCAAAGGCAGGCCCAGCGCGGGCACTCTTTCTCTAAATTTCTCATACCTTCCTAGAATTCACAGATGAAAGTTTGGTGAAGATGGTCAATGTTATTGATAAGGAAAGAGTGAGGGCAAAAGGGGGTGGGGAATGTTAAGAGGAGAGAGGAACTGGGACATCTGGGAATTGTAGTTATAAAACAGGCATACTCTGTTATCCTTACTATTGGGGAAACTTCTGCTCCAGCCCAATGCTTTCTGGGCCTAGTTTAGTGCAGGCATGTGGCTTCTCCCTTCCCATTAAATTAATGGGGAAAATTCAGAGGCTCCATTCTGCCTCATTTTTAAAGCTATTGGTGTGAAACTTGATACAATGGCAGAACACATGTATCACTCTTTGCCTATCAAGTTTCATAATGTTTTATCCATCCACTGATTTTTTGGGAATTTTCAAATAAATTTAAAACAACATTTTTAAAAGGCTACAAGAACTATGCCCCTGCCTCTCCCTCCCTCCTCTGTCAGCCCTGATTGGCTGAGAGGCATGCCAACATGTTTGGCCTCACCTCTCAGTGGGGCTTGGTCACAGCAGCATCAGAAGACATCCAAGACAGAAGAAACAAAGGCGCCTTTTGATTAAAATTCTTAATATTGGGAAGGCAGTGAACAGGTGGGTCAAAACTCACTTCAAAAGTGCTTTAGATCCTAATTAGATCCAAATTTAATGAGCATACAAACAAATTGCACAAGCCTAGTAATTACCATGCAGGCCTCACATCAGTTCCAAGATTTCCTATGTAATTATTTGTAGAGCGAAACCGCTTTCCTCAATACCAGTTTGAAACTGCATTACATGGTCAATGTAGATGTACCTCTGTATCATTTGTTCGATTTTCACAAGGACCCTTCATTTTGGCAGAAGGTGGCAATAGAAGTTCCTTCTTTTGTCATTTTTTTCATATTCTTCAAGAAGTGGACCCACATCTTCATGTTTTTTTCTGCTTGCTCTTGATATATCTGACCTCTCTCCTTTATTCTTATTTTTTCTTGCATGCCAAATTTTATTCTAGTCCTCTGACATTCTTCCTGTTTTCCAAATATTTTGCAAAATAATCTGTGCCTGTTGCATTTTTCATTTGCAACGAAGAAAATAAACTCAAAGATTATTGTTGTTTACATTTTCATATAAATATACATTATTTCATTGTTTCATCAGTGCACCACTACTCTTTCAATATATACTGTAAATTATTATAATTGTCTATAATTTCCTTTCCCCACTCCAATTGTTATGATGACTATGTATTGCTAATATATTTCACTAAATGTCATAATAATAAATGGCCTATAAAACATTTAATTTCATTCAATATCTTTCTTTAAAATATCAGAGTGGAGTAAGTTACAATTTTAATATATTTTTCAAAATGTCACAATTTGTAAACCTGTCAGGAAATTCCATAAACCCACTTCCAATATGTGTAACTCAGCAAGTCCTTTGAATAATATGATGGTTTCATTAATATACATAATTAGTACTATAAAGAAAATATATTAAAATATCTATTTCTTCAGGCTAAATAATCCCTAGACATACAGTAGGGTCATAACCGTTTGTATATTTGAACAGGAAATATTGGAGAAAATATTAATCTACATATTTGCTTAGTTTTTAATAGCACACTCTGAAGCAACTTCTGGAACAGAAATAGAGAACAATTGTAGATTTCTTCAAATGCTGATAAGTTGTTCTGTAGCCATTTTATTTATTTATTGTTACGAATATGGTGGATATTTGAAGCAGGAAGGCTTGATTGGAATGATTTGTCTGTCTAGATCTAGTTTGCTTTTCTGGTAATTGTCTGAATTCAAAATCCTACATATTTATTCATTTTAGTTCTGAAATTAGGGTTTCTAACTCTCATTTTCTGGGAGGCTTTTCCGCATTAAAACCTCTGTGGCCCTTGTACCTGTCTCCAATGTCTTTGTAAAGTAATTAAGAATGCCTTTGGGGAATTATGCTCCAAAGCCTTATGAAAAACTCCAAAACCTCTCACTACTCTTTCCTGAAAGCTCCCCAGAAACTGTCATGAAGAACTGTCATGAAGTTAGACCCAATCTTTGGTCCACCAGATGTTTTGCACTTCAATTCCAATCATTTTTAACAGTGGGCCAAGTTGGTTTTTGGGAGTTTTGGGGGGTTGAAGTTCCAAATACTTGGAGAAATAGTGGTATCTGTGAAGATTATTGAGGGAGGCTGAAGCAGGAGTGGATAATGGACATTAGTCTTTAGTTCCCACATGGTTTTCCACCCCTGTTCATGCAGCAGTTTTGGCAAATGTCTGGGGTTCTGAACCTTTTATGTCATCTTGTAAAAGAACTTTAATCCCTTAAATAGTACTCTGTTATTTAATATACTCATAAAATGAAATGTTTTCCATTGCAGTTCTTCTAACTAGGCCTTAAAAATATATCATCTAAATAGGATGCTAAATAATTTCAAAGTTATTTTGGGATGTGTTAGGGCACATCCAAACAGGGCATAAACCCGCTTCAGAGCAGGTTAAAGAAACCTGCACCGAAGAGGGATTAAGTCCCCATGGGTGCCCAAATAATTGGGCTTTCCCGGGGATAGAAATGACATGCCAGGAGGTAGGAGAAGAAGCGATTTTCCTCATCACCCCCACCTCCTGGCATGTCATTTCTACATGCCAGGAGATCTCTGGAGAGGTGGCATGGCAGCCCGGTGAGTTTTTATTTCATTTTAAAGCTTTTGGCGGGGGGTGGGGGGATTAGAAGGCACCCTCTTTGCTTCTCTGGGCTTTTGGAAGCCTGAAGAAGCAAGATGGGTGTGGGAACTGATCCCCGGGAGCACCCTCTAATCAGTCCCCACAGGCCTGATACCCCATTAGAACTGGGCCTTTGAGAAAGGCTCAGGCCTAATGGGGTATGAAATTAATTTGGGACAAAGCAGGGTTTCACTTGGGCCCTGAAGCCTCTTTTCACCACAAACCAGATACTGTCCAAGTGATCCAATGTAAGAGTCTATTAAAAACAGGGGATAATGCATGACTCCTGTTCTGCACTTTACCTGCTCCTTTTGATTCTGTTATGGTGTTTGTTCTTATTAGTTTTACCTGATAGTTACACAGTAGGTTGAAGTGGTGTAATCCTGGCCTAGATTCCTTGCTATTAGTCACACTTCACCCCTGGCTTTATGTTTATTTTTACTATGTGAGTCCTACTCTGGCCCATAGTGCCATCTTGTTCAATTTAGGTATTATACCCATTGGTTGTAGAATCACCCAATGGAGCAATTTGCAATTGCTTTTATTAATGTTTTTACATTGTTTTTTAAAATGTTGGAATTTTAATTATGTTTAAGTTATTTGCTATTATATTGGTTTGTTGTATCTTGTATGATGCATGTGTACTGAATGTTTTTCTATGTGTAAACTGCTCTGAGTCCCAATGGGAGATAAGTGGTATATAAATAAAGGTGGTGGTGGTGGTGGTGGTGGTTGTTTTTGTTGTTGTTGTTGTTGTAATAAAAGCTGAATATATAAAAACAAAGCAAATATAAAAAAGGAAGCAACATTCAAAAGATTATTTCCATAAAGCCAAAAGCCCAAAAATCCATTCAAGGAAAGTCTCTACAATAATTCCACTGAGATAGTCAAAGACAAGGTACATAACGCAAAGGAAGGCAGAAACTATGCCTCACAAGACCAGGATGGAGGAACAGCTTGGGTACTTGAATACATGAATTCCAGGCCCATGAAATGGAAAGCTGTTCACCTGAATGCAGCATTGTTCTCGCGAAGATTATACCAGCATGAACTACTTTAAAAAAGTCAGAATCCCTCCCATGAGATCATTTCTTTTGCACCTACCATCCCATTTCTTATCTTTAAGTCGCTTGGAGAAGTGAGTCTGTCTTGATTGCAGGCCCTGTTTTCTGTATTCCAATCTTTTTGACCTTGATAAGCATTTGTCTTTCCCATTTCCCTCAGTCTGCACTTCTGGCAAGTTCCCATGGGAATGGATATCACCTTCATCGTTCTCTTGGCAACTGCCAGGAAATTCTTAAACATTGTTTGGACGCCTCGGGTAAAAGTCCAACAGGTCCTACATTTTGGGCCCTGTCTGGAAGGGCCCTTAGATGTTATCACTCTTTAATGAGCACCTAGGAGCATGCATATGACAGGAATCCATGCATATAGTACTGTATACGTACTGCCAACCCAGTTGCATGAAATATATATTTTGTTTTAGCCTTTTTGTTGACAGAATGTTTGCGGTTGGAAGAGAAACACACTTTTGCTTACTATGAGCCATTTAAACATAATAGCAGTTCTGTGCATATAAATACCAAGTTACTAGAATAATTTGAAACAGGAAGGTGAGGATGAGTTTGTGGTCACTAGTTAGGCACCTTCTTCTTTCAGTCACAGCAGTGATGCCTACTGAGACTAGCAGGATGGATAAAGGGAACTATCTCAGCAATGTGAGTATAGCTAAAAGCAATAGCATCTGATGGAACCAGCAGCACCTAATAGAGCTAGCTTCTACTCTCCTAGGTTGCCCTGCACTGATGTCAGGGCCAACAGAAACAATCAAGAAGCTTCTGAGCAAAGGAGAGGGATTTCAACATTTAATAGTTTCTGACTTTCTAATAGTATTATTGTAATGACCTTTGTTCCTTCTTCTTCCTTCTAGGTGACCTACTGGGATCAAAATCTCCCATTTACCTCCTGTCTTGCATCGCCTTTCAGTTTTCCTACTAGACAACATTTATCCTACGAGTTCTAGTAATTCCAAATGAGTGTCCCTAATTATCCCATCCATTGATGCTAAACTTGATACTAATTTACTGCTCTTGACTGGCTTCTTTGAACAGTGATCATCTTCCTCACTGCTAATAGACTAAATTTAGACTAAAAGGCCTTTCCGAGAATATGTGCCTTATGACAAAATATTATGTTTTAATGGCTGTTGCAAAACTCAGTGAAGAACTGAAACTGTTGGTGATCCAGACCACCCAGAAAAAAAAATGCCAAATGATATTGCAAGTGGTGGTGGTGGTGTATGCAGGATGACACTTTCTGTTGTTCTAACAACCATCCCTTCTTGAGTCTTATTCAGAAAAGCAGTGTACATGGGGCCTCAGTGTAGACTCACATAATACAGTTTGAACTGCACTTAATTGCATTATATGAATCTACACTGACCACGTAATGCAGTTAAAACTGCATAATTTGGTAGTGTAGATCCAGTCACAGTCTTTACTTCAAGGTGCTACAAGATCCCTTTGCCTATCAAAATACATAAAATCCGACAAACAACACAGACAATACAATAGCACTCCCCTTAAAACACCACAAAAAGTATTTGAGGAATGAAAGTAGAAAATTTATATCCAAGTAAAGATAACTGTATTAAGATTTTATCTATTGGGCTGGCTGTTTCTAACTACTATACAGGAATATATGTGATGTAAAACAACTGCTATTATTCCTTTTCCAGCTGACTGAGATAAAACAATATTTCAACAAACCAAAACAATTCTAGTATGGAACTAACTGAAAAGTCATACATGTATTAATTTTTTTCCCCTCTAGTATATACCACCGTCTTAGCCAGCAATAACAAGAACTATCTCTGGCCTCAACTGATGTTGTGACTGCGCCTTCGGGGATTATGGTTGATGGTGATGGAATTCGAAGAGGAAGAAAAAACCCTCGTGATGAGGGTTCACTGGAGGAGTTGCGCAGGAAGCGACTTAGAGAGCTATATGGGGGATCTTCTGAGGAAGATTCAGATGGGGAGATGGATGCTGAGGAACAGGTGGTGGCTGGGGAAGCAGGCACTGAATGGGCACAGCCACCGGAGATGTCTGGGGATTTGGGGCCTATGGATACTTCTGAACCTGGGGTTTCTGCAGGAGCTGATCCCAATTGGGATGCTTGGAGAAGGGAGGATGGTTCTTTAAGTGTTCATGGGGCTAAGTGTGGGCAGGATGATTGGGACTCCGACGAATTGCTAGGTACTCCAGATCCACGAGCTCTAGCTGTGTGGAGTTCAGACTCTGAGTAGATTTGGGACACCTGGTGTTTGGGTGTGAGTGTTTGGTCACCCAGGAGGAAGGGGAATAAAATGGGAATGTTTGGCCACTGCACTTTGCGTGTGGCAAGGTGTGGCTGAGGCGCCATTGGGATCTCTGTGTTTCCATGAAGACTGGACTTGGACTATGATTTGAATCTGCTGATATCACCTAGCTTGGCTCTCGCTGTGTCTTATCGTGGACCTGTTTTGGATGACTGCACCCTCTTCGGACTTTGGATTGAATTTGACCTGGCTTCTGTCTACACCCTCTGACTGACGGCTACTCCCGGCTTCTGACAATTGGTTTGTCTTTCGGAATTTCTGCTGCCTCCTGACCTGACCTTGGATTCTTCGGACGACGGCTATTCATCATCCCTTTGAGGCTTTCGGCTTATCTGCACCGTGGAAGCAGCTTTATTGCTTTTCTAGTTTGTTTATTTTCCAGCAATTAACTCTATTTGTTTTCCAAAGCTGAATTGAAGCGTTATTTAGTTTTTTATTGAATGCCAGCATGGGAAATTAGCGTGGCTCGTTTTTGAGTTATTATTGTCCAATCTACTCTCGAAACACTGAACAGTGAAGTGTTTCAAGGATATTTCCTGTGTTTATGTTATTTTCTGGCTTATCTTCGGAATAAACTCTGTTTTGTATGTTAACTGGCGTCTGACTCTTGACAACTGACTTGTAATGGTAGAGCTCAATCTATAATTTTATAAAGAATAAGGAAGCATTTATCTTCATTTCACTAAGCAGGATATTACCCCAAAGTATTATGAATTGGGATGGGGTGCAAATGGTGATGGAAACATTTAGATCTCAAGCATCTCAGGCATATGAAATGCTACAATATTTATATTGGAACTTGAGCAGGTAGAGAGTGAAACTAATCTTCCACACAAATAATTGAGTCCTTATAAGAAATTGAAGCATCTGCTTATTTAAAAGGGGGAAAAGCATTACAATTGCTATACTGATTAGTTTGTAATGATTACAAGACTAGCTTTTCTAGTGCAGATATCTGCTGTCACCTTGAGATACAGCAAAGTTATTGTTCCCACACAAATGTACTTGCAAGTAGAAAATCAAATTGCGTTCTTTTGAATCTGAAAAGTATTTTGTTTTGTTCCCATGATAAATAGACTCACAACTCAGATGAATAACCTTTTCTTTCCTGTATATGATCACCCTCTTCAGTACGAGGCCACTGTATTTTGTACCACTGTGCATCAAGATACTCCACCTGACCAGGAACAAAGTCATAGTACATTAACTGCCATATGGGAATAACTCCCTTTAAAACAGGTAGATTCATCCATGCTTTTTAGCCATATATTTTATTTACTGCAGGGCTGGTCCTCCAGTTGGAGTAGGACTACAGCTCCCACCATTCCTCACAATCAGCAGTGATGCCTCGGATGTATGGTATTTTAGTCCAACAACATGGTGTGAATGTTATCTAACAAGGAAATATTATGTCTGGTACATTCCCTGCTGAGTATAATTTTTACCATGGTTCTTACTAGATGAAACTTTTTGGATTAGAGCTGTCAGATGCAAAGCTAAAAGCTCAATGAATCAACATGAAAGTATGCAGAGGCAATGTTTCCCATCCCACTGTGGCCAATTTGCTCATCCTTCTCACCTGCATAAAGTCCATTTGTGGAAGTTACTTCCCACCAAGAGACATGCTTGATTAGACTCACATGTGTTGCATATGATATCAAAAGATGTTCACAGTGTATTCCATGCCCAGAAATTACTTGCTGAAGGGATATGTGGACCCCCAAGGGGAGGTGAGAGAAAATATGTCACTATGCATATAACTTGGGTGGGCAACTGTATTGAGAGCCTGATGAATCTCGAATGAATCCACTTTCTGCCATACCTCCTCAGAATTTTAATTTGTTTAACTCCACTCAAATTTTCTTTTCTAAAAATGACTTGATATTCCTATGGATGTACAATGCCAATCTCTCTTCTTTTCTCTTTTGTACTGTTCCACTGAACAGCAATAGAGTTTATTTGTGAGAAAGCATGCACAAAAGCATACAAGGAAGATATTTGAAAAGATGTCATAAGGAAGAGGGAGCAGGCTTGTTTTCTGCTGTCCTGGAGGCTAGGACTCAGGGCACTTCCACACAGGGCTTAAACCCGCTCCAAAGTGGGTTTAAGTCCCCATTGGCACCCAAAAGATGTGGGCTTTCCTGGGGATTGTCCCAATTCCAGCATGATAACTACTATGCTGGAATGGGGTCACTTCAAACCTCCCAAGTCTTACAATAAAAATTAAAAAAAACTTACCGGGATGCCATGCCTCCTCTCTGGCAGCCCTCCAGGTGCAGAGAGATGACATGCCAGGAGGCCGGGGGGTGGGGGGTGGGGGGAGGGCAGGAATGATTTTCCTCCTCCCTCTGACTCTTGGCATTCTGAGATATGGCAGATAATTTTGTTGGCCTTTTTTCTAATCTCCAGGGACTTGGACTACCTGGGAAAGAGTGTACTTAGCAGACTGACAAAAAGGGGCTAGGAACTACATTGCATCCTTTCTGGCTAAGAATGAAAAAAAAACATATTTCAATGTAAATAAAAGTTTATGAATGTTTATTTCTCTGTGTTGAGCAATCCATACTCAAAGGGCTTGTCTACACTGTAGAATAAAAAAAATATTGATTTGAATGCAAGAAATGGATTGAAAGCAATGAACATTTATGCCAAAATATTAGGGGTGTGAATGACTCCAAAAATCTGCTTCATTTGTATTTACGAAATTTGTGCAACCTCTGTTTTGATTTTAAAAAGTTTTGAAGACTTCCTAAGGGGTTCAAATTGCATTTAATACAAAGTGATGACAAATTAGCTATTTCTTTCCTTTCATTATTATTTTAAAAAAAGTCCTGCAAGGGCTAAGCTATACCTGGTGAAGGAGGAGGCCCCTTCGGGGCTTGTGCTGGCTCTTCTCTGTCCACTACCTGGTCTTATGTGAGCAGGCCCTGCCTTGGGTTGGGCTTGGGAAGAGCCGCACCCCTGACAGGGAAACAGGCCTTGCTGAAGGCCTCTGGCACAAGAGTACCATTCTTACACAAGCAGTCCCTGTCCTCTCTCTCCCCACTCTACGTTAATAAACTTTAATAATAAACTTTATTTTTATATCCCGCCCCATTTCCCTGAAGGGACTCGGGGCGGCTCACAACAGGGACAAGCCCAACAATGACACAACATATTTGACAAAAACTTAAAACATTTCAACAATAAACAAAATAATATAATGAACAATACATTAAAATCCAAGCAGATAAAATCAGAGTAATTAAAAGCAAACCAGCGGGGACAGGTTTCACAAGGTGCTATATCATGGACATAAGTAACAGTGATAAAGTGCCGTACAGTTTTATAAACATAGAGAATTATTCTGATGACAACTCTACTGGGCCTATTCATTCAAACGCACGCTGTTGAACTCCCCTTTGTGGTGAGCCATGCATCTGGTGGAAGAGGAGGTCCCATCATATGCATGGCTTGCTCCAAGCCCAGAGCAGGGAGAAAGAGAGAGAGGAAGGGTGACCAAGGCAGGGTCTGCTTCCAGCCCTTGCTGGGACCACCTCCTCTGCCATGTGAGTGGCTCACCATGAGGGGGAGGCCGACAGAGAGTGGGGGAGAGAGAGGGAGCGAGAGCAGGCCTGCCACATTGTGAGGGCATGAGGAGGGAGAGGGAGGCAGATGGAAAGAGATAGAGGAAATGTGAAGCAAACAAATTTCTTTATGAAAACTCATAGGTTTTGATTAGGTTGTGTTTGATGGGAGTGGCTCTGAGGGTCATAGATTTGGTCATATGTACGGATTTAATGAAACACTTATGATTTATGACTCTCTTATGATTTTTTGCACAGCCCTATAAAATATATAATCTTAAGAGTGACTCTATATTCCTTCCTTTTATGCTGAAGTTGATTTCATGCTGAAGGCTGGCATTTTATATTTTATGATATACACATTCTGAATGTTATTGGTTTTTTCTTCAGAAGAGAATTCTAGCTTCAACATACCACAGATGGAGCAGTGGTAGAGCTACAAACTCAGTCTTATAAGATACTGTTTTATCCTTATTTCAGTAAAATAATTTCAGTACTACAAATTCCCATTTATACAGAATTTTGTTTTCTTGTTCTTGTTTTGCTTCTTTTGCTTGAATTAGAACCAAATTTAACACCCTTGGCTTTTTGCCTTCCTTTGAAATCTACAGATCATTGTGACTCTTAGTCTTTAAAAATTGACATTTCTGTCAATTTTCCAGAAACACTAAAGGCAGGCAACACTATAAGCAATACTCTACAGAAAGTAGAATAGTTGATCTAGACTTAATCATACTCACTCATGGCAGAAAGCTTATATGTCAGTTTAATCAGCTCTTGATTTTAGTTTGAAAGTGCTGAACATTATTCCCCTAATAGATTTAGTACTTTGACTAACTTCTTTAAAGTTCATAGTAAACCCCAGAATAAATTTACAACCCCACAGGCATTAAATCCCCACATACGCATTAGAGTCAGTTAGGATTAACTTCATTTATTGGGTCTATTCTAATTATGATTAAACTTGAATTCATGTTATTTTATCTAGTCAACAAATAAGATGAATGAATCTGATAGCAAAAATGGATGACCTTTAGAAACATTATAGCATAGCAAGTTTTTATCGTTTAAAAAAATGTAAAATACAATAATTAAAATTATGTTGCAATAAGAAAACAATGTTTTGATTCTTAGATCCCACTGAAGACACACAAGTTGTATAGAAAGTGGTAATTGCAATTGCAGTAGGTGCACCAAATCAATTTTTGAAGGGTAAGTCAACATATAAGTTAATTGTTCCCATGATTTTAGTCCAATATAATTGGTGTTCATTTGAATTCACAATTTTTTCAATTCATCAACTAAAACTATTGTATATCATATATTTACTTAATACTACTGTCAACTACTTTTTCAGTAAAAGCCAAAGATGGTCCCTGGATGATCTACTTAAACTTATGGATTAAGAATATTCTCTCAAGATTTTGGAAAAATATTTGCCATCTTAACTCAGGAATTCAGGGATTGTGACCCCCCAAAATAACTTTTAGAGATCTTATTATTGAGCAACAGCAGGGAAAACATACAATCTGTTCTCAGTATGATATTGACCTGAAAATCTAAGTGAATTGAGGAAGCTTTGTTATCAACAATGTAGTGACACACTTGGAGTTTTATCTAGATATTAAGAGAGCCATCTGATGATCTCAATCAGTTTTAGGGATAGGATTCAGAACTTTGGATACCTCAGGAAGATTTTTATTTCCATTCTATGTCATCCAGTACTAATCTAAAAACCTTTTAAAAGTGCATGGGTTTTTTTTTTTGAAAGATGCCTAACTAGACTTTACTTGGTAGTAATAGTAATAAGTTTTATTGATTAGCCCTAAGGGCTTATCACAATACCAAACAAACAGCAAGGCTTGATAGGACTTGATTACACTCTATATAGAAAGTTAAAATAAGGCACTTATAAAAATACAGTAAATAAATGTGATAAAAATGAATATATACATCGTATTTCCTTATTACCCCTACAGTTTACCCCGATCAGCCCACTTGACTTTACTTGAAAGACTGCTGCTTCCACTATCTAGGATGAAACTGAGTCAGGGACCACTTCACACATTCCTCCTCCCTGTACCATTTCACCGGTAGTTGCCAGTGAAATGGGAGGCACTCAGGGCATCTCACGGCGCCCCTCATGCCCTCCCTCCTTCCCCCATTAGATGGGGGAATGAGACAAGGTGCTTTGATGCCCTATCCCCATCAGATGGGGAAAAGGGCAGCAATACCCATTCCTGCATTGTCATGTTGCCATTTCCACCATCAAATGGGTAAAAGGGCCAAAAAAAGGAGGTAGCTCCATTGCAGTTACCCAAAACACACCTTACCTTTCATTGTGGCTGGGGAAGCATCTTGCAATGCTTCTTCAGCACTTCAAGCATCAATGAGGTGGGGCTTCCTGAGCGTCATGTGATAGTACTCAGCAGGCTCCATCTCTAAAGTGCTGCAAAGGGGCAATTTGTCTCAGTGTGATGAGGTGGAAGGAAAGAAGCTATTTAATTTCTTCTCCTAAAGCTATAAATTCTCCTTCTCAAGTATCCATCTTTCTGGACCAAAGTGTATTCATAAGTGGAAAAAAATGAGGCTGAGCTATGTGATAGAACATGGGAAGCTCCCACACACAACTGGCAAGAAACTAGGAACAGCACCACAATTGTGTTATGCAGATGTATGATTTGGAGTGTCCAGCTTAGGGAAGGGACTAGGTTTGTTCTCAGTCATCAGGTATCTCATCAGGATAAACTTCTGATTGTCAGATGATGAGATAAGGACATGGGACAAACAGGAAAGGTCTGTGGGTGAGATTCAGAGGAGAATTGGAGCTGGCTAAGCATCAGGCTGCAGAGAAGATGAGGCATGTCATGATAAATCAGCTTCTTCTCTGTCTAACAGCAGTACCTTAGCTAAATACATGACTATTCTGAGGCCTAGTGGTATTGGCTTAAATCACTGTGACTTACACCATAATACTGTATACAAAATGCTTTCCCTCTGTCATGTAGAATCAACTGTGTTTGCAGAATACTTCCAATGTAGAAGATAAAGTTCCAAATCCAGATTTCTGTATGACCTACTTTTTGATAACTGTTGATTGCAATGCCACATGGTATTTCCCACTAATTTTATCTGTGGCAGGTAAAGCAGGGAGGATTTAAGAGATCAATGCTCATCTTGGAGCCCGTTTTAGTTTAGTATACAGAATTAAGAATGCTGTTTCAATGTGACTTTTGTAGGCAGATCAAAAGCAGTATATCATGAAGAAGAAATCCATGGCATAACCATAACTCAGCAGAGGTCTATTATATACACCAGTCTATCAGTTTATATTGATATTAAAATTGATATTAATAACAATATTTTAAATTGTTATCAAGTTGAACAGATATGAAGGGCAGAGGTTTTCAGACCTGTTGATGAAGATGACCCCTTTGCTAGTAACCATTCACTTGGGTGTGTTCAATTAAGAACAATTAAAGACATTGCAGGTCAAAACCAATATTTATATACTGAAAGCTAGAAGTAAATCTCTGTGCTGGGATGGAAAGAAATCCCTAAATGGAAGTTCTATTGGTTAATATGAGAGACATTCAATGAAATAACTGTTGTGATTTTAAAAAACTGTTTTTGTCAAATCTTTTTAAAAAATCCCCCAAATTAGTAGATGTATGAATATTTCTGAAAGTTGGAGAAAATGATCCCCTGGTTATCTTGTATCATTGTAGAGAAAATTCAAGGAGATTGTTTATAAAAACGTTAAAATTCCCTCAAAATCTATGGGTAAGTGAAACATTCTGAAATTTGATGGGCTAACAGTAGTAAATGTGCTCTACAATTGTAGCAACGTTCATCCAAGTAACTGTAAAAATGAGGGAGAAAGGAGCCCCTGAGGTTTCCCCACTAGTGCAAATACTATAATGAAAAAGTAATGAAATTTCATTGCTCTTGTTATAGTAACAAAAGTTTTACTAACTATACTTTAGCCACATCATGAGAAGTCAGGAAAGCTTGGAAAAGATCATGATGCTGGTGAAAATGGAAGGAAAAAGGAAGAGAGGCCGACCAAGGGCAAGGTGGATGGATGGTATCCTTGAAGTGACAGGCTTGACCTTGAAGGAGCTGGCGGCGGCGGCCGACAGGATGCTCTGGTGTGGACTGGTCCACGAGGTCACGAAGAGTCAGAAATGACTAAGTGAATGAAGAAAAAAAAGTACTTTGGAAATTCTTGAAACAATTTTTTATCGATTGGACATGCCTATTGAAAACGTCTGTTAACCGATGAAATCTTTCCAGTATGGGAATAGATAATTCATACATTAATTAACAACCATGATTTAGTCAGCAGGAAAGGAAGCTCGTGGCTGGAATATTTTGATTGCCCTCAACCTTTTGTTTTTGGATAGCGAATATTATCTTCCAAGTATTCAAATAGGTAAATAAAATCAATTTGATTTGCAGTAGAAAAATGGCACAGCTGCAAAAGAATAACTGAAGATATTAGTATGGGATTAGATTCAACATTCATTAGTTTTGTGATAAAAGGTATATCAGAATACACCTGTCTTAGCTGGAGCTCTAGATAGTTCCTGGCTTCACATGTTAGACTATATATATTTTTAAGTGATTACTTCTCAATATTTCCTAAGGCTCTAATTTCTCAACAGACATTTTGAAATGCCATTGCACTTACATGTATTACCGTTTTGCAATTAGAACCAGAAAAATGATTGAAGTGCAATGAAGAGTCTAGAAAGTCTCAGACTCCTTCCACACAGCTGTATAGAATCCACATTGAACTTGATTATATGGCAGTGTGGACTCGGATAATCCAGTTCAAAACAGATATTGTGGGAGATATGTCACTGTGGAAGGGCCCTCTGAGAGGCCAGTTGTAATAGGGCTAAATAGCTTGAGTGACCCAAAGTGCTCTCCCTTCTTCTTTACGTATTCTAACTACCCTGAGATGCAAACTGACATCCCTAAAGATGGCTTTCCAGCTTTTTTCTTCCTTCCAGTTTCCTTAACTCCTCTTTAGGAAGAAGCTCAATTACATTAGCATGCTGAGTAACCTTCTGATCATAGAATTGAGTTCCTATAATAAAACTTTCAGTTTGTTTCTCTAATTACCCATCTACATTAGAGAAGGTAGGCTATTTTAAATCTATTATATTTTAATCTGTTTTTACCACACACTATTATCTCTTTGTCTTTTTTAACTTTTGTATGGCACTTTTTAAATTTTGACTAAAGTGTGGGATTGTTTGCCACCTTGAGACCCCACAGGGAGAAAGGTGGGGTATAAATAAAGTTGATAATAGCAACAGCAACAGCAACAGCAACAGCAACAGCAACAGCAACAACAACAACAACAACAACAACTATCTGGAGTAAATTTGACTTGGGGCAGTCTCTGATACAGCATGTTATGTGCTGAATGAAAAGCTATCTGGAAAATTTTCCAGATGGCCCAGGACCACTTCAGCCCTGCTAGGCTCTTATCTCCTCCATGTCACCCCTGCTCCTAACTGGCCACAGGTACTAGTCAATATGGTCACATCTGCTGTTGTCAGAGAAGGGTGCTTGCACAACCAGCAAGAGGGAGGGGGTTGATGTCTTTTTGCTAGTCAGTGAGCACCCTGTTCTGACGCCACATGTGCAACAGGTGGTAGCCAAGTACTCAGACAAATCTCTGTGGCTGACTAGGAGCAGTGGCATTGGTGACATGGGCATGAACAATTCCCTGATTAGTGCAGGGAAGAATGATGGTGGCAGTGTCCATCTGAATAATGAATCAGGCTAAAAATGGACCTGATCCAGCTGTCCAGACTGCCCCAATAATCCAGGATTATCTGAAGTTTCAAGCAAACTCTTGGGTATTCCTCAAAGTCAGACAATAACTCCCCCGAAAAAGGTTGCCTCACTAGAGACTGCTGTGCACCATGAAGTGGTCCATCTGCAGTAAACACTTTTTTTTTACTCATTCAGGCAAGCCCTAAATCATTGGTGTCTTTCTCCTTTAATAAGGATCTCTAACCATTGAACACATACTCTATAAATGAATACATGTTGTCTAATGCAACACTACAATCACTTCATTCTAGTGGAATAATAATCCAACTCGCTACACAAAGAAAAAATGTAAACATGAAAAGATTTCCCCAAAGTCCTAGTGGTCTCTTTGGAGGAATATTCAGCAAGAATAATATATTTGCAATTTTATACTATTTTTGAAGTATGAAAAGCACAAAAGGATTTTAATCTCCAAAGTAGTCTCTGGTTACACATTTTAACATATAATAAACTCAAAGGGGGTGAATAGATTCCTCCACCAGAGACATAATTTCTCTTCAAAGATTGTTTGATATAAAAATGTTTCCATTTTTTGAAGATTATATAAGAAATATATAAATTGCTTTTCAGCAGAAAGGAGTCTTATCTTTTGAGTTTGCTTTCCCTTACCTCCCAGGAGATGTTTGATCTCAGAAGCTTCTTTTGGAAGGATCAGTTTCAAATATTTTATCAGGGATTGAAATTATTGTGGGTCAAACTAATGGGCTAATGCGTCAATATAAAAACTACCTTACAGATTATATTTCTTTTGAGTAGGACAGGTGCCTTCAAATCTATATGGAAAATGTAATTTAACAGAATGTGTTGCTCCTGTGACAACTTGCACAACAGATTAGTTTTAAATTGTTATAGATTTTTAAAAAATTTCTGTTCCCTGCTAGATGTTTACTGTGTTATGGATTTAAACACACATGCACATACTTCAAGGGACAGTAAATAGATATGTCTATGCATAATAAGAATGGTACTTCAAAATGGACTTCATTTAGCAGAGGCCATCCAGTAATCTGGGTGTCTTTTAAAAGGCAGTTAAAAGCTGGTATTGAAATGCTGTCATATTAAGCTGGACGTTTCTTTTTGCTAACATCATCTTTTCTGCTTTTTTCCCTCTTGAGTGGAGGTGCTTTATGAAGTACCTAATAAAATAACACAACTTGCTCTTCTCAAACCAACAGTATAGGGTAGATAAAATAAAAATGTATTCTGACTTTATGTTGGTGTAAATATTTTTATGCAAGTGTTCTCTGAGCTTCTACAAGGGAAAAATTCTATTTGAAATTACACAAACCTTGTTATACTGGGAGTAGACAATAGTGCAGACTGTTAAACTCTATAGACAGTTTTGTAAAGCTGGGTCTTAAAGACAAATGAGAAATGAATGGATTCATTGCCTAGAATCATAGAATCGTAAAGTTGGAAGAGACCTCACAGGCCATCCAGACCAACCCCCTGCAAGAAGCAGGAAAATCTCATTCAAAGCACCCTGACAGGTGGCCATCAGCCTCTGCATAAAAGCCTCCAAAGAAGGAGCCTCCACCACACTCCACAGCAGAGAGTTCCCCTGTCGAACAGCTCTCACAGTGAGGAAGTTCTTCCTAATGTTCAGGTGGAATCTCCTATACTGTAGTTTGAAGCCATTGTTCCGTGTCCTAGTCTCCAGGGCAGCAGCAAACAAGCTTGCTCCCTCCTCCCTATGACTTCCCCTCACATATTTGTACATGGCTATCATGTCTCCTCTCAGCCTTCTCTTCTGTAGGCTAAATATGCCCAGCTCTTTAAGCCACTCCTCATAAGGCTTGTTCTCCAGGCCCTTAATCATTTCAGTCACACTCCTCTGGATGCCTTCCAGCTTGTCAACATCTCCCTTCAACTGTGGTGCCTAGAATTCAACACAAAATCCAGGTGTGATCTGACCAAGGCAGAATAGAGGGGTAGCATGACTTCCATGGATCTAGAATTTACCCCTATTTATGCAGGCCAAATCCCATTGGCTTTTTTCGCTGCCGCATCACATTGTAGGCTCATGTTTAACTTGTTGTCCACAAGGACTCCAAGATCTTTTTCACACGTACTGCTGTTGAAATACAGAATGGGTGTCTCCCATTCTGTATCTTTGCATTTCATTTTTTCTGCCTAAGTGAAGTATCTTGCATTTGTCCCTGTTGAACTTCATTTTGTAAGTTTCGGCCCATCTCTCTAATCTGTTGAGATCGTTTTGAATTCTACTCCTGTCTTCTGGAGTGTTAACTATCCCTCCCAGTTTGGTGTTGTCTGCAAACTTGATGATCATGCCTTCTAACCCTTCATCTAAATCATTAATAAAGATGTTGAACAGAACCAGGCCCAGGACGGAATCATGCGGCACTCCACTCGTGACTTATTTCCAAGATGAAGATGACGCATTGGTGAGCACCCTTTGGGTTCATTCGCTTAACTAATTACAGATCCACCTAACCGTAGTTTTGCCTAGCCCACATTTGACTAGCTTGTTTGCCAGAAGGGGGACCTTGTCGAAGGTCTTATTGAAATCTAGATAGGCTACATCCATGGCATTCCCTGCATCTACCCAGCTTGTAACTATCGAAAAAAGACATCAGATTAGTCTGGCATGATTTGTTTTTGGTAAATCTGTGTTGACTATTAGCAATGACTGCATTTGTTTCTAAGTGTTTGCAGACAACTTCCTTAATTATCTTTTCCAGAATCTTGCCTGGTATCAATGTGAGGCTGACCGGATGGTAATTGTTTGGGTCGTCCTTTTTTCCCTTCTTGAATATAGGGACCACATTTGCCATCTTCCAATCTGCTGGGACTTCTCCCGTTCTCTAAGAACTCTCAAAAATGATTGCTAGTGGTTCCGAAATAACTTCTGCTAGTTCCTTCAATACTCTTGGGTGAGGTTGATCCTGCCCTGGAGATTTGAATTCATTTGGAGTGGCCAGGTGTTCCTGGACAACTTGTTTCCCTATTTGGGGTTGGATTTCCCCCAACCCTTCATCCACTCCATGTTGCTGAGGTTGAGGCTGGCTTTCTTTTTGTGAGAAGACTGAGGCAAAGAAGGCATTAAATAGTTCTGCCTTTTCCCTATCCCCTGTGAGAATTTCCCCATCTTCTTCTTGCAGAGGCCCTATCGCCTCCTTGTTCTTCCTTTTCCTACCTGCTTTCTTTAAAAAATCACCCCACAATCATAACAGTTGTCTTAATGGATTGGATGCCTGCTTGGAAACCTTGCTTTTGGGGAGTGTGCCTTGAATCCTGTATGCTTCCTATATGTACATAGGGTTCCCTAGGGAAGAGGGCGAATATTTGTGTCTGTATGGGATGTCTCCTTTCAGTTTAAGATTAATAATGTGTGGTTGCACATGTGGTGCCATTGCACTGCAGATAGGGATTGTATACAGCAAACATTGTGTGTGGATATTCATTGCATGTGACACATGGATTTACAAGCACATTCCTGCATTTGGTCACACATTGGTGTAACATTGCCATTCAGTACAAGCAAAATTAATGCATAACTCAGCATGTGGAGATTTATTCTTGCACAACCTCATCAGACCTGCCACTGGAATTGCTATTCATTGTGGGGAATCAGGCAATGCCCTGTCTGGAGTGTTGAAAACCCATCACTCCACATGCTGCATCATTCAACTACCTCCTTACGTCATCCCACGGGGATAGTATCTGCCACCTGGCTTCCTCCTATTGACTGCCATTGAACACAGGAAGCCCCCCGTGTTGCCACCACAGCGGCATGCACTGGCTCCTCAATAGTTTTACTAAAGAGCCACACTGGAAGCAGTTTTACATTCTATCAAGAAACCAGTGCATGTCATAGAAAACTACCACATGTGATGAGTTGTAAGCCAGTGAGAGATACTTCTAAGTAAATGCATTCAGATGGAGGATGGGGAAGATGTTTTCTTATGCAATGCCCTAAAAGCAAAGAATGAATTTCTTTTCTTATTAATGCCATAAAAGTGGATTCAGTTTTCTCTTTCAGGAAAAAGTAAAAAAGTTAAGACTTGTCAAGTTGAATATGGCATAGACCTCCTGTATCTATATGGCATATCTTTCCTCATTTCCCCAATCCAAACTTAAAGCTTTTAAAGAAGGGGCAGCAGCAGGAAAGCATCAATCTATATTCCTATTGCTGGATAGTGGATACATAACATTGAAGAGTGGAACCACCTTTTTGCTACAACTTCCCTGTCACTCTCCTACTCTCCACTATCAAAGAGAATGGGCATATTGTGGGGAGATGCAGCAGCTAAAAGGTGGATTTGGTGGGTAAGTATTAAAACACACAAGAGCGCTGTCCTGTTTCCAGGCTTGTAATTCTAAGGAGTGTTAAAGTGGCTTACAATTAAAGAAAAATATTAACAAGCTGGAATGTGTCCAGAGAAGGTTGACCAAAATGATCAAAGGTTTGGAAGAGAAGTCCTACAAGGAGCAGCTTGGAATATTTAGCTCAGAGAAAAGAATACTGAGGGAGGACATGATAGCTGCTCTATTTATTTATTTACAGTATTTATATTCCGCCCTTCTCACCCCGAAGGGGACTCAGGGCGGATTACAATGGACACATATATGGCAAACATTCAATGCCAACAGACAAACAACATTCAGTTTTAGACAGACACAGAGGCATTTTTAACATCTTTTCCAGCTTCACGATTCCGGCCACAGGGGGAGCTGTTGCTTCACCGTCCATTGGTGGCTGTTCTTCCTCTTCTTTTCCTCATGAGCAGTTTTTTATGGTGTTGTGGATTAGTTAAATTAGCCTCCCGCATAAAGCGTACCTAAATTTTCCCTACTTGACAGATGCAACTGTCTTTCGGGGCTGCTAGGTCAACAGCAAGCCGGGGCTATTTATTTATTTATTTATTTATTTATTTATTTATTTTTATGGTCGGAGGCTTAACCCAACCCGGGCTTCGAACTCATGACCTCTCGGTCAGTAGTGATTTATAGCAGCTGGTTACTAGCCAGCTGCGCCACAGCCTGGCCTCTAGAGACTAGGACATGCAACAATGGATTCAAATTGCAGGAAAAGAGATTCTACCTAAACAATAGAAAGAACTTCCTGACAATAAGAGCTGTTTGGCAGTAGGATATGCTGTTTGGGAAAACAGGGAAATCTTCTTTAAGCAGAGACTGCATGACCATCTATTGGAGGTGCTTTCATTGTGTGTTCCTGCATGGCAGGAGGTTGGACTGGATGGCCCTTGTGGTCTCTTCCAACTCTACAATTCCTTGAGAAGCTGATTTCTGTGTGAGATTTTGTAACTCAAAGGTTACTTGAAAAGATGCTCAATGTTCAATGGCGGAGCACCTATAAAAAAAATGGGAGTCATGTCCCTTTCAGATCAGTCTTGTGTTCTCCCCACCACACTCACATAACACTGTAAGGGTGAAAAGGGTGCATTCTGTTGAATGATTGCAGTGTGACAACATTTCATCTACCATGATTCAGTGCTATGCAATTACAGGAGTTGTACCGTGTTTCCCCGAAAATAAGACAGTGTCTTATATTAATTTTTGCTCCCAAAGATGTGCTAGGTCTTATTTTCAGGGGATGCCTTATTTTTCCATGAAGAAGAATTCACATTTATTGTTGAACAAAAAAATGAACATTTAATATATACTGTACGGTAGTTGTCATCATAAACCAGCATAACCAAACTGTGAATCCTATCAAGAATTTCTTGTTACTATCATTATTTCCATGTACAACTGGTATGTACATTTACCAATCCTGCATGCTCTGGTGTTCTGTTTGGCAGGCACTAGGCATGCTTCCAAACAAAAACTTTGCTAGGTCTTACTTTCGGGGGAGGCCTTATATTTAGCAATTCAGCAAAACTTCTACTAGGTCTTATTTTTCGGGGATGTCTTATTTTCGGGGAAACAGGGTAGTTTGACAAGACTTTTGGCCTTCCCTGCCATAAAGTGCCTCATCAAATTACAACATGTGTGCATCCCATTACTGGTTTGCCCCTGCCCAGTGATTTCCCAATCCCTTACTTCATGTTGGCTTTTGCCTCAGTTATAACCAAAGTGAAGATCCAAAAAAGGTGTATGAAAGGCACAACAAGGTTTTGTAACCTTTGACTTTGTCCTATCATGTGCAGTATCTTGGTGCACATCCACGAATATCTGGCTTCTATGCCTGAAGGCCATCAAACACTTACCTTCCCTGCAGTGCCATTTACCTTGAAGGTACAGGTATATACTCTGAGTAGTCATGTATCAAATTGTGTGCAAATATAGCTTCAGGAACCAAAATAGAAAGTATATCCATTACCTCAGTTAGCTTCATTTTCCTTTTCACCTATTGTATTGTTCATCATTCAGCCTTTAAAACAGCTTCCTCGAAATGTTTTAAGAAAGTGGCAGAGTATTTGGAGGCCTGCAGATTACTGAGAATTGGTTCATATCATCATTCTGTAGTCAGTGACCCAAAGAAAAATGCTATATTCAGCCTCTAATGTTGTTGTTAACGGGGAGCAGATAAAAGGAGCAATGTACTCTACCTGACCACATATTCAAAAATGGCAAATTGTGTTCATTCAAGGAACTGACTCACATGCACATCATCATGCATAGATTTCAAGAAATGATTCCAGGCTTTCATGCACCAGTGCACAAAGTTGAGTCCTGAAAAGTGAGTAGAATAGAGATATTTTTTTTCTGTTTCTCACAGCAGAAATTGTTTATATACCAATGGTTCATTTACAAGGCAAGGAAAATGTGCATATTTAGGGAATGTGCTCTGAAAAATGTTTGCTTGTTAGTTGTTGGTTTTATAAAATAGTTGAGATACTGCTAACCTTTTGTAATGCTAAAAATAATAGTGGAGACATGCTTCTTTAGTACCAATAAGGTTTCAATGAGACTCTCTAATTTATTTTGCATATTGCTACTTGTGTAGCACTACAATAAATACTGATTTGCAATGTGAAGACAGATTAATAAAGGCATAGGGTGGAAAAGAACCCCAAAGTGGTTGAACAAATGGACTTAAGTAGTATCATGTTTTAAGTTTTGTATGCTGTTTTTTATTTGATTAATGTTTAGGTGTTTAAATATTTTATGTTTTATTTTATTACTGTGTTTGGTATTATTGGCATTGAATTTTGCCAGTTTTGTAAACTGCCTTGTGTCCTCTCAGATGAGAAAAGCGGAGTAGAAATGCTGTAAATAAATAAAAGGGGTGGAAAAATCAGAAAATCAAATCATGCCCTAGACAGGGCTAAGAAGTGTTACATCAATTTTGTTTGCTAAAGGAGATAGGAGTACAGCTGAATGGGACTCAAAACTGCTAAAGATTAAATGAGTAATAACTTGGGAGGGGGCATGGGAAATAAAGAAACTGCTTTTTTATGTCAAGTCACCCTATATGGGTTGGCACTGTATGTACTAACTGACTTAAGAGTGCCAGTATTTGTTAGTTTTGACTAAAATGGATTTTTCTCCTTTTGGTTGAAAAACAGCAAAAAGGATTTGGGAGTGATTCACAAAAGAAAAATTTTAAAACAAAATTATTAAAACAGAATTATTCATGTTTTAAATAATAAATTCCTAGTGATCTAGATTGTAGTTTGTTTTGTTACTCAGAATACTTTGATTTGTGAGGAATTTGATTCCTGTTCCTAGATTCATCAACTGACTTTCCTGTTTAAATCATGTACTTTGGTACTCTTGTAATGGTTTCATCATAGTCTGAAGTATTTTACACTACCAAACATATATGTAAGATCAAATCTCACTGAAATCTGTAGCATTTGCATGTAAGTAAATTATGCATATGTCAGTAGGCTGCATAATGTTCTCATCAGATGAGGTGAATTTGATGGCATGATCCGGTTCACCTTCCCTTTAACCATGGAGACCACTGGCTCCCATTTCACAACACACAGCTACTTCCAGAGGGGCTCTGTGGTTAAAGGAAAGGCAAACTGGCACATGCCACTGTGGCCATAACATAGGAGGCTTCCCGTGTTGCACCAGGAACAATGGGTGAAAACCGGGTGGTTGAAGCTTCCTCCTGTGGGATGGGGACTCTAGTGAGTCATGCAATGTGGGGCATCTAGAGAGAGTGTAACCCTGTCCAAAACAGATTGATACACCACACCCCCATCCCCATGTTAGTTTGGTAAAGTCTGTACTAAATTTAGTTTTAAGCTTCTCTAACATCTCTTCTATTTGTATTTTTGTGTAAATATAGTCTAAGGATATTTCTGCATGTTATCTTTCTCAACATAATCATTGTTTGGCATACTTTATCTTTATATATACTTTTTGGTAGGCTTTTTTTTTACTATGACTACATCATGACAGTAGATGTGTGAATACCATTTGTTTGTTTGTTTTTTGTTTTAAATAGTTCTCCAGAGTATTCTGCTTAGTTTTTGGGGAAGATGCTAAATGACACTATGACTCTACATAGTGTACATGCATGTTACAGCAATAATTGGTGGAAGGAGGGATGAAACTGAGAAACAATGCCAAGAAACCTGTTGATTGCTGATATGGATATAACTAAAACTTACACTAATATATGACAATTTGGAGTATTATGGAAGTATCCTGAAATTAGAAGCAGATTAACACAAAAGATGGAGCCTGCTTTTAATTCCACCTGTTAATTTGGAAAGCACCCTTAGAACCTCATCACATGAATGAGGTCCCACAGAGCAATTCACCACCACCTATGGCTAATCAGTGGGGCAGCAGGGTAATCCTGGCAACCCATGCACCACCTTGCCCAGAAGCTGATGCTTCCCCATCCCATGTAGGGAAGGATTGCCACCACAGCTTGGCCCCATGGTTTTATATGAAACACTGTCAGGACACTTCATCCATGGGGCTCTGCCAGAAATACGTTGTGTGATGCCGTTTGGTGGGCAGCAAGGAGGAAGCATCCTAGGATGTTGTTCAATTTGCCTCATGTGATCAGGCTCTTTGAGAACAGTAGGAATGACCTGGACTTGGGAATCAGCTTTCAAAGTTTTTGAACACCTAGAATGGAAGGCAGAGCCATCAGGTCATCCAACATTTCACAAATAAAAACTAGGATACATGTTGTAAAGCATCATCAGAGGGTGATCACAATGAAAAAAAATTAATAATGAAGAAGAACATCTAAACAAGGAGCAGCTGCAGCAGATTTATCTTGCCTAGGTCTACCAGGATAGGATGACAGTCCACTCTCTTCTTTCCTCTTCCCCTTGCTGACTTAATTGAGTACAAACTACTTTTGTACTTTGAACTCCATTTGCAGCAGTAGACATAAGCTGAGGATGAAGAGAGAACAGCAGAGAAGGAAAGAGAAACTGGAGCATTTTATAAGCATCTGAAAACGTAGAACAGCAGATAATTAATTGGGACTATTGCTGCCAAATCTTAACAGTTTGAAAGTATGTTACATTCTGCCAATAGACTTGATAGATCATACTCAATGCCTTGCCTAAGATCACTTTGAATGTATGTGGCTAAAATAAAACATGTATCAGTGACACCCATCTTGATTACATTTTCCGTTATCTGCTGCACTGTAAACTCTGTCATATCGATGAAGTTATGTTTGACCTTCATTCCAGAGCACAGATTAAAAAGGATAAAATGAAGGGATTCCATCTGTCAAATGTTCAAACCTTGGGCTTTGTGTTTCAAGTTCAGCATATCATTTAGGAACCAAATAGGACAGAGCACAGAGCAAATAATGGGTCTGTTTCCATTTGACTTCTGGAAACATGAATGATCTTCCCCTTAAAGGAAAAGAGTAAAACTAGCCCATAACATTTTGCTGTTCAAGTAAAGGCCAAATAGTACCATTTTGCTTGGGAAGACTTTGAAAATGTGTTGCATTGTGCGAACATTGAACTGACCCTTCCTTGTCATGCTGCTGTGATGACAGAATATTTTTCCATTTGCACAGCACAAATGAGGCTGAAATAATTGGCAAATAAAGAGATGAAGAAGAAATGAAGGGAAGATACAGCAATAGTAAATCTCAGAGGTTTATGAAACTAAATTAAGTATGTGTGATCGATAAAAAATGTTTCAAAAGTCATTACAAAATTAGGGGGCACCAGCATTTCATTTCTAAAGTGTTTCTAAAGTATCATTAGTCAAAATTCTGTTACTATAATGAGAGTGGTTGATCGGTAATGCTATTACTTATTTTTTTTATCTCTTATAATTTTAATTTTGTTATAATTGTGAATTTTCTTTTGAGATCTGGGGGGTTATTTATTTTTCTTTGTTAGCATATTCTGACATAGAATGTTTGTTGTTTTTTGTTGGAAACTGCCCAGAGTTCCTTTGGGGAGATAGGGCAGTATATAAATAAATACATACATAAATACATAAATTATTATTATTATTATTATTATTATTATTATTATTATTAGTAGTAGTAGTAGTAGTAGTAGTAGTAGTAGTAGTAGTAGTAGTAGTATTTCATTAAGTAATTGGCCACCTGGGGGTAATTCTGGGGCTCCTTACTCCCTCATTTTTAGAGCTATTGGGGTGAAATTTGCTACAGTGGTAGAACACATTTATCACTGCAAACCCCCTCCCCCCCCCCCCCAGTTTCAGAAAGTTTGGCTCATCTGATGATTTGGGGGGAATCTTTTAGATTTTTTACCAAAAACTTTTTAAAAACAAACAAACGACAACAGCTATGTTCTTCAATTTCTCTACAATTACACAACATATCCAGAGCATCATTTTCCCCAAGTTTCAGAAAAATTAGCATAGCCCTGATTTTTGGGGAATTTTTATGTTTTGTAAAACAATAAAACTTTTTTAGCTGCTATTGCTGGCTGGAGTGGGGTGGTGGCCTCTGGCCATACTTGAAGGAGAGGTCACATTTACCCCTGCAAGCAAGCCCATCAAGTTTCAGAATACTTGTCAAACTAAATGAGGCACTGGGCAGGACCTGATTCCTGCCCTTGCCCCCTCCTCCTCCGCCTCCTCCTCCTCTGGCAGGGCATGCTTCATTCTGTCCCAAGGCCAAGAGCAGGAAAAGCCAGAGGGCAGCTAGCCAAAATTCCAGACCTCCTTATGGTTTGATGCCTTACTCCCACCCTGCCCAAACTTTGTCAGTATCAGGAAAAAAAGCTAAAATTATTATACTGATGGAATCTTCCATTTTTGAATATCAAGAGCAGTTTTCTCAGCCCAAACAAAAGCTCTTGTTTATTTCTCCTATTATCCAACTTCCGACATTTGATCCCCCTTCCCCCAAAGACTTGGGGACAACAGAAGTCGCTCTCATTGCTGGACTCAGTGACAAGAACACCTGGGAGATACTGCACTAATCTATTCCAGAAACAAAGGAATGTAGGGGTATAGAGTAACTATGGCTTTCTTTAGTAGATTGACTCACTCCTTTTGATGGTGCTAAGTTCAACCATCCAACCTTCATCAACATACATCTCCACCAATGAAAAAGGGAGGGGAGGGGAAAATGTGAAAGTTTTTGATGAAGTAGCAATAGCAGTGTGTGCTTTCCCAAACCACTATGGAGCAGATGTTGGGGAGGAGGGGAGAGGAGGAGGAGGAGACATCTGCACCTAGAGGGCACTGTCAATCCAATCCACAGCGTCATCCTATTAGGGAAAGGGTAGGAGATAGGGAGGAGACCTACTGGCCATGGACCCCCAGGACAGCCCTTCTCCATCTCAACTTCCCCCCTACCTTATCACAGAAGGGGAAGAGTCCACTAGCTGACTTGCGCCATTCAGGGCAAAACAACCACAGGGAGCCTTCCATGTGCCTGGTGGTGGCTTTTGTTGACAGCAACTTCAGTTCCACAGCCGTTTTGCCACCCCAGAAGTACTTCTCTGGTATGTGATGGGAGCCAGTAGGCTTCGTGGAAAAGCTACTGTGGAACCAGAGTTGCCAACAAAATCTGCCTTATGTGAAGAGGTCCTAGATCAACATTTCTTCAGATATTGTGACGTGAGCCTACTCATTACTATGATCCAATTTTTCCAAAAATATGTAACAGAGGTCTGCTAGATGGTTAACACAGTTTATTATCAACAGTGATAGTGAATCAATGTTTCTCGTATCTGTTCATTCCAAGTGTTTGACTGTACTTATATATTACTTATATTCTAAGGGTACATGTATACAGCAGAGTTAATGCAATTTGACATTGCATTAATGTCCATGGCTCAATGCTATGAAATTATGGGAATTGTAATTTTTCAATGCCTTCTCTGCCAAAGAGTGCTGGTGGTCCACTAAACTACAACTCCCATGATCCACAGTATTGAGTCCTGGCTGTTAGCATGGGGTCAAGTTGCATTAATTCCACAGAATAGATGCACACTAACTTAAGGTATAGCTGTAGCAGACAATAACTACAGCAGGAGGTTCATAGCAAAGAAAATAGTCTTTACAATATCGTTAGAAAATGGTTTATGTATAACCACATTTAATTTATAGAGCTCTTCCCAAGAGAGACTGCTGAGAACTCTTGGCATGAAATAATATGTGTATGGATGTAAAATATTATTTACTATGGTGTTAAAAACTTTGTAAATATTTGTAACCAGGCAATATCTAGTTGTCATATAGCTTACCATAATTTAAGGTATTTTATGAATTCTTGCTTCTTAGCTGACATGCAATTTTCATGTATAAGATATGTGTAGTATGATGGACTGCAGAAGTTTGGAAAGGAAGAAAATGAGATCAAAAATCATTGTTCTGTGCTGTATATCTGAAGGTGGCAGTTATGTGAAACAGCTCAGTATTTTTGCATATTCAAGGAAAACTTAGAATTTCAAAAAGAACCTCAAAATTTTTATACAAAAAGAGAATTAGTTTTTAAATACAGTACCTAGGCAGCTGGCTTTTAAGAAAGTAATTTACTTAGGTTTGCACAACTTTGAAAAAGTGGATTAAAAATACGTAACAGTATGACTTTTCATATGCAGTAAAAGTATTATCACATTGCTTGAAATTATTCCTGGCTAACATTTATTTTTCACTTGTGTGTCAGGTGAGTTGTATTTAGGTGTACACATACATTTAGTCAACATTTGAGTTGCATTTTTATCCAGGCACTTTCAGGGGGGCCCTACGTCTCCTTTGTATGACGTGCTACACGAAAAAAAAATCTTGCACTGAAAGGATGCTCATTCACAATAACACGTCCCGCTGACTTAATGGTGTCTAGTACTCTATTATATCTTCTCTGATTATTTCTTGCCAGCTTTATCAGTTTATGAAATCTCTCAAGGGAATGTCAAAACAAAAGCACATAGAGACAAATTGCCATAGTTCGGATCTCTCAGAAATGTTCTCCTTTCAACAGCCAGTGTCAAAGCCCATGAAATAAATTACTTTTGAATACTTTTGTAACAGATGTCAGCCATCTTGCTTATCACTGAACAAGCCACATTTGAACTAAACAGCCTGGTATCACGTTGAGGGATGTGGTCGCTGATTGAACACAGGTGTAATGGTTGATATACTGTCACACAGTCTGACATTAACCTAAGATCTTTGTTGAAATACTTATTACTGATGGCACGGAATGTAATTGCTAATTTTCTGCCTGAGTGGTTACATATTTTCTCCAATTCTTAAGAGTTATTCATCCTTTTCCCACTGCCCATTTCTCAGAGTTTAAGGCAGATGTGTCATTGGTCCACGGGCCAGTAATTGAACCTGTCACTTGCAATCTACTGACTTCATTCCTCAGAAATGTGACTACTGCTTCATTCACCTTCCTGCTGATTTTTCTCTTGGTATCAAATGTCTTCCTTGAACCTCAAACTAGCAGATATTCATTGTTTACCTTTATAGATCTCTGGTCACTGAGTAAAAAAACCTGGAGCAACATTCTCTGATTAAAGTTTTGCATTCATTACAGAGAACTGTTCCTCCTCTTGAAGACTAATTTTAATAAATCAACCAGATTGCATGATTTAGTTTCAGACCCAGGAGATGGAACATAAAGGCCATGACTGCACAAAATGTAGACATACCAATGTTTTAACTGATATCTAAAGTTCATTCAGGCAACAGTCATGACCTTCTGCTTGATAAATAGGGAAGATTATAGTGTTTTGAGGACTCATCAATCAGATGGATGCTAACAATGCAATTTCTCATGAACTTTATTTTTTAAATAATCAGGATGTAAAGACTAATCATGTATTTATTTAGACATCACATGTAAGCTATCTGATTAACTTTCAAAAGAGAAACATTATTTAGTTGTAGGAGTAAAACTAGGCCTGTGTGATCAATGAAAAAAAGTTTCAAAATTCATTACTAAATTAGGGTGGGCTGCGAATAATTTCTAAAGTGTTTCTAAAATATCATAACGGGTCCGTATTGTAACTATAACTTTTTTGTTAAGTAATTGTACAAGGGAGGGAGCTTCTGGGGCTCCTTTCTCCCTAATTTTTAGAGTTATCAGGATGAAACTTGTTGCAATGATAGAACACAGCCTGGGAACGCTTCCAAATGCTACAGCATGGGAACGCTTCCAAACAGAGCATAAGTCCATGCCAAAGAGGGTTAAAATACCTGCTTTGGTGTAGATTTCCATCCCCACTCTTCCCAGAAAACCCAGGCTTTCCCGGGGGAGGGGGGCAGGGGCTACATGCCTGGTGTGAGGATATAACTTGCTAGGACAAAAATGAGGCTGAGGAAGAAAATTCCACCACCACCCCAAACCCGGTCTCCTGGAGGGAACTTATGGCAGCCAGGTATGTTTTCTTTAACTATTAGGGGCTTGGAGAGGGGGTGGGCACCATCCTGAACCTTTGGACCTAAGGTGCTAGATGACAATGGGGACTCACCCCATGTAGTCCCAAGACTACCTGGTAGTGAGTCCTCACCGGTCCTATACCCCTTTAGACCTGGGCCTAAATCTAATAGGGTATCAAATTAATTTAGGGAACCCCTGGTTTGTTCCAAATTATTTCGATTTTACCAGAGGCATCATAAAACTGCGACAGTAAGTAAGTAAAACTTTATTTCAATCCCGACCTATCTCCCCGTGGGGACTCAGGGCGGCTCACAGCATAAAAAGGCAAGCATTCAATGTCATAAAACAAAACAATAAACTAAACAATTGAAATAGTACAGAACATTTGACAAAAAATCGCATAAATACAATAATGACAATTTACTCGATATTAATAAAAACAAGGTTAAAAACAGCTTAAAAACTGGGATATGTGCCTGTCTGGATGGGTCTTGGGATAAGTTCCTACCATTCCCCCTAACAATGTGTAGTTCAGATAATTTTGGAGTGGCATGATTTTTTGAGCATCACTTTGTTCCTATCAACTTTATTACCCAACATTGGTGGGGATTTGGAAGACTTCACTGCTATGGCTTTGACTTAAACTGTGATTTTGGCAGAAGCATCTCCTAGCCGGATATGGAATTATGGAATGCTTTAGCTAGTGCAAGATTTGAAAGACCTCAGTACTACAACTTTGACCTTAACTGTGCTTTCAGCAGGAGCATCTCTTAGCCAGAGATTGAATTATAGGATACTCTAGTTGGAGGGAGGCAGTAATTTTTACCTGTTTTCCCCACCACTTTGAACCTCCTCCATATCTACTTGTAGCTTGATTTACAGAGCTTGAAAGAGTTGTTTTTCTTTACTACATCTCCCAGAAGTCCCTAATTACTGTATCCTGCAACCAGCCAAGGGAATCTGGGAATTAATGAAAATTCAATGTTCTGATTTGACCAAGTTATATTGACTGAGGTCCCATTTACACTGCCATATAATACAGTTTGAACTGCATTATAAGGATCAGATTGGACTCATATACTGCATATTGGACTGCATTGAACTAGATTATATGAGTCTCAATTGCCGTATAATCCAGTTCAATGCAGTTAATTTGCATTCTGAGACTGGATTATATGACAGTGTAGATGAGGTCTCAGTCAATTTATTCTCACTCACATGGCTTTAGGACACAATCCCTTAACTGGCTAGTCTGACTGGGGCAGAGTAAAGCTAAAATCCAAAACAGTAGGGGATTAACATTTTTCTGCTCATTTTGCCATGTGTTTGACAATGAGCTTTGCAGTTCTCCTGTCCAGCTAGATAGTTTTTTGATATCTTTTGCTTGGAAACTATTTTGTTTTCTTAAATAGCAATATTTATGTCCTTTTCAAAAATTACTTTCCAAAGAGCCTGTAGGGCAGTGATCAGGCATCAAGGCAAATCACTTTATTGTTAGGGCATCTTCAACAAGTTGTTGAGATTCAAAACATCAGTGCCCTATTTGTATTGATGAAGAATGGATGCTAATGCTGTGTTAACCTAGCTAGCTTCCAACATTTTCTAGTGTACTGCTCTCCCCATTTGTAATGCAGTGATATTCATATTGAACTCAAAGCTCATTCCATTTGCTCTGACTGCTTTTCTCCCATTTAGTGAGATGGTTATAATAATGTTAGGTCAGCACTTGCAGTTTCAGCTATGCTGATCAAATGATACCCTGTAGCATACAGAATGTAACACTGTCTGAAAGTAGCACAATCTAGTATCCCAAAAGATAAAGGCAATGGAAACTTCAAAGAAATTCATTGCTAGGATTACTTTATCAGCATTTAAGTGAATACTCTAAAGTGTCAAAGTATTCTTTTAGAACAAATAAAGGGATATAAAAATAGTATTTAATGATGCAATCTTTCATGAAACTGGTTTACTTAAAGTGTGTTAATTTCATTTTAATGCATTTTTTCAATAGGTATTACTAACCAAGTGTGCTGTACAAAGTTGATGTGAATTTAAACATGTCATTTAATCTTAAAATCTTAAGGGGAAATATGGGGGATGTAATAAATATTTATCCTCTTAAGTTGAAAAATCATTATTCCTTTCCATTTCCATGCAGTTGTTGTGCCCTAAAGCCTGTCTGAGAAGACTTTGTTTTGTTTAATTTTATTTAAAACATTTATTAAGGGTCCTGCAGCCAAGGCTTTCAGAACAACTTATAAGTAAAAAAGCAATACAAACAGTTAAAAAAAAAAAGAGGATCGAGCCTTCAGCATAATGTAAAAATAAGCAGTCGTAAAGTTATGGACAAATAAAAAGAAGCCAACATAAAATTAATACCAGGTGAGCATGCACAGAGAAGATTTTATACAGTTGGCCATTACAACAGAAGAAGGCCTTGTATCCAACAGTGATCTAACTAACAATAAAACATTCATAACATCAAGTTCACAATAAAGAAGGTGAATCTTTAAATACCTGATTTTTATTTTTATTTTTGGTCAGGAGCAACTTGCGAAACTGCAAGATGCTTCAGATGTGAAAGAATTGGCCATCTGCAAGGACGTTGCCCAGGAAACTCCCAGATGTTTTTTGATGTTTATAATCCTCATGGGAGGCTTCTCTCATGTAACTGCATGGAGCTGGAGCTGACAGAGGGAGCTCATCTGCGCTCTCCCTGGGGTGGATTCAAACTGGCAACCTTCAGGTCAGCAACTCAATCTTCAAGTCAGCAGTCCTGCTGGCACAAGGCTTTAACCCATTGCACCACCGGTGGCTTCACTAGATACCTGAGTCCTATTGTTGTCAGGTCTCAGAGGCCTGGTTGAAGTCTCAGGGAATTGCTAGATTCCTTGGGCATGCAAGTAGAAAGACAAGTCTCAGGCCCCATCTACACTGGCATGTAATGTAGTTTAACTGCATTGAACTGCATAACATGACAGCATAGACTCATATAATGCCATTCAATTGGGTTAAATTGCATTATGAAACTGGATTATATAGCAGTGTAGATGGAGCTTCATTGAAGGAGAGTAAGAAGTGATTCACATCAATGTTTGATTATTGTATGAGTGGTGTTTATAACGATTAGACACCCATTGGCACATATTCCCAGTAGTGCCAGGGCTCAAAGTCTCAGGGCCCTTCTACACTTACCTAAAACCTGGGAGGAAACAGGTCAAAATTACATGCCTCCTCCTGGGTTTCAGTCCCCGCTGCCTCCCACAACTTCGGGCTTTCCCTCGAAGGATGGCATCCAGCCCCCCCAGCCCCCCATTTCCCCCAAAAAATTACCAAAGGGACTTGCTGGCAGTGAAGGCCCCTCCATAAAGTACTCCTGGTGCTTTAAAATGATGTGTCAGAAGATGGGGGAGGGAAATTCTTCCTCCCCCCACTTCCTCACACATCATTTTCTTTCTTCCTTTTTAGATCATGTCACTTTGGAACTCTTGGGATAAAGGTACTATCTAGATGGGGCCCCAATCTCAGAAAAAGGTAGTTCCAAATTCACTCTGGACATATCTTGCCAAGGAAACTTTGTAATATTATTGGGCGAGAATTACCAGAAATTGGGAAAAAAAACTTTGAAGACACACACCAACAACACCAATAGTCTTAATAAGAGATTATTTTCTGATTGATTATTAATAGGTTCCTCTAATTTTTTTTTATTTTAAAACTTTATTCCACCCTATCAACTATTTTTGTATGCTTATGGTGCCTCTGCTATGTAAAAGAAGATATTTCTAAATGATAAAGTTTAGCAATATCAGTATCATACTTTTTGATGGCTATAACTCTACATTAAAGTATAATGATAAAATATTTATCTTTTCGCAGTTCATTCTGGTATAGAACCCATTGCAAGAACTTAGAAGACTCGGAGTGTCTTCCTACTGCTTTTTTTTTTTAATGAAGTGGTGCTAGAGTAATAGTTAGTTGAAATAGAAGTACTATCAGTCTTAACATTTGTGATTATCAACCTTTTTGGAAGTCTGACACCTTTATCCCATCACATAGCTATTACTGATACTAGGCTTTCTTTACATTACTGATGCCAGACTAAGTGGGCCCCAGTCCTGGGTACTGGTGAAATGGAAATGTCATCATGCCCACCAATCTTTTTTTCCCCCAAATTTTTATTAAGCATTTCTAAATAACAATAAAATAAAAAAAATCACACTGAGAAAATGGAGGGTCGGGGGAAAAGGAAAAGGAAATAATAATAATATGGGGATAGTAGAGTTGTTATACCTTTACAAATATCTAATATGTCACAAAGAAAGAACAGAGAAAGTATAGGTTGTTGAGATGCTGGGTGTTCTTATAAGCAACTAGCTGTGCCCGGCCACGCGTTGCTGTGGCGAAGTCTGGTGGTATGGGAAATAAAGTATTGAGGAATTGGTGGTAGTTAAGGTAAAGGTTTTCCCCTGACATTAAGTGCAGTCATGTCTGACTCTGGGGGTTGGTGCCAATCTCCATTTCTAAGCCAAAGAGCCGGCGTTGTCCGTAGACTCCTCCAAGGTCATGTGGGATGACTGCATGGAGCGGCGTTACCTTCCCGCCGGAGCAGTACCCATTGATGCACTCACATTTGCATGTTTTTGAACTTCTGGGTTGGCAGAAGCTGGGGCTAACAGTGGGGGCTCTCTCCACTCCCCCAATTCAAACCTGTGGCCTTTCAGTCCAGAAGTTCAGCAGCTCAGCGCTTTAACACGCTGCGCCATCAGGGGATATTATTTCCTAAAGGTTGTGAATATACAATATTTCTGATTGTGTTTTTTTTTGTCTGTTGAAGGGAAGTATGAATGCTGCAATTAGGAAAAATGATTAGGATGTAATGGCCTTGCAGCTTTAAAGCCTGCCTGTTTCCTCCCTGAGTGAATTTTTTGTTGGGAGGTGTTAGCTGGCCCTGATTGTTTCCTGTCTGGAATTCCCTTGTTTTCAGAGTGGTATTGTTTGCGATATTTTATGTGCTTCTACTGTCTGTGGCCCTGAGAAAACAGGATTTGCCTGATTTTGATGATGGGAATACTTTGTTGGGAGGTGTTAGCTGGCCCTGATTGCTTCCTGTGTGGAATTCCCCTGTTTATTTACTGTCCTGGTTTTAGAGATTATATTGTTCTGCATTATTCTATCCCAGTAATTATTTCATATTAAAGAAGAATCTCACTTATCCAACATTCGCTTATACAATGTTCTGGATTATCCAACGCAGTCTGCCTTTTCATAATCAATGTTTTTGTAGTCAGTGTTTTAAATTCATTGTGATATTTTAGTAGTAAATTTGTAAATACAGTACAGTAGAGTCTCACTTATCCAACATAAACGGGCCGGCAGAACGTTGGATAAGCGAATATGTTAGATAATAAGGAGGAATAAGGAGGTAAGTTATTGTTGGACCCCAAGGCAGCGCGAGCACTCGAAAACCAGGCAGGAGCCAATATAACACACAAGCTGTTTATTGAGGCAGAGTAAATATATAGGTCTATGCACATTTAAGGTGGAAAGTCAAAGTAAGAAATAGTCCATAATAGATAGTCAATTGTAATTCAGAAAGAGTTCATCAATGTCCAATTTGTAATCCACAAGTGAAACTTGATAGCTTCCCTTAGATATCAAAATTTTTCCATGAAACAATAGTGGAAAACAAACACTGCAAATCCACTTGGAAAGTCCTGTAGCAAAGTAAAAGGAACAAGATAAACAAAGCGAAGTCAATCTCGATTCAGGAACAAGGAAGTCGCAGTAACAAGGCAAGGTCTACTCAAGAGTCGTGGCTCGGCGTGGCTCTCTGGGAACTGGAAACTCAGCACGGATTCAGAAGTCAAGGCAAGGAGCTGGAAACTGGAACCTCTTCTGAGGAAAAGCAATGTTGACACCACAATGAAAATACAGTGCAGAGTACTTTTAACAGAATCCCAAGTCTGTAAGAATTAGGGAGTACAGGGCCCACAAAAATGGGAAAACTCGTGGGAAAACTAATCATTATCTAGTTTGAGAGCAAGTCTTTTACTTCTTCTCAGCCCCTGTTTTTTACTTCTATCTCTGGTAACAAAATCTCTCCGATTAAAACTTCCATTCTCCCCCAAGTATGCACCATCTGGTGTGGTTAACACTGGAGAGAATTCGGAATGTTTGCCAATTAGCGGATCCCTGATTTCCGGCACCTGCAAGGCCATGGGGCCTGAATTGTGAGCAGGAATGTCTTCGAATTCCGCCTTCTCATCTGTTTCTGATTCCAACACTCATTGAAAACTGGGCCATGATGGCTGAGCCACAACAGTTATTTTTTTAAGGCTTTTAAAAGGGGTTTTGGGAGGGGGGGGGCTATCTTGGGTTTTTCGGGCTCCAGGAGCCCAAAATTCCTGAGACAACTATGTGAATTGGGATCGGAAGTTGTGTGATGCAATCCCTGGGCCCAATCCACACATTACCCACAAGTGGAAAGACCCAGGTCTTCCCAGCTGTCAAATTACTTCAGCCAAAGCAGCATTTTCCTGTTTTGTGCCAAAGGAGTTCATTTTTACTGAGGCATCATTTGGATGTGTTGGAAATAGCAGCCTTCTACAAGTATCCTATATTAGTTATTCGTTATGTATATAATTGAGATTGCATACTGTATTGTATGTATATATTGGTATGCAGTTTCCCCTTAACTCTATGTTGTTTGAAGTTGTGGGAGGGACTGCAGACCATGTTACCCAGATCTGAGAATGTTCAGAGTGAGACTACATTTTAGAATCTGTTTGAATCAGAAGTCAGTTGGAAGTCAGCTAAGTCAGTTGATATCAACATATTGGTTTGTTATACAGTAGAGTCTCACTTATCCAACATAAACGGGCCGGCAGAATGTTGGATAAGCGAATATGTTGGATAATAAGGAGGGATTAAGGAAAAGCCTATTAAACATCAAATTAGGTTATGATTTTACAAATTAAGCACCAAAACATCACGTTATACAACAAATTTGACAGAAAAAGTAGTTCAATACGCAGTAGTTTTATGCTGTAATTACTGTATTTACGAATTTAGCACCAAAACATCACAATGTATTGAAAAAATTGACTACAAAAATGCGTTGGATAATCCAGAACGTTGGATAAGCAAGTGTTGGATAAGTGAGACTCTACTGTATTTCCCTGTTAACCGAGGTTATCTAGTTTATTTGCCATATCATTTGCTCAGAATTCCTTTTGCTATGTGATGCAATCATCTGGTTCTGAAGTAGTTTTGCTTCTTCCATGTATCCTGCTTCATCTTTTTGATATCAAAACAGTTTTTGGTCTCAAAATCTGTGGGAGCAGGCTGATGCTCACCTTGTAACCCAACCTACATTCTCTGTCTATTTGTCTGGTCTCTGTTGGGTTCCATTTTTAAAATGGGACAAAATATATTCTTTTCTCTTTTATTGCTTCCTTTTCCACAGAATGTGCACATTTGTGAAGTGTTTTAATTCTACACAATCTTGAAATGTGTTTTTAAGCAGTGTTTTACCTTCATTTTCAATGCAGTTTTAAAAAATCTGATTCTTTTCTGGATTTATCCATAGCTATGTATTAACATGATTCCAGAGTAGAAATGTAGGCTCCACCATGAAAAGTCCAGGGAGGATAATGCAAAAAAAAAAGTCCATTGTAATGTAAGACTGATATCAGATCCCAAGACATTCAAGTGGACATGGGAGTACATAATGTACACAAATACTCCATTCCTTGGATGGGAAGAAATTGGACATTTACCTTGATAGCTAAAATGTAGCAACTACACCCACATACCTTTCAAGGGACTTGATTTGACTAGGTGTGAATTTATATTGTGGAAATAATGCAGTTTGACCCTACTTTAACAGACATTGCTCAATATTATGAAAAATAATGTACCAGTTTGATGTGGCACCAAGAACTAATTGGCAGAGAAGGTTAACGACTTTTTAAAATTGCAACACCCTTAATTCTATAGCATTGAGTCATGTCAGTTAAAGTGGTATCAAACTGCTTTCATTCTCCAATGCAAGTGCACCCTTACAATGAAAATAATATATAAGTATTACAATACGACACTTGGAATGAAGAGATATGAGAAAATTGATTTACTATTAGTATTAAGAATAGACTGACTAAATCGCAGTCCCAATGAATTCTCAATCATCTTACGTTTTTAGTTGCTTTCAGAATGCCTCAATTTTTCTGTTCTAGTCCTACTTTACTTCTTTTCCCACCTTATTTTAGTCAACGCAAAAGGAATTCATAGTGGAATATATCTTGAATTCAAGTCAATGCAAGGGGCCAAAAGTAAAATTGTCCTATCAGGCTTAAGCTTCTCTTAGGTTGCATGTTATTCATTAATAATTTTAGCCATCTAACCACAGCCTGATGTTGCTTGGTCACATGTGTCCCATTTTTCATCTGTGAAATATTGGATGGCATGTAGTTTTGATCAACCATAGTGCAGGTGTAATTTTTCTCAACCACATTGTAGGTATTATTCAGAGGTGTGAAAAATAGTGCATCTGAAATAGGAAACACTTTAGTAAATCAGACCCAAGTGAATTGTGGTTTCAGGTGTTTAGCATATGTCTCAAAATGGATTATTCTGTCAAGAAGTTTGTTTTCCTTACAGAGAATCCATTATAGCAGCTTTCCTACTTCTCCCTGAATAAGGCAACCTCTTTGTGATTAGTTATCAGCTTATCAAGGAAATCACATTGAAACATGATCAAAATGAAGAGGATCCGATTTCCTATGCAGTCTGCAAGGGAAAAAAGCAAAGAATTTTAAGAATATAAAATAGCATTTTTGTATTAGTGAAGATTTGCTTTAAAAATGTATCCATGTTACTGAGTAAATTACTCTGTGCAGGTGAATGTACCTTTAAGTCAACTGTTGATCTATAGTGATCCAATTTTTTCTTGGTTTTCTTAGACAAGGAATATGTAGAGGAACTGTGAGTTTTCTTAGAGTATCTATATCGTAGAATTAATGCAATTTGACCCCACTTTAACTGCGATGGCTCAATGCTATGGGAGCTGGAGTTTCGTGAAGTGCCAGCACTCTTTGGCAGAAAAGGTTGAAACCTTATAAAACTACAACTCCTAGGATTCCATAGCATTAAACCATGGCAGTTAAAGTGGGGTCAAACTCCATTAATTATACAATCTGGATATGAGGAATACTGAGAGGTAGTTTGCATTTCCTTCCACTGAAATATAGTGTATTACACCTGACATTTCTTGGTTATCTCAAACCAGGCCTCATTCTGATTAGCTTCCATGATCAGGCCAGATCAGGTTCATGATCTATATGGTTAGAAATCTAAATACTGGCATTTATTGCAAGGGGAGATCTAGTTAGCCTTCCCTCTCTATGTATGATAAATCAAGATTTTCAATTATGTATCCATGAAGAAATGGCAACATCTCTGTGTTTCATTTTTAGTAATGTTTTTCAAGCATACCTTAATTAATTTATAACATGCCATTCTTGTCCTCCTACCAAAAAAAGTTGCCTAACAACAATTGCAACCAAATAAAAACAAATGCAATAAAACCCATAGAATACACATCAGTAAAGAGAAGCAGACAATTCATCTCATAGTGTCAATGTCCTGTCTGAGCAAGTCTCAGCTTCCCAGTGCACATCAGATGCACTTCAGAAGGGTGGCCAGGCTTTCAGTCCACCCCATTTCTGTATCGGTTTGTGGCTTTTTTAAAGTTTGCAGTTTTGTGCATAATTTTTCTGCACATTTCTGTGTTCAATTTTCATTGATAAATGCACTTTTTGGCAAGCACAATCCATTGTTGTGTGCCCATTTGTACATTTTGCCTATCTACTTTAAATGATAAGATATTTTGTCCTGCTAAGCAATATTCCAGAATAATTGTAAAACGTGTGGAGGAACACAACAAGCAATAAGGAGAATTATAATGACCATATAACGTGTCAACACCATAATCCCCAATACAAAGCTCAATACAATGCTATGAAAAATACAGTGGAAAAAGGAGCAACTGCTCTTAAACAGAAAGTGTCTCATATTTGCCAACCATTTTATGACCTGAAGAAGGGGAGTTTTCTTCCCAAAACAGGGTAATAAAAACCCCGGGCACCCCTGTAGCACCAACGTGAAACTGGACTTTCTCACTCCTTGATCTGGAGGATATTCATCTTATTTGGACTTTCACCACCCTTCCCTCACTCCTTGTTGGAGGACTCTTCCACTGGATTTGGATCCCTGAAGCTCTCATACATTGGGACTGATACCAGACCAAGACACTTTCTGTTTAAGAACAGTTGTTCCTTTTTCATTGTATTTTTCTTAGCATTGTATTGAGTTTTGTATTGGGGATTATGGTGTTGACACACATTATATGGTCATTATAATTCTCCTTATTGCTTAGACTATATTGTGTTTGTCCAAGATATTTTGTCCGACATAATAGGAAACCAAGACTTTTGTACATTTTCCTTACTCTACACATTTTTACATGCAGTTTTTACATATGCAATGCTTTTGAATGCCAGTTGCCAAGGAACAATGAAGAGGCTCGTGTTCTCATATCTTAGGTGCTGGCTTTCCATAAATATAGGTTTCTTAGTGTGGGAAATAAGATTATGGACTAACTCAGCTATGCTATTCAAATGATGAAAATATTCAATAAGCAAATAATATTCTTTATCATCAAGGATTCACAGTAGAGTAGACCCTTCACATTCACTGGGTTTAAGGGCAAAGGACTTTCATGAAACTGAATAAATTGTGAATTAAAAAAATCACAGTATTTTGTTTATCTGAGGCCCCTTCCACACAGCTGAATAAAATCCCACATTTTCTGCTTTGAACTGGAATATATGGCAGTGTGGACTCAAATAACCCAATTCAAAGCAGATATTGTAGGATTTTCTGCCTTGATATTTTGGGTTATATGGTTTTGTGGAAGGGCTCTAAGAGAACACTACTCTAAGCATTTGTAGGTCTTCCAGCATGCTTCTGTGGTCAGCTTTCACTGGAGGTGCTATACATGTCTAGAGAAGTGTTCTAGTGAAAGATGACCATAGAATCACATGGGAGAACCCAGAGATACCTAGAGAGAACATATTAAATTCAGAAATAATCAAATCCACAAAAGTTAGATCCACAAATGTATTAACAAAACGGGGAACAATAACAAGACTGCTTTCAAATTAAGGTACTGTAGCAATATGGATCTAACATCTGTTTTACAGAAAGGGCTTTCCTGTCTCCATGTTCCTCTCATAATTTCCTGCATCCATCCAAATTATAGCCCTATGCATTTGAGGAATTCTCCAGAATGAACAGTATCAATGTGGAGGCACTGTACTATTGCATTGATCTTATTTTATAGTTAAAGACTTGAATTAAGGAGAAACAGACTGATGCATTTTCAGTACTTATTGAGAAAGACTGTCCTGACACATCTCAATACATTATGTTAAGTTGTAGGTGTGCGTGTAAAAAAATACTTTTGTTAAAATTTTGTATTCTGTATAAAATGTTATGTTTTGTACAAAATATTTTAACTTTTGTTGAACATGTATCAGGGAAAGAATTAATGTATATGCACTTGAGAGGAAATGGTACATTACCATTTATATAAGACTGTCATACTCATAAAAAGCCAAGAAAATATATATGTAGGGCAGCATCCTAGTAGTGTCATATGCAGGTGTACATTGCACAGCACATGTGGGGAGGGGGGTTGTTGGATAATGAAAAATACTAATATCCAGCTGACAATGGCATAAGTAGAATTGCACATCTGCAGTAACACAACAAAGTAAGTTGCCTCTATGCATTAATACTGAACATTTCTCATTGCAGTTGCTATGTTTTCCAGTGATCCATATATGTTAAGTAAGATTTGCATTCAATATCACAGTTGCATAATGCAATTATACTGGCTCATATTTCTCCTACAGTGAAGCAGCATGGTGTCTTGGCCACAGTGTGCCTCTTCTACACTACCCTTTATCATAGGATCTCATCCCAGGTTATTTGCTTTAAACTGGATTATATGAATCTCCACTGTCAGATAATCTGGGATAAACAGATAATCTGGGAACAGATCCTGGGATATAGGGACATTGTGGAAGGAGCCTACATTACATTGTTATAGCAATTTGATATCATTTTTACTGTTAAGGATTTATGAAGTTTGAAATCTGGTAAGCTATTTAAAATTATCTGCTAGACATCACAGGTTCAAGCATTTGGTTCAGAACTCTGTACTAGGGAATTTTAAGAAACAAATTATAAATTCCCCAAATCTGAATTATGACAATTAAAAGTGCCAGACTGCTATAGTGTATAATGTATATACAAAACAAATGAGGTCCCCTTAACTAGTAGATTCTACAAGATCCATAAAACTGTCAAACCCCTGTCTGTTTGTTTAATTGATGGAGAAAGCCTTGTCCATTCCAAGGACAATTAGTGATCTTAGAAAGTGTCTTCCATGGTAATGGTAATATGCTGGAGAGAATGCTTTGCCACAATGAATGCTTCCTAACAAGGCTGGCATACTTTTTGCTTCTGTTTTTGATAGTAGGCAACATATAATAACATAATGTCATAATACCTATCCATTAATTTGTTTATATGACTAAAGTTCAAGGAATAATTTCATGTGATGCATATTTGCTGTCTTCTACTATGAACAAAGTTCTGCTTTCACTGTATCAGATTGTTTAGATTTTAAAGCTCATGAGTGTATAGCCCAGCATATTTAATGTTGCGCTCTCTCTCTCTCTCTTTCTCTCTCTCTCTTGCATGTGAATGAAAAAATTACATTCACATGCTTTTATAGTGTACTTAAAAAAGGATTACTATAAAAATGTAATGCAAAATGTGCCATTAAATATGTGTGTTTTGAAAGCCCTACCAGGTTAGCTCATACATGCCTCCTCCCTTCATTCAAGAGATGGTGAAAACTGCTTTTTGGTTTAGCATATTTTTGCTTCCTATAATCTCTGCTGCTTTTCAGTTTTGATATTACCGTATCTTTATCTTCAAACTCTCTCACAATTCTCTCATTTTAATCTCTACAACTGCAGAATTTAACCTGACTCTGCACTAGGAGATAATTGTATAAAAGATACTAAACAAATTTAAAGTTGGATCATATTAGTTGGGCAATTTCTCTGAAGGATTTCCACTAATGTTACATTTTGCCTATCTACTTTTAATGGTACGCTACTTTGTTAGGCTTCATGCAAAAGATTGTTACCTTGATGTGGTGCTGGGGCTTGAGCGCCTCGATAATGCCATAAACTAAACCGTGCAGGGCCACACAAGATGGGAAGATCATGGCAGAGAGGTCAGACTAAATATGATCCCTGGGGAAGGTAATGGCAACCCACCCCAGTATTCGCGCCATGAAAACCAAATGGATCAGTACAACCAGAGAAATGTCGGTATACCATCAGAATAGGGGCAGTGAAGGCCGACAGAGAGCTCTGGCGTGGACTGGTCCATGAGGTCGGAAACGACTATGTGAATGAAGAAGAAGAACTTTGTCAGGCATAATGGGAAACCAAGACTTTCAGCTACTTGTGCTTCAACATGGTACATTCCTCTCTATTTGTCTTTCAGACGCTATCAGAGGAAACTAAGGGTAAGGTGATTGAGACAGCAGTTGCTTTCCAGCTCCAGGAAGTCTTGGATGACAGACTTCCTTGACCCATTTCAAACCGGCTTCAGGGCAGGATACGGAGTTGAGACTGCTATGGTCACCTTAGTGAATGATCTCCATCTTAACAATGACAGGGGGTGTGAGTCCCATTTGGTGTTTTTAGATCTCTCAGCGACTTTCTATACCATTGACAATGATATTTTTCTGGAGCGCCAGGGGTGGGTGGGTTGGTAAACAGAGGCAATATATTGCAGTGGCCCCAATCATACCTCTCAGGCAGATTTCAAATGGTAACAATAAAAATAAATAAATAAAACTTTATTTATATACTGCCCTATCTCCTGGATGGGACTCAGGGCAGTTTCCAATCATAAAAACAACACAAACATTACATAGCAACATAATAACACATTATTAAGCAAAGTAAAATAATACAATTATAGCAATAAATAACACTTGCATGACCTGATCAAGGGGACGGGAACCATAAACCCAATATATTAAAATGTATCATTTTAGGCTAGATAAATCTTGTGCAATATATTCAGGCCCTGAAATCGGCTGTATTCCAATGTAACTACTCAAAAACCTGCCGACACCACCAGGTCTTCAGTTCCTTATGGAAATTGGATAATGTAGGGGATTGCCTGATCTCTTTTGCCAGTGCATTTCAGAGCCGGGGGGCCACTGCCGAGAAGGCTTGTTCCCTCGTCCCCACCAGCCGCACTTGAGACGGTGATGGGAGTGCGAGAAGAGCCTCCCCAGAAGATCTCAAGGTCCGCACTGGCTCATAGGAGGAGATGCGATCATGGAGATAGGTAGGGCCCGAGCCGTATAGGGCTTTATAGGTCAAAACCTGCACCTTGCATTTGGCCCTGCAGTTTATCGGCAGCCAGTGGAGCTGCTTTAATAGGGGCATTGTGTGCTCCCTATAGCCGGCTCCAGTTAGAAATCTGGCTGCCAATCTAGTGCTTGGGGATAGCTTCTCCTAAAAAAGGGAGCTGTTATATGGCATCCCACAAGGCACCATTCTATCCCCAGTGCTTTATAATATTTTCATGAAACTGCTGGGAAAGATCATCCAGAGGCATGGGGTTGTCATCAGTGTGCTGATGACAACCAAATATATTTCTCCATATCTTCCAAAACAGCTCAAGCTAAGGAAAGTGTGTCTCCTCTGGATGAATGACTAAAGAAGGTAACGGGGTAGATGAGGAAAAACAAATGGAACCTGAATCCAGACAAAACAAACATGCTTGCCATTATAGGTCCTAACACAGGGATGAAGGTGTGTCAGCCAGTTCTGGATGGGGTTACTCTCCCTCTGAAAGACTATGTTCACAGCTTGAGATTGCTCCTGGATCTGTCTCTCCAAATGTCAACCCAAGTTGATATAACGGTGAGGAGTGCTTACTATTAATTTCAACTGATACACCAGCTGCATTCCTTCCTAGAATCTGAGAATCAAAGGATGGTAGTGCATGCACTGTTAACCTCAAGGTTGGACTTCTGCAATGTGCTCTACATTGGGCTACATATGTACCAAGTTCAGAAACTCCAATTAGTTCAAAACACAGCAATCAAATTGTCCACAAGAACATCCAGGAGTGCGCATATTACACCTACACTAAAGTCACTTCACTGATTGCCAATTAGTTTACTGGCAAAGTACAAAGTGTTGGTTTTGACCTTTAAAGCCCTATATGGTTTGGGCCCAGGTTACTTACAGGATCTCCTTCTTCCATACAATCCTTCCTGAACACTGAACCTTTTCATCAGCTGCCCCATGACTGTGGAATAACCTGCCAGAAGAGCTTCAACAACTAGATTAGCTGCTGAAATTTAAAACATAATTGAAGATCCATCTCTTCTGGAAGGCCTACCCAATCAATTTTAATTTGTGAATTTTAATCTGAATTTTATTGGTGGATTTTAACTTGTATTTTAACTCTGTGTATCTTGTTTATGTCTTTCAATAGTGTTTTATCTCTTTTTTAAAATTATGTTATATTCCACTTGAGCCACAAGGGGAGGTGGGTAATACATTCTTTATTATTATTATTATTATTATTAATAATAATAATAATAATAATAATAATAATAATATATTTTCTTGGCATTCCTTTGAGGGGAAGTGATAAAAAGCATTAATCACCACAATTTTTTTCCACTCAGGCATCCCAAAAGTCTAGACTTGCTACCATGGTGGAGAAAGTAGAAGAGGTAAATCCTTCTTTTATGACTAATCCATTGCCTTTTACCACTCTACTCAAATAATGGGATGGTTTCCTTCTTTATAAGATTTAAGGTACAACATGCATGTTGAGCTGTGGATAAGTCAACCCATTTCTTTGGATTGATAGTTGACTAATATTTCTAGACTTATATATTAGTATGTCCAATACTTCTCAACATCCCAAACAAAGGTGAGTATTTCCCAAAGTCAAACAAATTATTTTGATACATGAGACAGGTAATTGTGTAAATATCCACTGTCCTGTTTCACCGACAATAAAAGTATTATAAAAGCAAACTGACAATATGCTGTATTTTCAAGGCATCCAAAGGCTACCTGACCTTGGCTGAAGACTGAACCAGAATTCTTTCTGAGCGTATTTTGTAAGCATCTATCATGGGATACAATAGATTTCTAGGCTCAAATATTTGTCAAAAAACTCAAATATTATAGACATTCCTGAAGTATTTCTAGTCATCTCTTTTGTCAAAGGAAACAAGACTTAAGTAAGTGGAAATTCCCTGGAATTTGGGCGCCATGTATGGAATGGATTACATGTAACTATTTATATACTGTACCTGCTTCTATTTGTTTTGGGCTTATTAAGCATTAATGTATTCATTTGACACTCTATGAAATTAATCCTGTTCATCACACACTGCTGTATCACAGCAACATATTTATACTATTGCAAGGTCTTTTGTAATTGTTTGTTTTATTTCATATCAAGATCTGAGAAAATACTGCAATTTATGTGAGTCATTGATTTTGGCTAACTCTTGTTTATGTCTACACATATCTTGGCAAATCAATTATGTTGATTTAATCTGTGGCCATGCAATTAAGTAGTGTGATGCCATGTCCTGCACAGGGGCGGCTGAAGCTAAATGCAGGGAAAACATTTGTGGGTAGCACCAAATCTGCTAGGCACCTGGAAGGGAAGGGGGAGGAGCTGCCTGAATGACTGGCAGCCCCTGGCTGTCTATCATTCAGGTGGCTCCACCATTTCCCTTCCTGGCTGAACCCTCTGCAAGGCTATTCAATACACTGTGGGAGAAGCAGCAGCAGCCTTCTTCCTCTCGCCTGACCCCCCGGACTTCCTCTCCTCCTCCTCCTCCTCCTCCTCCTCCTCCTCCTCCTCTTCCTGCAAGATGCCCCTGAGGAAGCAGCAGGCGGGTGGGAGGGAGGACGGGAGGGAGACAGCTTCCATCTTCACCAACTCCTTCTTGCCTCCCTCCCTTCACTGCAGGCAGGAAGTAAAGACAGAGGCAGAGATACTTTTTATTTTTGAATTCTCCCTTTCCTCTGCATCCTGCTCCCTTCTTCCTCTTCCAACTCCTTTCTTTCCTCCCTCCTCTTCTCCCTCATTAAGAGGTGCTTTGATTATGCTTTTGTTGCATGAAGGCAGAAGCTTGCACCAAGGCATGCTTCCTTTCTCATCGCTCCTTTCCCTCCCTCCCTCCCTCCCTCCCTCCCTCCCTCCCTCCCTCCCTCTCTGCCTCTTGCATTCTTGTTATGCCTTGGTGGCTCCCTTCCTGCCTTCCTTCTGTCTCGGAAGCTCAGCGTTTCCAAGACCTCCTATGCCAGCTCCGCCTCCTCCTTGGAGCAGGCGTCTGCCCTCCAGTACAGCATCCAAGATGGTGAGAGACAGACAAGGCACCCTGGGGCACGTGCAGAGTGCCCTCCTCCCTTCCCTTGCCCTGGTCGATGATCAGCCAGTGCTTCAGAAGTGTTTTTCAGTGCCCAAAATATATATCTTTAATATTGAAGCTAGATGGCCATCTGTCAGCGGGGCTTTGATTGTACTTTTGCTGCATGAAGGCAGAAGGGGTTGGACTAGATAGCCCAAGGGGTCTCTTCCAACTCTATTATTATTATCATTAATATTGAGGCTGGATGGCCATCTGTCAGTAAGTAAGTAACTTTATTTTTCTATCCTGCCACCATCTCCCAGCTGGGACTCGGGGCAGCTAACATGGGACAAAGACCCGAAAACAATAACTAAAGTACAACAATTAAAACATTATGAAGAGTAAAAACACAATAAAACGACATTATGTAGAACTATACATCAATCCATAAAAGCTCATTTAAAACATAAAATGAGTGACAATATAATAAAATAAGATGGACCACCAATTTGGTGGAGGGGGATAGCATGGAGGAGCCATTTAGACTCAAGTGCAATAGTATGGTTATAAAGTCAGGGGGGCTTTGATTGTGCTTTTGCTGCATGAAGGGGGTTGGACTAGATAGCCCAAGGCCTTTGGAGCTCCAGAGGGTTTGGGCAACAGTTCCCAGTTGGAAACTAGGAAGGTCCAGCGTAGGAGAAAACTTATCTGAGGCAGATGTGAATGGTGCAATTGGCCAGCTTGATTAGCATTGAATGGCCTTAGAGCTTCAAAGTCTGGCTTCTTCCTGCCTGGGGAAATCACAGAGGGAATCACAGAGAGAAGCCACTAAAATCCACAAGCATGTGGACCATTTCAACAGGGGCACAACATGGTGGACGCAGAGGAATAGGAAGCACCCCTCTCCCTTCCTTTTCTTCCTTGGCATTGTTTTGTATGGCTTTTAAATATATACACATTGAGTCCAATAGAAAAGTACATTCCATGCACAAAATTATTTAATCATTAGGATCATATTTTGGGTCCTAAGATATGGCATATAGAAATATATGGTGTGTGTGTGTGTGTATGTGTATAGACAGATGATAGGTACATAGATAGATAGATAGATAGAGAGATAGATAGATAGATAGATAGATAGATAGATAGATAGATAGATGGACAGACAGACAGATAGATATAGAGTGTATATTATTATTATTATTAGGATCATTTCTTGGGTCCCAAGGTATGGTATATATAAAAATATGGTATATATGTATATATATAGATGTAAATGTAGATATAGATATGGTGTGTGTGTGTGTGTGTGTGTGTGTGTGTGTGTGTGTGTATATATATATATATATATATATATATATATATATATAGTATATATAAAGTGTATTTTTCAGTGATTGGTTTGGAGGAGGCGCCAAAATACTGTTTGCGTACACTTGAAAATTACCTAGGGCCGGCCCTGGCCCTGCATGATACCATTATGCACATAGAAGAAGAAAAGGATATACATCGGCCTTAATTATAGGCTCCTTGATCTCCTCTCTAGAAGTAGAAAATGGAAATTGTTGCCTAAAGAGAAACCAAATGGCTCTCACCAACTAGTAATGGGGGTATTGCCTTAACATAGCTGAAGGGCAAATTGCAAACAATTAAACAATGTAGTTGTGGATCCACATGGCACACTACCCAAATGAAGAGCAACTGAACAGAGAAATTCATGCTTTTCAATTTAAACCCTAAAGTCTGCTCTTGAACAGAATTCAATCTATGCTCTAAAGGTTGGACAACTACAATTTTCCCGTTTATTCACAGAATTTTATTCTGTGTAGATTGTTTTCTTACAATCAAGTATTACACTATGTGAATCTGGTCTAATAAATTATTTTTTGTCTAATAAAGAAAGTAAGAGTCACAATATGGCCTACTGGGTTTTTTCCGATGGGGGAAAGAACAATTGTTTGCACTAGGAATAACTAAGATATATTCATTTTACAACATCCATGGAATCTTGGGATTTGTAGTTTTGGAAGGATTACTTTGTAGGGGTTTGCACATTTCCACTTTGCGGTTCAGGATTCAGGGAAATTTGGCGATCTCACAGCCGAACCACCAAAAATGGACTGGGCGGGGGGTAGCCTAGTTTCAGCTGGAATGGACTATGTGGCACCAGATCTTTTGGCTACATTTGGAAGATTTGGGTGCTCCATGATTGATAAGAGCAGCTGCACATGGTTTTTTCCCCCGTTAGCCTTGCCAGAGCCAATCAGAAGAAGAAAGTGGATCACATGTCTTTTTGCAAAGCTCATCTATATTTATCAGGGCAAGCCCTTCCATTTTTCTGTGGCATCTTGGCATTTGAGAGAGACAGATTGTGTGCTACATACCTCCATGCCATTGCTGCTTAGGATCACTTTTTTAAGAATTCCAATCTATTTCTTCTGCATTATATCATTGATTTTTTAAAGTTAATATCTTCCTTATAATACTTCTTTTATTTTACTAATTTCACTAGGGATGTGTGGGTAGGCATGCATTTAGGGGGGGGGGCTGTGAGTTTTAAAAGGCAATTTTTGTGTGTTGTTTTTTTTAAAAAAACCTTTTTGCTTTAACTTGACTGAATGTGAAATAGGTTATGGGAAGGAACTCCCCACTGGGAGAATATTATTTCAATTCCAATCCCTCCACAGCCCTACCTTCTGGCTTCTGTACACCATCCTGCACCAGCAGCATACCTCCCCACTTCCAATTTTTTTAATTATTAAAAAATTCCTTGCTTCTAGTTCACCTGTTTGACTCTCTGCTATTCCCTTCCCAGTTTTAAATTCTGTCTTGTGTGTATCAGTCCAGCAGCCTTCCTTCTTTATTTGTAAAAACTTTAAAAATTTCCTTAAATCAGTGGATGACTCAAATGTTCTGAAACTTTGGGGTCTTGCAGTCATAAATGTGTCCTCCAAGTGTAGCTAATTTCATCCCAATAACCATAAAAATGATGGAAAGAGGAGCGTCACAAGTTCCCCCGTTGTCGTCAATGGGCTGGATTTTCCTGAAATGTAAATGGAACTTCCAGCTGCCACCACAAAACAGTACTTTTCCCCTCCTGGTTTTGGGAATTTTCCAGTAAACAGAACAGAGACAGCCAAAAATGGACCTGAAAACAGCACTTTTTTGGCATCTCACACACCTCTATTACTTAGACTTTTCCACCAGAGAGCTATAGAGCCTCATCATAATGCAAAACTCAGGATTCCATGAGATGTTATCATAGCAATTAAAGTGGAATCACAACAGTATGATTGTATAGTATCACACATACTGTTTATGATTATTATAAACCTATTAAACTGATGTAAATAAACCTGTCCTAGTTAAATGAATGGTGATAATTTCTGCTATGGGTCGTAAGTTTTGCTTGGCAGGGGACAGTAGATTGTTACTCCTTTTCATGTTACTTTTATACATGTAATTTTATTTACATTGTATGTGAATTTTTAAATTACGCATACAATGCACATTACATAGCTGAGGCAAAACTTAGGAGAAAAATCTCTATTTTTAAAAAATTAGACAGGTAGAATGTACCATGTTATAGGAGAATCTAATTATTCAGTGTAATTTGGAAGAACTGTTACATTTATTGAGTAAACTCATTGCGCAATGAAACACAAAATGCTCAAAACACACAGAAGGGAAAATCCCACTGAGCGACAGTTAAGCTGCAAAGTCTGAATGTTAACAGGACTAATTGGAAATGACTGATTATTATTGCTGCAATGTTCATTTCCATGCCTTGAGTAATTGTTTCTCTACCTGTACTTCCTTTGCAACCATAATGCAACATGCAGATACTGTGATTCCTTATAAAATGGGATTTTTCAAAACTCAACAACTGCTTTAAATGCAAATTAATGGATAAATAAATAAATAATCCTGGTGACTGAGTATAGATTGAAAATACATTCATCCTTAACAAAAGGCAGTTATTAGCTAGCTGAATGGAAATGGAAATTGAATAGAAATTGAAATAGAAAGTCTTCGAGACATTGAAAGGAATGTGAAGTGATAAAGACACTTTTGTTCATTACTACATTCATTTTCTGAAACAACAACAACATAAGAAGGAGATGACACTGGATAATATCTTTAATAAGGCCATGCTTACAGTTGGTTATGAAACGGGGTTTTCATTAGGTGCTCAAAAAGCCTATAAGCAACTAATTAAAGCTGCAGGATTGGAAAACAAAATGGTAACTGTTTCACGTGTGCAAACCTTTCAATGAAAGAAAGCATTTCTTCAGGAAAATTTAAAACCATTCTGCCTTAGGGGATAGACTTTCATGGAACAAGGACATATATTTGTCAAATAATCCTCATGAGTCATGATACCTGTGCTTTAAAGCTTTCAGAACTAATGTGCTTTACCTGACATTGTGCTAGACAATCACACTCCTCGTGCATATTTTTCACCAGCAAATTCTTCTTAGCTGCCATCTCCTGCCTAAAAAAAGTATTTGTCATCTGCTCTTTCAAATACGGCTTAGTTTAATAGACTTGTGAAGATGAACAAACTAGTGCAGATATGTTAAACTCATTTTCACCAAGGGACACATCAGCCTTACGGTTGCCTTCTAAGGGCCATTTGTAATTGTAAGACTGTATAAATGTAACAATGTTGCCCTGGCATTGAAAGCCTAAAGGGTCACATAAAATGATGTGGCAGGCCAGATTTAGCCTAAAGATGTTTTACTTGACATGTGAGATATATGATATTTGAAAATGTAACCCTCTATTTTCCAAGTCTAATTGTAATGTAGTAATTTGAATCTACTCTACTTCTCTTAAGAATGTATACCTCTACAGCAAGTGTATGGATTGTGTAGCACTATAGATGTTTTTATGCTATAATTTCCATGAACCCTAGACAATATAGTCAAGAGGAAATTTCAGTCCCACAATATCTAGGTTGTCACATGATTTTCATCTCTCATCTGTGAGATTCTTTAAATCGGAGTTCATCAGGCTATTACATGCAAAATTGCAAACAAATTACTCAAGCCTGTTATTTCACACTTTCTGGTCCTTTTTTCAATAATTTTCATAGTCCCTAAAGAGGACTCAAAAACACTTCATCTGTGTTAGAATAGATTATGCTTTGGAAGAAAACTAGGCAGGTATTGTACATGATGTGCAACTTTCCAGCACTGAGTCAAAAATCCGATGAATATTTGGTTGGGTTGAAAGAACAGATGTTTACTAAACATACCAGCAAAAGAAGAATGTTGTAGTAAAAGCTGAGTGAAAAGTCATTAAGAGATATGCTTTGTGCAACTAATAGTGTTAAATGATCCATATAGATTTCTTGTATTTTGGTGCAGTGTGTACAAAATGCCTTCACTTAATGGAAATATTTCATGAGAAGTATGGATTTCTTTGGATAATTTTCCATATTTCTCTTTGAATAGTCCCAGAGAAGCTTTAGTAGGTATTCTCTCATTTTCAGAGAAACATAAGATTGCCAAAGGGCATGTCACACTGACATATTGCTTCTGTAGAAATCAACAGCATGAGGATGAGGTTACTACAGCAACAGTAAGCTTTTAAAATGCAACCTCAATCCATCTGGATAATTGAGATAGTTTCAAAGTTTCATCAAGCCGTTATTAGAATTATAACAACTGCCCCAAATCTATCTGCTGTTGCCATTCTATTCAGAAAACTCGGAAAACTCACTGTTATTAGGCAACACCTCCTAAAGATCATGGAGAGCATGTAAATGGTAGAAGTGTACAAAACAGCAAAAATAAATTTTGTTTTCATTTTAAATTTTGGATGCCCCCATTCTGTTTTCAGGAAGATTCCAGGAGATTAGAATAGGAGCCATTTGCTTTCCATTTCCGTTTTGGTAAGATTCATTCATTGGTGCCAATGGGAAAAATTTAGAGGCCAATTTCTCCGTTATTTTTATATTGATCAAGATGAAACTTGGCACACTTCTTGGACACATTTATTGCTGTAAGCTTGCCAAGTTTCAGAACATTTCACTCATCCACTGTGCTTTTTTTTGAAATTTTAAAAGTTTTTACAAATAACATTTTTTAAAAAAACCAAAAGATGTGTTTTAAAACAATTAAATAGGGCATCATTCTAGCCAAGTGTCAGAAAGATCCAGTCATCCACTGATTTTTAGGAATTTTTTTTTCCATAGTTGAAATTGCGTTATCTGTGCGGCATTGAATTTTTGCTAAATTTTGTAAGCTGCCTTAAGTTTCCTCCAGTGAGAAAGACGGTGTAGAAATAAAGTAAATAAATAAAGTACATAAATCTCTCCATCGGGGCAATGGGAACTGAACGCAGTCATATTTGCTGTATCACATGGTCTGGCCCAGCCAATCACAGGCTGGTTTTCCTGTCCTTTGTCCTGGACTTCAAGTCCCAGAATTCCCTGTTTTTGTACTGCAAGTTGTCTCTTCCTCAGTAGGAGAGAGAGAAAAATGTTAAAAATCATATATAATTTCTCAATCCTCTGAGGCTGAGACAGTGTGACTCTCCCAAGGAGCTTTAATTGGGAGTCCCTTTAGGGGAAACTTTAGAAGCTCATTTCTCCATCATCGTTATGGCTGGTTGGTGTGACTGAGGTTGGTGTGACCTAAGATCAGACCAGTGATGACTAAATGTCACACAGGGCTGATCCAACAACCTTAGTGTAATCCAGTTAAACTACTTTGGAGGATGGAGGGATTAAACCAGAATCCTGAGCTAGGATTCTGGTTGTCCTCCAAGTTTTGGAGTGTCAAGACAGCTTAGCTGGTTCCTATATTACAGAATGCAGAACCATTCTTCCAAACACTGCACCTGCTGATCTATACTAATCTGGTTTTTGTTTTTGCTTTCTTTTTTGAAGATGCCATACAAATTCCATATAGCAGGGCTAGAAAATTGGCCCCTGGCATTCTGTTAATACTCTGCCATGCACATTAACAAATACTGAAAGATTTTTAAAGAACTTGTTTGTCACTAATTGAAAGACATATTGTCATTACCCTGAAATCTTTTCCAAACCTCATTTATCAGTTTGGATGATCACCCCTAGTTTTTTGGGGATCCCTCTAGAGACATTGTAATCAGTGAGAAAATCCAACCTGCATGATACCTACTGGAACCTCATTTCTTTTTATGATCGGCTCCATGCCTAGGTATCCATGTCAGTAACTGTATATGCCTATAGGAGTCGTGAGCAGTATTTATGGCAAGGAGACATCAACTATGAGGAGATATGCTTTCTGACACATCATCCTTTCTGACAAATGCTTTTTGAATCAACATCCTTACACAGGGAGAAAAATAAAATAGAATAATAGTGATGCAACTGTACTCACTATAGTAGGTTCAAAAATAACCACATGCATTCTATTGTTGTGCATGGTTTACGAGCCAGAAATCTTTTAAATGGGAAAAGAAAATTCACCCACTTTTAATCTCTATCATGAGGTATTTTGAAGAAATATATGTATAAAACTTCAATCTAAATCCAGCTGTTAGTTCCAACTAACACAGACACATGGAATTAATGGAACTTAAATAAGTGTTGATTTAGTATGATTTCCTTGATTTGTAGGATCCACACTAGTTTAGTCTAATATTGAATCAAGGCTATACTACCCATATATAGCTCACACATCATATCCATTGAACTCATTCCCTATCAACTTCATCCTTAATATTCACTGTGACCATTGTTTTATATAAATGAATGTTCACTGCTTGTTTGCAGTGTAACAAGAGCTCCCCCTGAGTGCTGCTGATTGATTTTTTTAAAGACACAAACACTTCCTTGGCTTGCCAGAACCTAATTGCTTTAATGAAATACAGAGATTTACACACAGAAAGAGAAAGAGGGGGAAAAAGGGGGGGGGGGGAGAAGAAAAGCTCCTAATGGAAATCAGCTGCTCATATAATAAGCCAGAATTGATGACATCATTTGATCACTGAAGTCTCTGTCATTTAAATAGAAATGAGAGAAAAATATAGAGCTGTAAGGATTTGAGCAAGGGCTATGCAACTGAAGTGCAGTTTGGCTGTGGTTTTGTCCTCAGAAGAATCTGAATGTCACTCTAACAGACCTTACATTTCCTCTAAATAATTTGTCATTCAGATGGTAATGATATGGACCATTTTATCTGCAATCTCACTTTCTAAATCAAGATGCAAGCTTAATGTATTCTCACTGAGTTTCTGGTCTAGTTTCCTAGGAAAATGGATCTTTAAAGGCAGTATTTGAAATGAAGACAATCTGGGTTTCAACAATTGAATGACAGACAGAAATATGAAATATACATATTTCAGCAGCTGCACTGGAACTCAATAATTCTCTTCTTCTTAGTGGTCCTTTTAGGTATGACTATACCAGTTCTTTTGTGCAGGATGACCCAAAGCATAATACAAATTGCTAGTATTCCCTGCTTCTTGTTATGGATTATGTGACTGAACAAGGACCTACATACACACAAACAAGTTCAGGGAACATAATTCCAGAGTAGTTTTTAGGGGACCATATTTCTGTAGTAAGAAAGGCCAAAAGCAAAAGAAGGCAATCAAGATACAAAGATAGAATAGCTAGCTTTGATTGACTTAGGGCAATGGTTCTCAACCTGGGATCCCCATATGTTTTTGGCCTGCAACTCTCAGATTTTCCAACCAGTTTACCAGCTGTTAGGATTTCTGGGAGTTGAAGGCCAAAAACATCTGGGGACCTCAGGTTGAAAACCACTGACAATGTACCTACACCATGAAATTAATGCAGTTTGATATCACTTTAATTGCCATGCCTCAATGCCATGAAATTCTGGGAGTTGCAGTTTTACAAGGTCTTTAGCCTTCTCCACCAAAGACTACTCATGGTTCATCAAACCAAAATTCCCATTATTCCATAGCATTCAGTCATAACAGTTAGTGATACCAAACTACATTCGTTCTACAATGTGTTAGTTGGGAATGATAACTTTTTCAATGGTGTGGGAAGTCAGCACATAATCAGTGAAGCAACACAACAATAGTAGCACTGGGAATGGGCATGGCTGCCTAAGGAAGCTTAATCAAATTAATTCCTCAGAAAGGATCACTTCAGCCTCAGGGCCTGAGGTTCCCCCATTATAAAAAGCTATTTTTCATCAATTACCAACAGAGTGAAAGATAGTCCATAGTCCATAGACTAATTTATTTTTAGTGTACTGAAACAATGAAGAAATCTGCTGATTGCTTCCCACATATTGCATGGTGTGGAAAAACCTCATCCAATGGATGAGAAGTGGCTCCAACCCCGTTTTGATGCTCTCTCACCTAGAGGAAGGTCAATATTTGTAGCTAAAAATTGTCTATATGGAGCAGTTTAGTTTTCCAAACCTCCCATTCCCTTATCCCATCTCCAGAAATCACAGCCATAAGTCACCACCTGGGCCCATTGCAGATAGAAATGGGGCACAGAAGCCCATTGTGGAACTTTGGTCTCTAACATGTTGTCTACCTCTAAGATAAAAACATGTTTATTTATAGATATAGATGAAATGGTACAGCAGCAGGTAAAGTTTAGGACAGACCAAAAGCATTTCCCCTCCAAATTTAGCAATGTCCCATAGTTTCATGATATCTGCTTCTTTTTTGTTACAGTTTCTGCTTTTCCTCAGCAGGAAATGGAACTGATTTATACTGCCTTCCAGTGTTCTGTCAGATTGGACAGTCAAATAGCTGTGAAAAGTTTCCTGTGAGATTTGAAAAATGAGTGTTGTCACTCTGCTAATCTGGATGGCTTCATTTAACCAATGAACAGATGCAACTAGAGCTTCCTCTCTTCTCACTTCCTCTCTCAATTCTCCCTCCCCCCCTCCCCCCCCCCTCTCTCTCTCACACACACACTATTAAAGGGATTGAGGGAGTATTTAATATGAAAACTGCCATAGATATTTCATTGTTTGGCTAAAATTTAAAAATTTCACAGTGGCAGTTCGTGTTCTTTAAAGAAGGGCCCCATCTGCCCATAAACCTATTCAAATATGATTGGATAGATAAGTCATTGTCATGGGTCTCGATAAACAATGGCACAATAACTTAACTACCCATAATGAACTATTATTTCTGGAAAGACATATTTGTTATGCAGAACTCAGTATTTTGCTGATATTGGAGCAATTCAATCTACAGGACGAATATTGAATTAGTTTATCCATTTGTCCTAATAAAGCAGAACTTGCTATCAAGACACTAAAATTACGCACTGAAAAACCTTCCTAATTCCTTCTCTTCATTTGAAATATATGGAGAAATATTTCCTATAGGCCAGAGATACATTTCTGGTTAAGCTGCCTCTTCCTTAATAGGCAAAGAGTTCTATATGCAACAGTAATGAATGAAAATTTACCATAATGGAGAGAATGAACTGATCTTTTAAAAAGCTGCATGGAATAGTCATGCTCCAGTAACTTTAGAGGATATTCATAATGTTTTTAACAGAAGAAGAGTGTGATCTACAATTGTTACAAGACAGCAAATTGTTATACATAGGATTGAGTTATATGACAATTGAAGGAAGCACTGTATTGTTAATCAAACCTATTAGGCAATATCTTGCAAAGTTTCATATCATGTGCTATCCTAAAGTTATGATAATTTCCAGCTGGTAATTTATTGTTAAAGAAAGAAACTCACCCTAAAACTCTTCAAAGGTTAGAAAACTCCCACCTGATGTGAGAGAGAGAGAGAGAGAGAGAGAGAGAGAGAGAGAGAGAGAGAGAGTATTTCAAAAAGAAATAAGGAAAGATGAGGGAGAGGACGAAAGTCAGTCTTAAACAATGCTTAACTTAATTACTATGTATAGTCACTGTTGATTTTAGTTGTAAAATTGTCACACACCAGGGCAGCGGAGCACCAAGAACCAAACACGGAGGCCAATAAAACTATCTAATATCTTTATTAAGGAAATATATAAGAAGGATAAAAGCAAGTAGAGAATATAGTCCAGAAACAGACCTTTCAAATGAGGCCTAAAATAGTCCAGGAATAGTTTGTCCAATAAATGATATTAGAGTTCAAAGGTAAAATCCAATAACCGAAACACACACTATTGCCAGGCAATAGTGTGGGGAATTGTCCAAAGTCTTTCAAGGCACAAGATAAATCCACAAGAAGGCTGGGAATAAGGCTTGGATCTAGGAAACAAGGTCCGTGGTTCAAAACAAGGCAAGGTAGTCCAAAAACTTGATTCTAAGAACAAATTCCGTGGCTGAGAACAAAGCAAGGCAATTCTTGGATACTTGAACAGGCGAGGCAAGGAAACTGGATTGCGGACTTAGCGAAGTCCACACTAGGCTGGAAACATGGAATTCACTCCCGAAGCTGAGCTGTTGTCTCCGCAAAGAATCAACAGAGCCCGATACTTTTATCTGGGTCTCGTTTCCCGCCAAACGGGCGTCCAGCGTTCTCTTTCCCTAGAGAACAGGGAACGAAACCCAACTTGCAGGTGTGAGACTCTCTGGATTTTCCCAGGGGAAACATGGCTAATCAGTGTCTTGCTTGGCAGCAATTCGGGCACTCCTGCGAATTCTCTCTTTGACTCCCCTATCTGCCGAGAAAGATTGCTTTCTAGCGAAGGGAGGTGAGCGTTGGTCAAGGTCAGTTTTAATTGGTTCTTGGACAAGAACATCAGGCATCTGGAAAGACTCTGGCTGTTGATCCGGAGAAAACCCCATGTTTTCATCCTCATCTACCACAGTGACACTAGGCACAGGACTACAAGGCCCATGAGGCATCACAAAAATTCTGTTTCTTTCTTTCTCTAATAAGACAATATTCTATTGATATCTTACTACCAGATTTTACAAGCAGTATACCCCAGTATGTGGGTTATAATACAGATGAAGTTATGTTTTATCATATTGTTTTTTTCCTGGAAATAACAAGTTATCATTGATACGATTTTTCTTTCTTTCTGTCTGTCATGCTGGAAATAATAACAATGGTAAACTACACCAGCATGGTCCAGTGCCAAATATAGATGATGTCCAGAAAAAACTATTGCTTTGTTGCTATTACCACCATGTTATGGATTTTTCCAATGTGTTTTAGCCTGTGTTCAGTCAGACTCCCTCTACATCATCTGCCACCATCACTTTGGTTTCTGATCCAGTTGTTTTATCATCATCTACTCCCTAATAAATGAGGCTGCTTGCTTAGCTCCACTCTATGAACAGTGGTGCTTAGGAGTGAACGTGTCCACCACTTCAACCTTGCCTGGAAACAAGAGACTCCCCCAAACCCATCAGGAATCCATCCAGATCCATAAACCTCCTAGGCAGGATTGTCTTGATTGGTCTCCCACCCCACCACAAGTTCCAGCCAGTGTTCTTGAAAAGAGAACTATGGAAACTTCCTACACCCCAATATCATCATCTCCCAGCCCAATAAAAAAACTTAGTCTTTAGTGTTAGCTTAAGCAAGAAAAAGACACATCAAAAGAGAGAGAAAACACTATTATCCGCATGAAAACTTATTTTTTTTCCTGTTACAGATGATGAATTTCTTATGAAAACATGATGCAATTCTTGTATAAGGTCACAAATAAAATGAAATCCTCCGACTGCAGTTAAGTATCAAACTGAACCCATAGTTCAGTTAAGAAAATAGAATGATTTGTTGCAATCAAACATTGAACAGCAGCCCTTTAGCATCAAAAAAACTTCAAAGTAAAGGAACATTACCATTTCCATCAAAAAGGAACTGGGATAAAAGTACCATCTCAATTATTTATTTCAGACATTATTTAAAACAAAGGTGGTCAGAAGAAAGACTGAGATCTCCTGGGAGAGCAAGTACACCATCAATTCTAATTACAGATTTTTTTTTTTTTTTAAAATAACAACAAAAGCAACCATTACCCTTCTAACGTAGTCTGTAAGAATCTGTGGCATGTTATATAGTCAAGCAAAAAACTCTAATATTGTCTTTTTCATGATTTTTTTTTCTTTTCTCAGCCTTGTCTCCTTTACAAAATCCTGAACATTCTGCTCTCTTTTGTTTTTTGGTGGTAGCTGTCATTTTCTTTCATGATTTCCTAGAACAACATAGAATAACACCAATTACATTATAAGAACAGGAGAAATAGGGAAAGAGGAGCACCCTGTGAAAAAGAAAGAACCATGTTCTTACTAGTTTATATAATGAGTAGGGGTATGCAAAATTTTGAATGTGTGTATATGTCAGATGTAATTCGTTAGATTCATACATATGACACAATATTCCAAGGCCCATGACAAAAAAATTAAATCAAATCTCTCACCTGGTAGTTTTGCTTAAGTAAATGTCCTATCTCTCTTTGACACAGTTTTAATTCACAGAGCAAACGGTGGCAAGCACTACTGGGAGGAAAAGCCAAAAAGCCAGTCATGTCTCTCAGCCAATCAGGGCTGAGGGAGGGGTGGGAGAAGAGGTGGAGGGAGAGCCATGGCCATTGCTCTTTAAATTCTTGAGTGTCACGTGGAAACTTCCATATGCAATCGGGCAAGAAAAGAGAAAGGAGAGTTCAGTATAGCTTTGCAAGCACTAGGTTAGGTACAGGGTTGCTGAGGCTGATTTGAATCCATGCCAGAGAGAGAGAACAAGACTCAATTAGCTTCAGCATTAGGGGTTGCTGCTGAATGCTGACTGCTGTCAGAGAATGAGAGAATCTGAGCATGCTATAGGCAAGGGGCTTGTTGTGCTTATTCTTTTTTGGTGGGGTGGGTAGGTGCCTTTTGCCTTATTCTTGTTTTATGTTTTTGCTGCATTTTTAGACAATCTTTGAAGGCTACTGGGCTGATGTCCTATTTGTGTGTGTTGGGAGCCAACAAACACACAACAAGTTGTTTCCAGCCAGGCAGAAGCCTTTTTGCCGCATTTAGACAATCTTTTAAGGCCCTATCGGTTGGTCGGGCTACGACATTCCACTCCTTCCCCAGGCAGGCCAGGCACACAGTCACTTATTTTCCTTCAGGCCCTGTCGGTTGATTGGGTTATGGCATCCCACTCCTTCCCCAGTCAATATTTTAATTGGCAGTATTTAATCAATTTAATATTACCACTGCCAGTCTTTAATCGTTTTCACTAGTTGATTCCTTTGGGCAGACTATGTAGACCATGCACGCTGGAACTCTCTCTCTCTTCAAAGCTCATTTCAAGTTTCTATGACAGTTCTTGCCTACTAGAGGTGCGAAATGGCAGAAATCCATTTCAGAATGATCAAAATGGCTAAGTTAAAGTTAAAAGTGCACACATCACACTAGAGAATGGATCCACTTTTAATCCAGTTTCTGCCTCCTGCAGAATTCTGGGTTTTGTAGTTTAGTTAGGCCCAGGACTTGCCTGGCTAAGCAGTTGAAAGGGTCCTCCCCTAAACTACAACCTCCAGAATTCTGCAGGAGACAGCAACCAGATTTAAAGTGGATGTATGCTTTAGTGTGATGAGGTCCACAGAGCTCAAAAGCACATCTGCTCTCTTCAAACTCCTGCTTTCCATAGAGGCTTTCCACAGAGGCTCTTTCCCTCTGCAGAAAGCTCTGAGAAGTGGAAAAAAACCAGCCTGCAGCTGCCATGACCAATCACACTCAGCCCCCTGCCCCCCTCACTCACACCCCAGAAAATGGTTACATTTTATTACTAATACTAATGCTACTAGTACTACTACCTCTTTTGTAGGCTGTAGCCACTGACCATTATTTACTTTATTTATGTATTGGCTTATGTTTATTGTTTATTATTATTTTAATAAACATAGATATGCTGGATTTCGTTTCACAAAATCACAAGTCGAACACTTCCCAAGTGTCTAGGACTGTGTGATGTATTTTCGGATGATGCGTGCAGATCCCTATTATTATTATTATTATTATTATTATTATTAATAATAATAATAATAATAATAATAATAATAATAATAATAATACAGCTGATCACCACCAGCTCAGCATTACTAGTGGAAGCACACCCTCCCATTGGACAGTGAAAACTTTTTAAAATATTAATTCTTGAAAAAGATTTTATCAAAGTTGACTAGCTGTTAGCTGTGGCTTTCAAACATGACTCTATTTCCCACAATCCATTTTTAAAATTGATTTTCCTTCTGTTATTCCATAGTTATTTTTATTTCTAAAACTTTAAAAAATTCCTAAAAATCAGTGGATGACCCAAACGTTCTGAAACATAGGGTGAATTATGCCATGGTTACCTTGTGTCATTGTAGAGAAATTCAAGGAGATAGCTCTTGTAGTTTTAAAAAAATGTTTTGAAAAATCCTTTAACATTCCTTAAAAATCATTGGATGAGTGAAATGTCCAGAAACTTGTGGTAACAGTGGTAAAAGTGTTCTACCACTGTATCAGCTTTCATCCCAATAGCTCTAAAAATGAGGGAGAAAGGAGCCCTGGAAGTTCCCCCTTGCACAATTACTTAACGAAATAGTAATGAAAACATTATTTCATAATAATTATGATACGGACCCCTTACAAAATTTAGAAATGCTTTAGAAATGATTCATTGGAACCCTCAAATTAGTAATGAGTATTGAAACATTTTTTTCATCGATGACACATGCCTAATATGTTTTTCGTCTCTGTTGCCAATCCTTCTCTGCCTAGAGATATTGATAACACCATACCACCAGTTTATTTACTTACAAACAAAGGGAAGGTCAAACTGTGCACAACTCTTGCTTTTACTAACTCAGATGAAGAATTGTATCTATATCTTGTGTGGAGTGCAAAAGTTCATTGACTTCACTCCTTCATTTTCGCTACCAATATTTAAATAATAGCTCTGTTTACCAGATATCAGAGCTCTAGTAATGAAAAAGCTGGTTCCACAATTGTCGATTCTACCCTTTTTCCTCCCATATTCACATATTTACATTATTTTAAGCCAGTTCCCATCATTCTATCACACTCTGTTGTAACTGTGTATGTATCAAAACTATAGTGTTATGGCAGTTTGACATCATCTTCTTTTCTTAACTCTATATTATGCAAAGGATGGAGATTCAGAGTTCTGTGAGGCATTTAGAAGTGTGTGCTAAAGAGCTGTAGGAGAAAATTCTTAGTACTGCATCAGACTACATATCCAAAAATTCTAGAGGATACAGGCATGTTGATATGTGGTGTGTGGATGTAAACTATCAAAGCCTCAAATTGATTCCCCATGATGCATGTTTTGTTCCAAAGTGCAGCACTTTATACATTCACTAAACCATTCGCCCACCGTAGAGAGAGCCTTTATGGTCACTTTTTTGTTTTTGCTTTTGCTTTAGCATTTTCAAAACAATTTTTCATAATTTGTTTCCTTTGCCCCCCCCCCCCCCCTTCTGAATAATGCATCCACCTACCTTGCTTATGGAAGGCTTAAGATGCTCCCTTCTGATGTCCTTGCACCAACAGGAACAGACTATTTTTCCAGAGTGGCATTTAAAACTGAATGCTTTTAACAAAGGGACTATAAGTGTTATGTTGTTTATAAACTCTGTTCTTGTTAAGATTCAATTTCTAGAGTGTATGGTTTTGATCAACATTTAATTTAGCATTAAAGTTGACTCTCAGTATGTTTTAATGCTTATATTTTAATGTGTAATCCACTTTGTCCCAAAGGGAAAAAGAAGGAATAAAAATGAAGTTAATTGTAGTTAATAGTAGTAGCAGGAGGAGGAGGAGGAGCCCCTGGTGGCATAGTGGATTAAAGCCTTGTGACTTGAAGGTTGGGTTGCTGATCTGAAAGCTGCCAGGTTTGAGTCCCACCCAGGGAGAGCGCAGATGAGCTCCCTCTATCAGCTCCAGCTCCATGTGGGGAGACAAGAGATGCCTCCCACAAGGATGATAAAAACATCAAAACACCCGTGTGTCCCCTGGGTAACGTCCTTGCAGATGGCCAATTCTCTCACACCAGAAGCGACTTGCAGTTTCTCAAGTCACTCCTGACACAAAAAAAAGTAGTAGTCATAGTAATGCCCCATACGTTAGTAAAAGAAAGAAAGAAAGAAAGAAAGAAAGAAAGAAAGAAAGAAAGAAAGAAAGAAAGAAAGAAAGAAAGAAAGAAAGAAAGACGGTAGAACTGAGAAAATAAAACATTTCACTGCTTCCAGTACAGAACTAAATTCAGTTTTGGTGCCACAATTTATAAGGTAGTTGTAGATGTATGAAAGGGATTAAATGTTATAGTTCATTATTCAATCACATAATATAAATTTAGTAGAATATTATTGTATAAGCTCCCTTTCCACACTTAGCAGTCCTTGTAGGTATTAAAAAGCAACACAGTGGAAACAAAATACAGAGCTAAATGCAGCCAATGCTGGCATCATTGTGTTGCAGTAATGTTTAGGCTACATTGTCTACTAACTTTCCCAAGAGAAATGATAGAAACCTTGCACTGCTTCAAACTTACTACATTGCCTGAAAGCAAAAATGAAGCTCATTGTTGTTTTAGATAATACAAGTGCGGTTGTCCTTGGGAGTTGTTTAAAGTGGTGCTTTGCTGCTTTTTTGTGTGTGTTTATTCCTGACACATTGTAGGTTTCTCCCAATTGAAAGGAATCCAAGTAATGAAAGAAAATATTCTGAATGGAGTGAGATTGGAACCATATATTATACAAGATAGCCATGACTTCTGTGAACCTCTTGCTATTTGATACACTTGTGTATGACTTACCCTCTGTAAAGGCATTTGGGTATGGTTGATGGGACAAATGAGCTTATGGTCAAGCAACATGGTAATGTGATCAAGATGGCAAATTTATTAATGAGGAAGAACACACAAACCAGGAGAGGTTGCAGCAGTTTGCTTTTGCCTGACTATACTAAGATAACGTGAGGTTTTACCCCTTCTCTCCTTTTTCCTCCTGATGAATTTAATGATTGAAAACATCATTGCTTTTTCACCAATTGGTGTAAGCTGATGGTAAAGAAGGAAAGTCAGTAGAGGAGGGAGAAGCAGATGCTTTGACAGAAGCTGACAGATTGGGACAACAGAAGATTAATTGGAACTGCTCCTGCCAAAGTGAAACAGTTTGATGATACAATTTTATCAGTAGAATCCTTTTTCCTCTCAAACTTAAAAAAACACTAATTTCTGCAGACTTTTATTGCACACTAAAAAAAAAACTGGCCCAAGACTATGAAAGAGGAGCACTTAGGTCTCTCTTTACTTGGGGCACAATTGTGCTGACTATTTAATGCAGCTTGAAGTCCACTTCAAACTTTTAATTTGCACTGCACATACTTTGTGGTGGTTATCAAACACAAAGTATGTGGCAGTGCAGATTAAAAGTTTAAAGTACATCAAGCAAAATTGGTGGAAGGGTCTGAGTTAAATCCCTTAATGGTCTTCAGCTAGCCCCAAATGTAAACCACATAGCACTGCAAAATTGACTCTGTAGAATGTGAATCACCTTTTAACCCTCCCCCCCCCATGCTGCAGCATATTTAAAATTTAGAATGAGGGTGGGGGAGGCAGCCAAAAGACTTCCCAAGGGCAACAGGGAGGTAATTAACTCCCTGGAACAGGAAATTGTTTACCTCCACTATCACTTTCCTTATTTATTTATTTTGTGTCCTCTTATTCCTTTGGAGTCCTGGTACACATCTCACCCAGAAATGGAGGAAAACATTGCGGATTCTGGAAACAGTTTGAGGTCACCTTCTGTGGTAAATGTAATCACCTTCCTGGCCTTGAACCAGTTCCAGACATGTTGATCTAATCATCTGCACAATTAAACTGGATCCATATCATCGTTAGTGGTCAGTATAGATGTGCCCTCAATTAGAGACAGAGATGGACAATTATGATGGTGGGTCTGGAAACCAATCATCCAAAATTTCTGAGGTTGAACATACAGCCATGAATTATGAATTATAATTGCAAATAATGAGAGGATCACTTCCAGTTTTGCAAAAATGAATCTCAATCTGTTTGAGAATGAATTGCCTATTTTGGAAACTTCCAGGAGAGACAATTGATCCCCTAGAATCATAGAATCATAGAATAGTAGAGTTGGAAGAGACCACATGGGCCATCCAGTCCAACCCCCTGCTAAGAAGCAGGAATCGCATTCAAAGCACCCCCGACAGATGGCCATCCAGCCTCTGCTTAAAAGCCTCCAAAGAAGGAGCCTCCACCATGGCCCCGGGGAGAGAGTTCCACTGTCGAACAGCTCTCACAGTGAGGAAGTTCTTCCTGATGTTCAAGTGGAATCTCCTTTCCTGTAGTTTGAAGCCATTGTTCCGTGTCCTAGTCTGCAGGGCAGCAGAAAACAAGCTTGCTCCCTCCTCCCTTTGACTTCCCTTCACGTATTTGTACATGGCTATCATGTCTCCTCTCAGCCTTCTCTTCTGCAGGCTAAACATGCCCAGCTCTTTAAGCCGCTCCTCATAGGGCTTGTTCTCCAGACCCTTAATCATTTTAGTCACCCTCCTCTGGACGCTATCCAGCTTGTCAACATCTCCCTTCAACTGTGGTGCCCAAAATTGGACACAGTATTCCAGGTGTGGTCTGACCAAGGCAGAATAGAGGGGGAGCATAACTTCCCTGGATCTAGACGCTATTCCCCTATTGATGCAGGCCAGAATCCCATTGGCTTTTTTAGCAGCCGCATCACATTGTTGGCTCATGTTTAACTTGTTGTCCACAAGGACTCCAAGGTCTTTTTCGCACACACTGCTGTCAAGCCAGGCGTCCCCCATTCTGTATCTTTGATTTCCATTTTTTCTGCCGAAGTGAAGTATCTTGCATTTGTCCCTGTTGAACTTCATTTTGTTAGTTTCGGCCCATCTCTCTAGTCTGTCAAGATCGTTTTGAATTCTGCTCCTGTCTTCTGGAGTGTTAGCTATCCCTCCCAGTTTTGTGTCGTCTGCAAACTTGATGATCGTGCCTTCTAACCCTTCGTCTAAGTCGTTAATAAAGATGTTGAACAGAACCGGGCCCAGGACGGAGCCCTGCGGCACTCCACTTGTCACTTCTTTCCATGATGAAGACGACACATTGGTGAGCACCCTTTGGGTTCGTTCGCTTAGCCAATTACAGATCCACCTAGTAGTTTTGTCTAGCCCACATTTTACTAGTTTGTTTGCCAGAAGGTCATGGGGGACTTTGTCGAAGGCCTTACTGAAATCCAGGTACGCTACATCCACGGCATTCCCTGTATCGACCCAACTCGTAACTCTATCGAAAAAAGAGATCAGATTAGTCTGGCATGACTTGTTTTTGGTAAATCCGTGTTGACTATTAGCAATGACCGCATTTGTTTCTAAGTGTTCGCAGACCACTTCCTTAATGATCTTTTCCAGAATTTTGCCTGGTATTGATGTGAGGCTGACCGGACGGTAATTGTTTGGGTCGTTCTTTTTTCCCTTCTTGAAGATAGGGACCACATTCGCCCTCCTCCAATCTGCTGGGACTTCTCCCGTTCTCCAAGAACTCTCAAAGATAAGAAGGCAGGAAGAGGCTGATCTAAAAATTTGGAGAAGTTGAGGGCCACAATAACAACTTCAGCTGGAGGAAAATCCTGAGAGTGCCTTGGACCGCAAGAAGATCCAACCAGTCCATAGTCCAGAAAATAATGCCTGGCTGCTCACTGGAGGGAAGGATATTAGAGGCAAAGTTGAAGTATTTTGGCCACATCATGAGGAGACAGGAAAGCTTGGAAAAGACCACGATGCTGGGGAAAATGGAAGGAAAAAGGAAGAGAGGCCGACCAAGGACAAGATGGAAGAACGGTATCTTTGAAGTGACTGTCTTGACCTTGAAGGAACTGGGGGCGGCGATGGCTGACAGGGAGCTCTGGTGTGGACTGGTCCATGAGGTCATGAAGAGTCAGAAATGACTAAATGACTGAGCAGCAGCATCAGTGTGCTAAAACTTATTCTGGCATGCTACATATTTAAGTGACTAACTGTTTTTCACAAATCTTTGAGCACAAATCTCCTTTTTTTCTCTTTAGGCTATACTGATAGATGGAAGGTTGTGCTTTCATTGCATAAATGTACTTGGAAAAATTAATCTGAATGTTCTTGCCTTCATCCTTCATATATATTTTATATCAGTGTTTACTCAAACTGAAGTGCTTTCTAGGGACGGTGTACTGTGAGCTAATGCAACCTTTACTTGTAATGGTGAAGCATAAAACCTGGTGTGTGTGTGCCATAAATGGAATCGTTTCAATGTCAGTAATCAGGATAAGTAAGAGGGACCAAGCCAATCCTCTTTCAGTATCATTCTGTCAGAACTGATAATATACACAATGTTTTTTACACTTTTAAGGATTTTGAGAGGAAATGTTGTATTCTGTCTTTGGATCACAGTGTTGGTGCCTTTTCTCATTCTTGGTTATTTGTGTTTCATTTTGTAAAAAAAATAATAAAACACATACCCTATAGAAAGAGTTATTCCAAATTCCCCCTCTTTTTCAATTAACCTTTCCTGTATAGTATGCTGTTGTAATACCTGGTGCTATTTATTTGAAGTGGAAGCTGAAGCAGGTTAAGAGGGGGGGAAATCTTAAAAGTTGAATGATGTTGATAGGTCTGAAGTATGACAGATATCAGCTCAATGCTATCTTCCCTCAAGAGGATCCTCATTGAAAAGCTGACTTCTTTGCAACTTTCTCCAACTCCTACTTATCAGCAGTTATTTGTATTTCAGTACACTGTTTTCTGCTGTGCATATGCAATGGTTTTGAATGATGTCTACCCCTTTGTGAATTTCCATTGATTTCCCCTGAGTTGGTCTTTGCCAACATGGTCAGTGATCATGTTGGCTGAAAGCTTCCCCCCTCTTAGATTCCCCCCCCCCCAAATGAAGCATCAAAGTCTCAGAAACCTACAGGGATTAATTTTTCAGCAAACCCCTCTCTACAAACCTGCTTTTAGACCTAAAATCACTTTAAATTAAACTAGTAATAACTGGCCTGTAGATGCCCAATCCATTGAAAGAGAAACAAGTTTCACAAGCTCACTCATCCTGGAGACCCACAGTTTATACAAAGTTGGAACCAGCCTGACTGATGGCCTTTGTGTATTCCGTTGACCTCTATATGAATAGCAGGTAGCTATGTTGCATTGGGACAGAAAAATCAGCTGTATCTGGAGTTGGAGACTTTCTCGTGGAGGGCTGCTACGTATGCCAAGTAGTGCTGTGAACACTTTTTGATCTTTAAGGCTGTTAGTGTTCTACTTAATTATAAGACAATTTAGTCCTTATAAATGGAGCATCATGAAATTGTTGTGTTTAAAAAGTGATCTTGAGTCTTGCATTTTATTCTGTAACACAATACAACCCAACCCTTTTTTGTTGTAATGGAAAGGAGATTCTGATAAGAGACAAACAGCCATTTGAAAGATTGAATCAATTTCCCAATACTAACAACAAGCTATGAATAGCTGCTATGGAGCATACCAAGGAATCTGATGTCAATCAAATTGCTTCTAGGGGTCCATGTATTGAGAATCCTTCAATTTATCTTGAAGCAAACAAGATGGAGGTTCCTTAACAGAAGCAAACAGCTCTCTAGACAGTCTGTTGGGTCCTGACATTTGCCATAGGGCACTTACACAGTGAACCTACTTCAAACACAGGTGAGAGATTCGATAACCTTGCTGGGCTGCAGAAGGCTCACAAATGTGGAAGTATACTGACAGTTTCCAAAAAGCACAATAGTATTGATGAGCTTTATAACTGAATACTGAGCAACAAATAATTATAGCTGCAAGATATGTGCTCATAGACCCATGATTCCCAACTTCACATAAGCCTTTACATTTTGCAGTACTCTGATTGCCCAGGGTTGACATCAATAGGCACTTATCTGTATGCTTCTGTATAGGAATAGGCCTTTTTCAAGCTCATATAACTAGCATATTATCTAAGGGAGTTGTGGGGAAAGTGCAACTCATAAGCTATGTAGGATTGTCATACCACATGGTCAGCAGGATTTAACCTGGCTTCTAGACATGGCACCAGTACCCATTTAGATAATTAGTTTAGAAACAAGTCTCTGGCATCTGTAGCAGTGATTTATAAAACAAAAAGTACGGTCATAATTCTATCCACAGTTTAGAAAGACCCCTCCCTCCAACACACACACATGTACACATATGCATTTTAGTATGCTCAGCAAATGATCCCCTGGTATCCTGTACCCTGCTTTATCTCCATCACATCCATCTTGACTTGCTGCAGTGATGGCACCATGGCCTTCATTACCTGAAGCTAGTGGGAAGGAGAAAGAGATGGAAATGCAGTTATAGCTGCGTTATTCATTTCCCCTACAGGCCTCTCTGAAGAGTGCTCCTGACATGTGAAAAGAACACGTTAGGAGGTGAGGGGGTGAGATTTTAAGAGTCAATAGCACAAACTCAATAATATTTAAAGGGAATAAAATCACAATTCTGAAGGAATATCCAACCAAAATCATAAACAGAAGACAAAAATACCAATTCTTAGTAGAGGAATTAAAAAAACACAAACTAAGATTTTGTTGGGAGAAGTCCGAGGGGCTTATGACAACATATAAGGGAGAGAAATACTGGATCACCTCTGAAGAGAAAGCGAAAAACTTCTATAAAAAAATTAAGAAAGAACTAGAAGAGGCAGAAACATCAGAAGAAGGACAACTAGAGAGAAGGAGATCCCAAGTGAGAACCCCCCCCCCCCCAAAAAAAAGACTCAAGATCAGAAACATCAGTATAATAATTCAAATATAAGGAAAGACCAGGAAATCTATGAGGGAAAGCCAGAGGGAAAGACAGAAGAAGGAATAGAGGAAGAAGAAAGCCCTATAGTATCTTCAGAAGAAGAAGAAGAAGAGAAAGTAGAAAGCGGAAAAGGAGAAGAAACAGTATGAAAAGACATCTCAAGATATATAGTAACAACGTGAACAGTTTGAACTTACCTCAGAAAAGAAATAAACTGTTTAACAGACTTAAAAAATTAGACTATGACATAATCTCCCTGCAGGAGAATCACATAAAACACGACCAAATAAAATACCTAACACAAAATAGATTAGGCCAGATGTTTCATTCTTTGTTTACACAAAAGAAAAGGGGGGTTGTCACCTATATAAATCTTAAAATACAAGCTCAACAGACCTTTAAAGATAATGAGGGGAGAATGTTGGGAATCACAATCAATATAGAGAATGTAAAAATCTTAGTGATTAATATATATGTGCCAAATGATTCAAAATCAACATTTGTGAAGAAATTAAAAGACTCAATTATTGGCAAGGAATTTGATAGTATAATCTTGATGGGGGATTTTAACGGAGTGTTGAATAGTGAAATAGATAAAAATCTGAGTGGAAGGAATAAAAACAAAAAATACAAGGGACTCCTACCAAAAGAATTTAGAATCCTTAAAGAAGAATACCATTTAGATTATGTGTTTAAAAATTGCTGGTTTTAAAATTAATATAAATAAAACAAAAGCCATCACAAAGAATATTAACAAGGAAAAACAAGAATTGATTGCCAAGAAATTAGGAATTGAGATAACCTCCAAAATTAAATACTTAGGAATAACCATCTCCCCGAAAAACTCACAACTCTTAAAAAAATAATTATGAAAAAACTTGGAAAAACATAAAGAAAGACCTAGACATCTGGAAGGATCTAAAAATTTCATTATGGGGGAGAATATCAACTGTGAAAATGAATATACTCCCTAGAATGTTATTTCTATTCCAATGCCTACCAATATTAAGATGCCAAAAAAAATTCACAACATGGAATAAAGATTTGAGCAAATTTATTTGGCAAGGGAAAAAACCATGAATAAAAATGAAAAAATTAATTGATGATAAAAGAAGGGGGGTTTGCCATGCCTGATTTAAAAATATGTCATGAAGCGTGCAATTTAACCTGGGTAAAAGATTGGATACAACTAAAAAATAGGAAAATATTGACAGCAGAGGGGTTCGATCTGAGGGCAGGCTGGCATTCGTACATTTGGTATGAAAAAATTAAATTGGAAAAAACTTTTGCAACCATTTTATTAGATCAACTCTTATAAAAACATGGAATAAATACAAATTAAGAATGTATAATAAAACCCTGAGATGGAGACTTTTAGGGTGGCCCCAGTGGCCAAAATACGATGACCTACTAAAACTACAAGGGGCAGAGCATATACTAAAATCCCAGCAGGAATTATAGGAAGAAAATTTAAACATCTCATGGTTACAATTTGGCCAACTCAAAGAGTACTTTAAAAAAGATAAGACAAAGGGCTTTATGGGGAAAATAGCCTATGGGACAAAATATTGTTTTCAGGAGGAAAAATAATCTCAAAAATTTATAAAATTCTATTGGAATGGAATACTGAATCAGAATTGGTAAAAAAATATGATAAAATGGTCCAAAGATTTAGGAAGACCGATACAAATGGAAGAATGGGAGGCCTGCCGGGGCAGGAAACTTAAATTTACATATGCCTACCAATTAAAGGAGAATTGGATGAAAATGTTCTATAGGTGGCATATCACCCCTAAAAAATTAGGATTGATTAACAAAAGCATGAACTTCAAATGTTGGAAATGTGGAGAAGAAGACGGCACATACCACCATATCTGGTGGAAATGCAAAAAGGTCAAGTAATACTGGACTACAATACATGAAAGTATCCAAAAAATGTTAGATACCAAATTAAAAAGACTCCCAGAAATTTATCTATTAGGAATTTTTAAAGAACTTTGAGACACAAACGAGGAGAAACTTATGACCTTCTTCACCACATCAGCCAGAATTACCTATGCTAGATATTGGAGGCTAAAATAAATTCCTAGGAAAGAAGAGTGGCTGACTAAACTATTAGAAATAAAAAAATATGGATAGACTAACTTATCTAGTAGCAAAACACCAGGGAAGACCACGGAAAGAAGCGGATTGGCAACAGGTAGAAAGATATCTGAACACAATTAAACTGGCATAGAAAGGAAGATTAGCTAAATAGATAAATAAATAGATCTAAATAGGCCAATAAAAAATATTAAGAATAATAAGATAAGAAAACATGATAGAACACTCATCCACACTATGAAGAAAGAACACAAAACTTGATCAAAGAAGCGAATGAAGAAAGAGGAGGAAGAAACCTCATCAGAGAAAGTTAACCCTCTCTGAACGTGAAGTGAAAGTCAAACCACCTTCTTTTTAACCCCTCCTCCCCACTCCCTCTTTTTATAACCCCTTCCCCTCATTCCAATCCCCCTCCCTCCCCTCTCCCTCTAAACCCTAATTCTTTCCCCAGTCCCCCCTCTACCCTCTACTTTTTATATGTGTAAAAATGCAATAAACATTTTTTTTTAAAAAAAAGGAGGTGAGGGGGGCTCCTTTCCCCCTCTCCTCCTGACATGTCATTTTCACATGTCAAGAGTACTTTTCGGAGGGGCCTGCACTGCTGGCAGCCCCCTTGGATAAGTTATGGAGAAGGAAATGGGGGGCTGAGAGGAACAGGGGTGTCATCCCGCTACTTTGAGCTCCAGGAGCTCGAATACCCAGGATGGTTGTGGGGATTGACTCCTGGAACTGCGGAAGCATCATTTGGATGCCTCAGGTAAATCCGAGACAGGTCTTGGGATATGGGCCTGTCTATAAAGGCCCTAAGTTACTGAGTCATGTGGGGTGACTTGGTGGGTGATGAAAGCTAAATAGAATTTAAAGATCTTTTCTCCAACTCAAGGACTGAAGATAGAGCTGGAGATTGTTATACCACCATCACCACCTAGTAAAGGTGGCCTCTATGGGGACATCTAGACACATTTGTGGAAGGTCCTTCAGGTGCTTAGTAGCCATAAGCATCAAACAACTGAATAGGCACCAAACAACTACTCTTTTGCTATAAATATTAAATGCGAACTGGTTTATAATGTGCAAGTATATAATAAAACTTGTTTGAAATCTGAGGGCAACCTTTTACCTTGTCATGGCAGAGGTCTTTGAAGAGCAATTCAATGGCCCTTAAATGGCCAATGACTTCAATAGTACTTAAGAGTGCAAACTGTTTTGTATGCTAAGTGTGGTAACCTGACACCTCATTTCACTGTTCCTGTGAGGATATTCTGAAGGCACTACACACATTTCCTAATCAAATAACAAATGAGGATAGAACTACTTGTCATCACTTCAGACAATTTTCCAAGTCTTGACTGTGAAATTACAGTGCAGTTACTCGTGGACATCAGAACAGATTGAACAAACTCAATGTGAAGAGGACTGAAGGATTTACTAAGGAGACTGAAATTATGCTTGGCTAAGTGGCTGAAGGCTATTTATACAAGGAAGAGGAATGGAAATGTGATTGTAAAGTATACTTAAGAAATAAAAACTGACCAAAGGAACATGAACCTGCTACTTAAGTGGTGCATGCCATTTCAAAAAAAAAAACTTTAAGGATTGGGATGCAAATTCAAAGTTCTATGTCATAAAATAGCAATTTAATCAGATAAAATAATTCTATAAGAATAAGCATAATTTTCAGCAAAAAGTTTTAAAGCACAAATGTAAGGGATGAATTATTTACAGAATTTTAGCGCAGTCTTATAGAGAAATAAGTTCAAAATATTTGTTGATTTTGTTAACTGACACCAAGTCAACTCTGATTTATGGTAATCTTAGGAATTAAAGACTTCCAACTCACCTGATCATCAACAGTCCTACTAAGATCTTCTAACCTCAGGACCATGGCTTCCTTGATTGATTCCATTCATTTTTATTGTGGCCTTCCTCCTTTCATACTGCCTGGGATTTAATAATTCGGGGACCCATAAGTCACTGGCACCTGAAAAAATAGCTTCCACTGTGATTCCCAAAAAAGTTTGATGCTGTGTTTTATGATAGGGTTTTAAAAGCATTTTTTTTCTGCTTTCATTTTATAAAAACTATAATTTTTGTAAGGATAACTACGCTTATTTTCTTTCATTTTAACTTCATGTAATGGTGCTGTACATGAAGCAGCCTGCATTAGAACTCATACAGCTAATGATCTCTGAGTCATTTTGAAGGATTTTCAAACACAGAATGCAACCCATTAGAGCCAAGCTCCTGTTAATCTTAAACAACCAAATGGAAGCATTGATGTTCCTAAATGTACATACAGCATTAAACAGAAGCACTTTGGTTTAGCCAAGAGGAACACACTCAGAATTATGGTATATAATTATATTTAATTTTCCCCCTGAAAGTATCCTTTTGTAGCTTTTTTCAACAATGCATTAGCTATAAGATACCAGCTCTGTTGAGAGAAATTGAAAAAAAAACCTACATTGATTTGTCTATTTTTGGGTAAAGGTCACTTTCACCTGTGTTCCATCATAAGTCTATTCTGCTCATTATCACAATCATTTATGATGGTTCTTAAAAACAAAACAACAACTTGAAAATTCATGTACATTTGACATGCATTGTATAAATACTAATTTTAAACATGCTTTGATTTGAATAGCAAGATTCAAAGATAAATAAAATTGCAAGGAGAATTGCATTTCAATTCACACATTAGTTTAAAAGAAATTCAAATTATGTTGCTTCATGACCAAGCAAAATTCTTATTCATTACTCAGGTTTACAAATAGGAAAACAAATAAATACTAGCTTTTAGAATTTTAACTGTTATATGTGTTTACTCATAATGCTAATTATGTATTCCAGACTTATTTGCTAAGAAACATGTTTGTGGTTGCTTAATAGGGGTATTTGAAATTCTGTTGGTCGATTCAGATTTCAGATACTTTCAGTCTGAACCACCGAATATGAATCAGGAAGGACCCCCTCCGAAGCCTTACTGGAACAAAGCATAAACCGCTGAACTTTTTGGCTAAATTCAAGAAAGGTTAGTTGATTCTGTCTTATTTTCATTGTTAGTATTCTGACTCCCTCAATGACTCCTGGCCCATTTTCATATCCTGGAACACCACTTTAATGTCCAGGGGAATTTGGTAAGAGGAAAAGGAAGAGATAGTAGGCTTTTGTTTATCAACAGCACCTGGACCAGCACCTGGATGGCATACAATGTTATCAAACCTTTGGCACTCAGCTTAGCCAGCCTAGGTAACTGACCTTTTCCCCCTGATTCCTTATGTTTTCTGTTTTATTTTTCAATGTCAAGCTTTAGCCACAGCAAACTGGAGAAGTGTTGTGTTGATGTTGGGAGAAGGGACGATAGTGGTTTCTTAGCCTTGAACCATTCAAACGTCTCTTATTTCATCTAAGTTTTCATTTGCAAGACCAAAATATCATCATTTAGAGTCTCGTTTACTTGATATCTAGGTACCATTTATAGAAAAAGTTTATCTTATCATCTCTTCAGCCTTCTAGACGGTTAGTATTCAGTGTAATAAATTTTTCTAAAAGTCCAGACAAAGTTCCTTCTCTTTGGCCAACAGAGGGAATAAATCAGTATATCTTTAGCTCTGGGTATAAATCCAAACACATGCTTAGTTAGTGGTGCTAGTTTAAAAGTTTCCTTTAAAGAAGAAAAAAAGAGAATCCTTACTATTTGAAAACAGTTGGCGGCTGTCTCTGATCATGGTAGAAACTTCATGTCTAAGATAGAAATTTCTATGGAACCCAGCAGTTGGTTATTCTGACAAAAGAAGATTATTCCATACTGTCAACCCAGAAGTCCGATGTCCATTTGTTCTCCACAGGCTAAATGGTTAAGTGACTCATGAATAAATACAAACTTGGTACAGTTGGGTCTCCACATTTGCAAGTTTGACTTCTGTAAATTTGATTATTTGCAAATTTGATAACAGTATTTTCCTACTAGAAGTTGACCATAGAGTAATGCAGGACATAGAGATTCCTTAAAAGGTACTATCTTAGGTAAAAAAAAGTGTTTTTTGTGTTTTCCAAATTCATGGGAGTCTTGTGTCTTTGACCCCTGCAAATGTGGGACATTGACTATACTCTAGTACTTTCATTAATGGGTTAATTTCATGGTCCCCCCCCCCCCCCAGGGAACTAACATTTTGGTTTAGACCCACCTGATCATCCACAGAAGTATGTGCAATAGACTTAATAATAGCCCAAAAGATGTCAGAAACTACAGACCAAGATCATTATTATAGATTATAAAATATTTACAAATATATTGGCCAAGAGATTAAAGGTTTTTTAAATGACAGGATCAAAGAGGAACAAACAGGATTTCTACCTCAAAGGCATCTAAAAGACAACGTAAGAAATATTATTGATATTGTTAAATATTATGAGGTGAACAATAAAAAAGAATTGGCATTATTAGCTTTAGACCCAGAGAAAGCATTTGACTATATAAACTGTGTTTTTTTTAAACTATAAATGAAAGAAATTGACATATGTTATCATTTTATAAATGCAATTAATGTTATATATGATCAACAAGAAGCTAAAATAATGATAAATGCCCAAGAGACCAAAAGTATTAAAATACATAAGGGTACCAGACAAGGCTGTCCTCTAGCCCAATTAATCTTCATAATGACATTTGAAATTTTCTTTAACCGTATAACAGAGGATATAAATTTACCTGGGGCTAAAATAAGGAAAGAGAGTTATAAAGCAAGAACCTTTGCAGATGATCTAATTTGTATTATAGAAAATCCTATAGAAAACTTAAAGAAATGGACCAACAAAATAAAAGAATTTGGACACTTATCAGGATTCAAAATAAATAGAAATAAAACAGTGATGCTGACAGATATGACGAAAAAGAAGCAAGATGATTTAGCAGCAATATCAGGACTTCAAACAAAATTAAATACTTAGGTCTTACAATTACAGCAAAGAACTCTCAACTTTTGAAGAACAATTATGAATTAAAATGGAAGGAAATAAGAAAAGACTTGGAGAATTGAAAATACTTAAATTTATCATTAATGGTAAGAATAGTTGCAATAAAAATGAATATATTTCCAAAAATGTTATATTTATTTCAAACCCTTCTCATAATAAGGAATATACAGATCTTCAAAGAATAGAACAAAGTTTTAACAAAATTCAGTTTTGGTCTTCCTGATTTAAAGTTGTACTATGAGGCATTTGGATTAATTTGGATTAAAGACTGGATGACTCTTGATAAACAAAAAAATTTGACATTAGAAGGATTTGATTTAAGAACTGGGCAGCACTCATATGTCTGGTATGGAAAAAGAAAAGTAGAGAAAAACTTCGGGAATCACTTTATAAGATCAGCATTAATCAAAATTGGGGGGAAAAATATAAAAATTGATTTTACCTCAAAACTCCATTATGGATATCACCTCTGGAGGCTGGACACATAAGAGAACTGGAAAAGATGTTCCTAATATAAAGAAATACGCAAGAGCGAGAAAGGAAGATATGAATTAAAAACTTAGGAAGAAATTAATCAAATTTTTGAAAGTGTTTCTTGGTTTCAGTATAGACAATTAAAGGACAATTACAACAAAGATAAAACTAGAAAGAGTCATTTTGGGACAAAGTAATGAAAATGGTAACCAAAGCTATTACAAAAATTTACAAGAAACTGTTAGAATGGGCCACAGAAATGGAGCAAGTTAAAGAATGTATGCTAAAATAGGTGGCAAATATAGGCCCTACAATAGAACTAGATGAATGGGAAAATTTGGAACTATAAAATAAAATTTACCTATGCCTACGACTTAAAGGAAAATTGGTACAAAATGATATAACCCCTCAAAAATTGGCCAAATGCTACAAAAATTTACAAAACAAATGTTAGAAGTCTGATTCTCAAGTAGGCACATTCTGCCATATATGGTGGACATTTGGAGCTGCAAGAAAATACTGGAGAGAAATACAGGAAATAATACATAAAATGTTAGATATAAAAGTCCAGTTGAAACCAGAACATTTCTTATTGGGATTAATTGATATGGAGAGGGAGAAGAATAAAGAAATACTTTTCAACTATTTAGTAACAGCAGCAAGAATAGTGTATGGGAGAAAATGGAGAGTAAAAAACCCACCTTCAATAGAACAATGAATAATAAAAATAATGGAGATTATGTATAAATTAACTCAACTCTTATCAAAACACCAAGGAAAACCAAAAAAGCAAACGGATTGGCTACTTATTAAATAATATTTGAAACTAGAAAAGATTAAAATAATTATATAGGGTAAAGAAGGAAAGGAGAAAAAAATAAGAAACAATTGATTCACCGAATAAATGAATGGAAAGAGGAAGATGAAATTAAGAAATCTTAAACAAAAAAGGACAATAATTAATACCACGACAAAGAAGATTGGAAGTTACAATACACTTAACCTTCCCCCTTCCCCCCCTTTTTTTCTTTCTTTTTTGTTTCATTGTTTTTGTTTTTGTTTTGTTCTTTTTTGGCAGGGGTGGTGGTGGTTGTTAGTGCACTTTATATAGCACTTCCTATCTTCCTTTTTTCATTAACTATTTTATGCTGTAAATAACTCAATTATGTTCAATAAAAATTATTTAAAAAATAATAATAGCCCAACAGCATTTTTAATAGATGCTTTAATTAGATGCCTTTAAACCATGTTTAATCTATATGGGCAGCACTGTTCGTTGTGCTTTTTCAAATCATAAACCAGAATACCTATATTAATAGAGCCTGTGCAGAGGCACCTGCTTAGACATCTGCCATCTTTGCATGACCCACCTCTATCAAAATGTTAGTTACAGTACCTGGCAGTTTTATATCATCTCAAAAACAATTGCCATGTGTCTGGTGACTTCCTGAATTAGGCACTACATTAGTCATGTATTTAAGAATTATAGATCAGTTTCACAGATATTTTTCAATAAGTAAAACAGTGATTTTCTTTTTCACTTTGCCAATGTAAGATGAACCTGGAACCAACTAACATTTTACTGATTTGCTTGTTAAAAGAAAATCTTTCACATAGAGGACTGCTGTTTACAGGTTTTATTTTATGTTCCTTGTTAATACATCAGCCTTGCTTCTTCAATTCTCTTTTTCTCAAGGACTGCTTTACCTTTTCTGTGTTTTCACATTTGTGGATTTTGTTGACATGCATTCTTTCAGATTACAGCATATATATATATAGTAGGTAAAGGTTTTCCCCTGATGTTAAGTCCAGTTGTGACCGACTCTGGGGGTTGGTGCTCATCTCCATTTCTAAGCTGGAGAGCCGGGGTTGTCCATAGACACCTCCAAAGTCATGTGGACGGCATGACTGCATGAAGCGCTGTTACCTTCCCGCTTGATCTACTCACATTTGCATGTTTTCGAACTGCTAGGTTGGCAGGAGCTGGGGCTAACAGCAGGTGCTCATTCCGCTCCAGGGATTTGAACCTGGGACCTTTTGGTCCACAAGCTCAACAGCTCAGCGCTTTAACACACTGTGCCACCAGGGTCCCTAGCGTGTGTGTGTATGTATGTGTGTGTGTGTGTGTGTGTGTGTGTATATATATATATATATATATATATATATATATATATATATATATATGGATTAAAAAAATTCGGCCTAGGACAAAACAACAAAACTACACATCCCAGAAACACTAAACTTGGCAACACAACCCCTCATCCATGCCTCTACATTCATACAACAAAAAGAAAAGAAAAATAAAGTCCTAATTAGAGGGAAAAGAATAATTGTTTTTTATCCAATTACTGCCAGTTAGAACTCTGCCCACTTGGTCTCCTAGCAACCTACTCAGCCCAGGTGACAGGCACAGTTAGGCCTCATGCCTCTTCTACACTGCCTATAAGATACAGATTATCTGATTTTCACTCGATTATATGGCAGTGTAGACTCAAGGCGCTTCCACACAGCTATATTACCCATTTATAATCTTATATTATCTGCTTTGAACTGGATTATCTTGAGTCCACACTGCCAAATAATTCACTTCAGTGTGCATTTTATACAGCTGTGTAGAAGGGGCCTCATATAATCCAGTTCTAAGCGGATAATATAAGATTATAAATATACAGTACAGTCTCACTTATCTAACATAAACAGGCCGGCAGAACGTTGGATAAGTTGGATAATAAGAAGGGATTCAGGAAAAGCCGATTAAACATCAAATTAGGTAATGATTATACAAATTAAGCACCAAACATCATGTTATACAACAAATTTGACAGAAAAAGTAGTTCAATGCTCAGTAATGCTATGTTGTAATTACTGTATTTACAAATTTAGCACCAAAATATCACAATGAATTTAAAACATTGACTACTAAAAGGTAGACTGCATTGGATAATCCAGAACACTGTATAAGCAAATGTTGGATACGTGAGATTCTACTATAATATGAAACAATTTCTGTGGCAATCCAGTCCAACCCAATTCTGCCATGGAGGACACAATCCAAGCACGCCCAACAGATGGCCACCCAGCCTCTCAATAATAATACAGTAGAGTCTCACTTATCCAACATTCTGGATTATCCAGTGCATTTTTGTAGTCAATGTTTTCAATATATCATGATATTTTGGTGCTAAATTCGTAAATACAGTAATTACTAGGCTTGAGCAAATTTTTCGTTAGTTCGTTAAATTCGTTTAAAATTCGTTTCATAATTACTTTTGAATTGATATTGAACCATCTGCTCACTGCCTTACAAATATTACGAATTTGAATAATAAAAGTACCTTTTTTTCGTTTGTTTCTGATGTCTTCGGATGTAGCTGTAGCTCCTCTGAGAGGAGAAGCCATGTTGGCATGCCTCTCAGCCAATCAGAGCGGAAGAGGGAGGGAGGGAGAGGCATGGCCATCAATCTGCTAGCATTTTAAAAATGCCATTGAGACGCCCCCCCCCCCCCCCCCCCGCGGGGACCACACCGGCTCAGTAGAAGCCTTCCGCGAAGCAGGGAGGGAGCGAAGAGAAGAGAGAAGAGACATGCCTGCCTGCGCTTGGCCTTCTCCTCGCCCTGCCTCGCCCTGCCTTGGAGCTGCCGTTTGGTTTTGCTTCTTCAGCCAGGCTTAAAGGGGAATACCAAAACCAGGCTTGCCTTCCTAAACGGAATCCTTAGAGCCAGGGGATATCCCTTTAAGAGATATCTCCACTGAGGAGATCTCCCGGAAAGGATTCTGGCACCAGCTCAATTGCAACAGATTCAGTGCCATGTCATGTGAGCTGTAGTTTTACAAAGTCCCTAGCCTTCCCTGCAGAAGAGAGCCAGTACCATGCCAAACTACAACTCCCAGTTTTCTGTCAAATTGTTTTGGATTTCAACTCCTACAATTCCTAACTCCAGACATGGGCAAAGTTTCTTCTCCAGACATGCCAACAGTATTAAGTGATAAAATCTTGGGCATTTTTTCCTTTAATGCTAAAAGTTCATAGGTTTTTCAGCAACAGCCTACTGGCTGGGTTGCTATGAGTTTTCCGGGCTCTATGGCCATGTGCCAGAAGCATTCTCTCCTGACGTTTCACCCACATCTGTGGCAGACATACTCAGAGGTTTTGACGTCTGTGCGAAGCTAGGCAAGTGGGGTTTTATATATCTGTGGAAGGTCCAGGGTGGGAGAAAAAACTCTTGTCTGTGGGAGGCAAGTGTGAATGTTGCAATTGGTCACCTTGATTAGCATTGAATAGCCTTGCAGCTTCAAAGCCTGGCTGCTTCCTACCTGGGGGAATCCTTTGTTGGAAGGTATTAGCTGGCCCTGATTGTTTCCTGTCTGGAATTCCCATTTTCTGGGTGTTGTTCTTTTACTGTCCTGATTTTAGCTTTTCTGTAGCTAAAAATGCATATAAAATTGATTCTATAGGGAGGATAAATGATTGGATTTCAACTCCTACAACTTAGCTTTCTCTGCCAATAATGGTACCATACCAAACTAAAGCTCCCAAGATTCTGTACCAGTGAGCCATCTTGGATATTGTAAAGGATTTATTATTATTATTATTATTATTATTATTATTATTATTATTATTATTATTATTATTAGACCTTGCTCCCAGGAAGGTGCCTTCGCTGTGGCTCCCAACTTATCTATCTACCTTTCCACATATTCTCCACATTGTGTGTATGTGTATGTATATTATATATACATGAGCCCCGATGGAGAAGTGTGTTAAAGCACTGAGCTGCTGAACTTGCAGACCGAAAGGTCCCAGGTTCAAATCCCGGGAGCAGAGTGAGTGCCCGCTGTTAGCTCCAGCTTCTGCCAACCTAGCAGCTTGAAAACATGCCAATGTGAGTAGATCAATAGGTACCGCTCTGGCGGGAAGGTAATGGCACTCCATGTAGTCATGCCGGCCACATGACCTTGGAGGTGTCTATGGACAACACTGGCTCTTGGGCTTAGAAATGGAGATGAGCACCAACCCCCAGAGTCAGACATGACTGAACTTAACGTCAAGGGATACCTTTACCTTTACCTATACACACACACACACACACATGCAGGGACTATATATATATATATATATATATATATATATATATATATATATATACATACATACAGTATATATCACACACACACCAATTTAACAAATTTTCAGCCACAAAAACAAAGTTTCTGAAGTAGAACAATGACTTTCACAGTAAAGACAACCCAATTTAACAGGAAATAAGACTTTCAAACCAGGAACAGATTTCTGCAATTATTAAAAAATGGTTTATTATAAAAGCTATGAAAATTCGACAAAAATCAGAGGATAAGGGAAACGTTCCAAATTTTGGTGAGCTATCAGTGTTAAATGTGTTCTACCACTGTACCAAGTTTGAAGAAGATCACTCAAAAAATGAGGGCGGAAGAGTCCTGTAAAATCTCCCCTCGTGCTGTTTTTTTTTGGCCACTGCGCATGCGCATCCGCCATTAACGAATTACTTTTGAAACTAACGAATTTTCGTTAATTTCAAATTTTGGGGGGGGCAAAATTCGGAAATGACATCAGAAACGAAACGCTGGCGCCCCCTACTTTTGAAACGAGTTTAGAATCAATTTTTTCATGGATCGCTCAAGCCTAGTAATTACTACATAGCATTAATGTGTAATGAACTACTTTTTCTGTCAAATTTGTTGTATAACATGATGTTTTGGTGCTTGTAAAATCATAACCTATTTTGATGTTTATAAGGCTTTTTCTTAATCTCTCCTTATTATCCAACATATTCACTTATCCAACATTCTGCCGGCCCGTTTATGTTGGATAAGTGAGACTCTACTGTAATAATAATAATAATAATAATAATAATAATAATAATAAGAAGAAGAAGAAGAAGAAGAAGAACATCATACAATCATAAGGTTAGCAGACATCCCTAAGGATCATCCAGTTGAACTTCCTTCCACCATGCAGGACGACACAAACCAAGCACTCCTGACAGATGGCCATCCAAGATCTGCACAGTAATAATACAAATTGAATCATAGAATCAGACAGTTAGGAGAAGACCCCTAAAGGCCATCCAGTCCAACCCAACTCTGCCATTGGATGATACAATCCAAGCACTCCCAACAGATGGCCAGCCAGCCTCTCAATAAGAATAAGAATATCATACAATCCTAAGGTTAGCAGATACCTCTAATGATCATCCAGTTCAACTTCCTTATATCATGCAGGAGGACACAATCCAACCACTCCTGACAGATGGCCATCCAATATCTGCACAATAATAATACACATTGAATCATAGCATCAGACAGTTAGGAGACACCCCTAAAGGCCATCCAGTCCAACCCAATTCTGCCATGCAGGACACAATCCAAGCACTCCCAACAGATGGCCACCCAGCCTCTCAATAATAATAATAATAACAACAACAACAACAACAACAACAACAACATCATACAATCCTGAGGTTTGGAGTGACCCCTAAGGATCATCCAGCTCAACTTCCTTCTACCATGCAGGAGGACACAATCCAAGCACTCCTGACAGATGGCCATCTAGCCTCTACATAATAATGATGATGAAGATGATGATGATGATAATAATAATAATAATAGAAGCATAGAATCCAAGAGTTTGGAGAGAACGTTAAGGGCCATCCGGCCCAACCCTTTCTACTATGCAGCAGGACACAATCCAAGCATTCATAGCACATGGACAATGTATAAATACTATACAATACTACACAGGGACATACACCCCCTCTACCCTCACCACTTTCACAGTACACAAACAACCAAATGTATACTAAACATAAAGACAACCATACAACAGACATTCAATACCACCACTACCTCAACAAGTTTTCACCAACACCACCAGACAATGCCACAGCTACTCGTGGCTGGGCACAGCTAGTGTATGTAATGACGATCATAAGGTATCAAATAAGCATGTGTGTGTGTGTGTATAGTGTTATTATTGCTTATTGATATTAAGGAACTTTGGGTTCTCTGTGGAAGATTTACGCAAATCTAAGACACACCTTTTTGACTAAATGACTATGCCAAAATTGGGGTGCACCTTAGATTCGTGTAATACAGTAAAGAGCTAAAGTGCAGGCAGGCAAACACAGGAGAGGCTACGGGAGCATATGCCAGCTCCCCTACCTACCCCAATTCACTGCTGCTTTTGTCTCCTCCTCTTCAAGCCCCGGGGCCTGCCCCCTCACCACAGCCAGGGCCGCCCCCGCTGTCTCTGCACTGCCTGCATCTTCACCCTCTTGCGGTGCCATCGACGGGGAGGGGATGATGCCCATTAGGGCTTAGTTGAGGCTGGTGCAAGCAAGGGGTCTCACCAGCAAAAGAAGAAGACAGCCCTGGTTCTGGCAAGTGGAAGTGAAGGGACTGGTTTCGGGAGAGGTGGAGGAAGAGGCATCAGCATTTTGGGGCAGGCAGAGCGTCTGGTGTGTGCTCCCATTGCTTCTTATGTGTGCATCCATACCTGCCTGCCTTTTTAAACATTTCTTTGCTTTCCACCTTTCCCTTCCTTTAATTTCTTTCTTTCCTTCCTCTCTCTCTCTCTTTTTCCAACCTTCCTTCCTTCTTCTTTTTCTGCCTTCCTTCCTTCTATCTTCTTGTCATCCATATCTCCCTCTTCCTTTTTATTTCCTTCCTCTTTCCTTATCCTCTTTCCACTACTCCTTCTATCCTCCTTTTCTTTCTTCCCTTACTGTCTTCTTTCCTTCTCATCTTCCTTTTGTGTACTGTAATGGAATTGGCTGCCAGTGCCTAGTATTTTATAGAGGTTAATCATGATTCTGAAGTGTTTTCCATAGTAAGACTTGATCTACAGCTACGAGGAGCTAGCCACACTATGCAGCCATAATACACAAACATGCAGGGTCTTCCAGACTGTGGAAATCTGCAGAGCTTTATTCCTCAAGAGGATATTTCTTTCCACATTTACTTATTAAAGCCATGTAATTATTTTTCTTTTCTTATCCTTTTCTTTCTTCCTATTTTCTTTCTTCTTTTTCTTCCTTCCCTCTTTCCCCTTCCTTCTTTTTCTTTCTTCCCATCTTTTCTTCCCTCTGTCCATCTCTCTTTCCCTTCCTTCCTCTTTTGTTACCTTTTTTCTACCCATTTCCTCCTTTCTTCCACCCCATTGTCCTTTTTTCTTTTCCTCTCATCCTTTTCTTCCTCTTTTCTTCCTTTCTTCCTTTTCCCCCTTTTCCCTTTCTTTCTTCCCATATTTTCCTCCTTCCCTTCTTTCTTTTTCCTTCCTTTATTCCTCTTTTCTTACCTTCCTTTTATTCTCCATCCATCTTTTTTCTTTATCATCCTCCTTTTTTCTTTCCCTTCCATCATCCCTCCTTCCAATTTCCCCCATCTGCATTTTCTTCCCAGCTTCCTATCAAGCCTCAGTGTCATAAAAGGTTATTCATCTATAACTACCAGAAAACAATAAGATACTTAACCATAATACTTAAGTAACAGAAAATATATGTCTTCAGAATATGAGCACTACAGCAGCCCACTGAATTTTTTTGGAAACCTCTTATTAATTTAATACTGCTCTCCAAGTCTGATTTTAAATATCAATTTTTTATTCTTCTATGACCAACAAGCAGGGAGTTACTTGTTCTTCAATGATTTGTTTAAAATAGTCTCAGATATGTCTAAACCAGTATGACAATCACCACTTCTTGTGGGAGGGAAACTTTTGAAGTTCCATCACATAAGATACAGATATTACAAATATGTTGCAAAATATAGTCAATAGATAAATTTTCTGTATGGATGAGGCCTAGGAGGATTAAGAAGCCTGGCTGGGCAGCTATCAATGGCTTTCAGACATTTCTTGATCATGGCCCTTCTTAGTTCCCAGCTGTGATACGCTTCTGTAAGGATCTAAAAGCACACTTATTCTCACCTGTGTGAATGAAAAAAAATCAAATATTTGTATTTTCCAATGGTTGCTTAAAGGAAAAAATGGCATTATCCTTCCTCCTTTCCTTCTGAGAAGGCAGACCATTTTGCATTAAGTGACATTTGTTGAAAAGGGGTAACCTTTCTCTCATCCATGGAGCCAAAAATCAACTGATAATTGACCGTTGTGGCACATTTTCTTTTTGTGACTATGAAAATTGAGTGATACCTTTTGCTTCTATTACCCAATGGCTTTACTACTGCCATCTACTCACCTTGCTGTCTCTATACAGAGGGCCAGTCTACAAATTTGGGTGCTTAGAGATACATGATAAAGAGTAAAATGTTTCCTGCATGAAAAGTGCTGTAATCAGTGACAAATCCCATGCAAAATTTGCATGTGACTATAAACAGCAATTTCTGTATAGACAACAGCTTTTTCTTTGCAGAAAAGATTTTCCTATACAAAAATATTTTCTCTGCTGAAAATACTATTTCATGTGCAAATATTGGCTTCCTTTTAAACAAAACTGTGATATGTGAATACATCTCAAATGGTTTTGAAAATTGTACGGTTTATTTTGGCAGGAAGAAAATTATTGAATTTATTCATTTCTCTTTTTTAAGAACAAAGGATGATATCCCTAAAGAAGAGATCATGGGGAGAATGCAAGCCAAAGGAATTTTCATTATTCAAAGTATGCACAATATGAATGAAAACTCCTTTGTCTTAAATTAGACTTTTACCTATTATTTTTTCATACTTTCCTAGTTTCCCATTGTTACACACTTTGTTGAAAGTGTTGGATGCTTAGACAATTATACACATTTTGCATATGCTTTTTTTAATGTTTTCTAGGATTTCTTTTCTGTTTCAACTTATTTTAATATTAATGTGTTCTCTTTACAAGATGTGATTTAGGCTCTTCCACCGAGTGAAGTTATATATCTGCTGCAGCTGACAAAAAGGACCTTGAGGAGAATTATAGGTGTCAGGCAATGTGGAAGCCAAGCAAGCTGTTTTAATAAGGTGAGTCAGTAGTAACAGCTGGCTCAGGAGCCAATTTTTCTAGTCTCTGTTTGGCAAACCATATTTCTCTAATGGCCGATTTCACAAACCCAAGTGTCAGCCAGCGGATTAGTTTAAGTTCAAACCGCCAGCCCATCCATTTCCAGATAGTAATGGTTTTCTTTCTTTCTTTTCTTCTTTTTGTTTAATGGCTGCTTAGATGGCCTTGTTCACTCTTTCGAAATCATTTCCGATGAGCTGTAGCGTGTTAGTCAGGTAGATAATAAAAATAGCAACTACTAGATTTACTTGTTCACAGCCCACAAAGCAGATATAAAATTTTGAACAAATTTCTAGGGAAACAATGGATGAGGCCTGCATAATTAGAACTTTTTTGGATTTATCCATTCACTCTGTGATCTCTGTGATGTTTCATGATTCTACACACAAGAGCAGCCCCTTGTTGCTCCTTGCTTGCCAAGCCCCTTGCTTGGATCTGTCTAACATGGTTGTATGCTTCCGGGTAGGGTTTGCCTTCCATTTCAGGGTATTGAGGCTTCCCTACACATACAAAGCTTAATCCACGACTCTCTGGATTGTGACAAAGGTTTATGCATTCTTTCTACATTTTAATATTGTTCATAAAGCCTAAAACTATTATTTTTGTTTTGTTTCTCTCTTGTTCATGTTCTATAAGCCACAGGTGAGCCTGTGAGAATGTAATTTGCACATAGTTTCTTCATGCCATGGTCTCTAAGAATGCCACTCCAGTAATCAAACCACTGTACCATTCTGGCCAAGGACAGGAAGAGGGATAGACTACTGCATTCTGATTTTTCTTCTTTTCCCACTTTGACAGTATCTAGTATCATCTGGTATCATCCATACAACTTTACATACTCTACTTAGGATGTCTGGGACTTCCAGGGACTTCATAGAACAAGTCTAAGGACTGTATGAAACGAATAAGATATCTAGCTCTCGAATGGAGTTTTAAACTTTATCATGGGATGAACAGTTTCACATTGCTCATACATGAAGCTCACTGACAAGGCTGGAATCATGATCAATGAAGCAACTATTTTGAATAGCAGCATGAAAAGAAACATAAGATAAAGGGAAGAAGGATGCCCCTGCTTTTTTCAGGTTCCATCCATTTCTACAATTCTGTAATTCTATTTTTGTTTTAGATTTTCTGCATTGCCAAGATACTAGACCATATGATTCATGGGTTCCCTTTCAATGCCACAGTTGTACCATTCTGATTCTATGTATGTTTAAGAGTATGTAACAGACTGCTTCTTGTAACTCTTCATTTCATCTCATTATTGAATGAATCTTATAAACTTTGGTTTCTACAAACACGATCTTGATATTTCTCCAGACTGTACTAAATAGCCAAAGGTAATCATGATAACATTTCATCACATACTAGAGAAACAGGAATATACCAGGTCTCAGTGTAAACACATTTTTTTATGCTTTAGAACAACATGAATGAAAGATGTAGGATGAGTTGTTTCGTATAATTTCATATTGTTTTAAATGCATTGATTTACAATAGTCTTTTAAACTAAAGTTTAACTAGTACACGTTTAACACTTTTTAAACTGATGGTTCATGTATTTTGATATGTTGCTTCCACCACTGAGAAACAAGGGAGAAATAATCGAGAAATAATAATAATAATAATAATAATAATAATAATAATAATAATAATAATAATAAATTGTTTGATGAATGTGAAAATGATGGAAGCACATGGATGTGGCAAATAAAGAGCAAAACAACATCTTTTCACAATATTGAATTATTTTGGATTACGATTTATTGTAAAATCTGATTAATGCCCATCTTTAGAATTTCAGTAGAAATGTAGGCAAGTTTATTCAGAGATCAACCCACTAGGTTCAGCTGGGCAAACTTCCATGTTTGTAGGCTTCAGTTCCTTCCTTAGGTCTTTGTAAACCGAACTTCAAAATGAATAATTGAATGTGCATTTATGTGTACTTATTGAAGCTGTCATGTAATGTACATATGGCCACTTTGTACATTAGAGTAAACTATTCCAGGGCCAATAAAGGATGTCAAATCTGTTATAGTTTTGACCCCCAGTCCCACAGCTACTGTGGAGGCAGGAGATAGTTCTGACAATCCATTTCCTGTTACTGCCATCATAGTAACCAGTGGACACAATATGGCCAGTGATAATCATTTTTCACCTGAAATGATGTCAGCCAGAGCATCATAGTGACATGAAAGTGGGGAGGGAGAAGGAGGAATTACCCCTCCTTTCCCCCCTCCCTTCTCCAATTGCCCTGGCTGGCTAATGTCACTCCAGGCAATTAGTGATGGCCACTCGCTATGTCATGTTCACTGACCACCACCACAATGAGAATGAAAGGGAGGCATGTAAGCCAGAGGAATGACTGTGTACAATTGTGGCCGGTTACATCTCAGAATCACTTCAACTGCTTAAATGGACCTAAAATTGTGGTTTGCTCTGGATGCTTAGGGAAAATTCAGAGCATCCACAACTTTTGTTAAAGCACTTCAAGGCTACAAGAAGCCTTGACCTATGTAAACCTGTATCAGCTCTGTGCCATTCAATTGCCTTAGAGTTGATTTGCACCCCCCCCCTTTGAAGTAATGGGTCAGTGTAGAATACAGCTATATATATAAGGTAGTCCTATGTGTAGTTATGACCTTCTTGTTAAAGGGCAAAAATCTGGTAACTTTCAGGATCCATGATAAGTCCCCTGATTAGATCCATTCAAGCAATATCTCCTGCAAGATTGGGAAATGTTCACTAAATATTGTAGTTAAATTATGTTTAAAAAACAAAGTCAAATATATTGAATGAATTCACCTTCTGGTGAAAATTTTAGCATGAATGATGAATGCTTCTACACATCTAATGAGCTAACAAGATGTGTTGTCAGTGCCACATCATTGAAAAGCTTAAGATCTATGAATGGTCTGCAAACAGTTTGATTACTTTAGACTCAGTTCAATATACATTGCTCCTTTTTAGAATTATGAAAACAACTTTCCAACTGTGTAATTTAGTCTGAATAAAAATATTTCATTTGAGTTTGCTTATCAGTAAGTACAGCTTTAAAAATAAAATAAAATAAACATTAGCCCTAACAGAGACACTCTTGTAATTTTGCCACAGGATTACTGGAGGCTCTTGAAAAACTGAAGTAATTGAAAAGTACTAAGATTTCCATTTCCTCTTTCAATTTTCTATAGAGAATTTTTAAAAAGATGTTCCATTTTCCTTCTCATAAAACTTTCAAGAGGTACAAAAACAAAATCGCCACTACTTCTTGGTTCAGTTGCTTGGAACTGAAAACTCTCATCCAGTCAAATGTGTTGGGTCTGGGAAATTCATTTACCTTCTTGAAATGGAGAAATCTGAAGGACATTGAATACACAACTGCAATGTGTGTGGTATCTATGTTTGTTACGAATGAATCATTTGGGATGAAGCAATGGCCCCTTTCTTGCTATCACAATCTTTTCAAAATGGAATGCCTTGAGACAATAAATTTCTTCGTCAGATGTATTTTTCTGGCTTCTAACTTCAAGGTTTGGCAGATGGTTGTCAGAGAGGGGAAAGAACATTTTTCAAAACTATTGGTGTTGTGTTATGAAGTCCCTTCCAAGTTTTGTTCGCCTGGCATACCTTTGTGATATTTTTGATTCACACTATATATCCCATTCCTCCCATGCCCCAGCGTTACTGGCAATTCAAATTGTTAATGGATGTAACATTGCAGTTGTAATCAATTTATTTGCAATTAGATGCTAATGGTTCTGGGGATTTGTTTCTATAGTTCTGTTATTGTACTCTTAGGTTTAGATACTCTTTATGTGGTAACCTTCAGAGCCACAGAGCACATCTGTTTCTGCATTATTGGGAAGGAGGTGGTTTGAAGGTTAAGGATGTGAAGGAGGGACTGAACATTTTGAATTATTATTAATGGCTGGATTTGATTACAGCCTTGAACTCAAGTCAGTCCCCTTTTTTTTTCATGACATTAGGTTTTTGTTTCTAGCCACAGTTCCAGAATGCTGGTTTAAAACAAACTTTAATAAAAGCCATACATTGACTGTATTTTTAAATCATAATTTCTAATCTCTTCTCAGATATACTAACACAATCTGGACAGTAGGCCCTTCCATGCTGGCCAAAATGCTGAATGAAACAGCATTAAAAATACTGGTTCCTTCTGCATTTGGAGGTCACACGTGGGGGAAAAAACTGTGCCTTATTGGCGAGGGGTTGACCAGGCATTCCACCCATTCTGATGTGGTCTTAGCACAGGTAGGCATAGCCAGTTCCAACCTTTTCTCCTTGCCCCCTTTTTCCCTTAAAAGAAAAGGGAAGCCTTCTTACTGTTCCTGGAGGCTTTTCTGTAACTCCGTCATGCTCAGCAATTATGTGATAGAGCTTTGGAGGGGGAAGCCCCCACCCCTCACATCATCACTGAGCATGATAGAGCTACAGGGAAGCCTCTAGGAACAGCAAACAGGCTTCCCCTTTTAAAGACTGAAACAGGTTGGGAGGGTGGCACTGCAATCCTGCTTCCACACAGTGCCTGAGCCCAGGGAGCATGGGATGGTTGTAGAGACAACCATCTGGGATTGTGGATGACAATCCCAGCTGCCTATCTCCACAGCCCTGATATCTGCAAAGATCTGGATCTTCAAGGAAGATTTGGACCTTTGCAGGTCTTTCTTTAAGCCAAGTGTAAACTGCATTAAACAATGTAACCCAGGTTAGTTTGCGTTAGCCTAGATGCGCTGTTGGATGCCCCAGGCTAATGCATCATCTACACTGCATTATCTGGCACAGAAAGCAACCACTTGTCAAAAAGCATGTTTCCAATAAAGGTTATGTGAAAGCATGTATATAGTCATCAATATTCACTTGTCATGGTGAAAAATATGATATATGGTTTGAATGGAACTGAATGAAAGGAATGAATGAATGAGAGCTACATTTTGGAGACACAATTCTGAAGACTGAGGCCTGCAATGACAAAATCATTAACTACACCCAGGAAATGGAATTAAAAGTGACTGAACTGCTGACACTGATAAGAACTGTAACAATGATTCACTGTTGACATTGCTGACTTGATGAACTTTTGGGAAAAATCAAAGAGTTTATATTAATCAGAGGCAATGGCTCTTTTAAGTTAAGGAAATGAGACCTTATGACAATCCAAAAAGTGTGGCAGACCAGAGAGGTTTGGCCCACCTGCCATGCTCTCCTCCATTGGGAAGGAGAGAGATGATGTACTTTAGAGAGTGTCAGATCTGCAAGGGAAAACAGAATTCTGGACACTTACTGCAAGTCGATTCTGGTGTGAGAGAATTGGCCATCTGTAGATACACTTGCCCAGGGGATGTCCAGAAGTATTATCATCCTGCTGGGTAACACATTTCGCAAATTCAAACTGACAACCTTCAGGTCAGCAACCCAACCTTCAGGTCAACAGTCCAGCCAGCACAAGGGTTTAATCCATTGCGCCACCTCAGCTCTACAGTTCATTGAATTAGTATAATTACTTATTAAAACCATAATAAATATTTGCTTCTATTGAAGTGAGTTTTCTACTTGCACTTCAATGTCTGTGGGACCGTATGAAAATGTGAAAGCTAGAGTATAGATTCTTAATGGGATTAGCATGTTTCATTGCAAAATTTCTGTTTTGTTTATTTTATAGGCACTTAAAATATGTTAAAGACCAAGGTTGCTTCTGCATCCTAGACTATCTGATTTAAACTGGATTATATGTGTATCCACTAGCAAGTAATCTGGGATAAACAGATAATCTGGGATCAGATCCTGGGATATAGGGGCAGTGTAGAAGGAGCCTGAGATTTGCACAAATTTTGTAATCCAGTTTCTATTGTACTGGGTGGCCCTTTAGTATGGAACACCCATGTATGGGTGGAGGGATATCTGAATAAAAAATCATGAAAATTAATCATGGAATTCTACTATCCCTGATGTGTAAAGGAAGAGAATCTTTAGGCAAGAATAGTCTTTTCTTGAATGAGAAAATCTGTTTACTAAGGACACATTTGGGCATACATTTTTGGATTTGGCACCTACTCATTTGAATGAATTCTCTCACACAATTAGCTAAGAAATATCATTGAAACCATGGTCAAATGTTATGAAAATTCCCTTAGTAGGTTTGCATTCAAAATGTAAAGTACTTAATGGTATAACAAGTTATGAAGAGGTGCTTCCTTTCAGTAATGGAAGAAAATAATACATTGTTATTAACAATTCAATTCAAAGTCATACACTTTCAAATACACTTGACTCTTTTTTCATGAGATATTATGTTGCTTCAATAATAAATAATAACAGTAGCAATTGTGGGAGCAATAATAATAATTTTGCCTACGATAAAGAAATCTTAATACTTTATTCATTATTCAATGATTAACTATTAGTAGATGGGTGTTAGTATGACTGTCCAGAACCATTTAATTTTTCATTGCTATGAAAACCTCATCAAGCTTAAATCTTCTTTCACGTATATGAATATTACTAAATTAGAATTACTCTGTGAGAAGTAATGAGATCAGTTTGGACTATAGTTTATAACTCTTTTCCCTTTTCATTAAATTTCATCTCTTATACCTATTTGGTCCACCAAATAGTGATTAGTAAACTGAATTCATTCCATCACTAGTTCACTGTCCTCCAAGGTATATTAGGGATAACTCATTTGTTTGAGAAGAGATATAAGGTCATCTGATTATTTATGATCTGTTGAAGGATGCTAGCAGCAAAACTGATATCTTTTTATGACCTCATCAGATGAGGCAATTTTCTCATTGCATGCCACTTGCTCTCCCCTTTCACAACAGACCCCATTATACGATGCATATCTACTAGGCATGTGTGATCCATGAAAAAAATAGTTCAATACTCACTTTGAAAGTAGGGGGCGCAGGCGCTTCGTTTCTAAAGTCATTTCCGAATTTTGAAGCAAAAAATTCAAAACTTTCCAAAACTTCTGAATCTTTGTATGTACCTCGTTAATGGTAGATGCACATGCACATGAAGGAAAACATTATCGTCAATGGGGAAAATTGAGGGGCTTCTCTCTCTCCCTCATTATTTCAGCTATTCTAATGAAATTTGCTACAGTGGTAGAACATATTTACTACTGTTAGCTCAACAAATCTAAGAACATTTGACTTATCCTTAGATTTTTGGCGAATTTTCAAAGTTTTTATATAAAAACATTTTTAATAATAACAAAAATCTGTTCCTAGTTTGAAAGTGTTATTTCCTGTTTCATTGGGTTGTCTTTACTTTGAAAGTCATTGTTCTACTTCAGAAACTTTGTTTTTGTGGCTGAAACTTTGTTAAATTGGTGAAGAGAGACTCAACAAACCATCATGAGTTATTTTTTATAAGACGATGTCCCTTGCTATTTTTATGACAGAACCAATTAGGAAATTATATTTATCAGCCAGGAACAGAAATCATAGCACACCATCAAATCACTCCTGACAGATAGCCATCAGCCTCTGAATAAGGAAATCTGTTCCTGGTTTTAAAGTGTTATTTCCTGTTTCATTGGGTTTTCTGGGGCTGAGAATGTGTGACTTGCCCAAGATCACCCAGTGGGTTTCCAAGGCTGAGTTGGGAATCAAGCCACAATCATAGCCCAACTCTCAAACCTCTACACTACACCAGGCTGTCCCCAAAAGGGGGCTGCTGTTTCTTCCTATGAGGCCTAGCCCTCTTCTACTCACGAGTGGCTTTCTTCCCTATGAGGCTTAGTCCGCTTCCAGTGTTACACTATGTCTTAGGGAAAAACCTCAGTCTTTTGTTTTTTATGAATGCTCCCATGAGAAAATGTATAAGGATGTGGGTGAACTACAATTCCCAAAAGTCTTGGGTCAACCCTCCCAAAATTCGCTTCTGCAACCAGGATGGGAAGAGAGATTTCTCTCCAGCAACTGCTTGGAGATTTCTCTCCAGCAACCTCTTTAAGAGACCTTTGCAAACCTCCCTCTCTCTCCAGCAACCGCTTGGAGATTTCTCTCCAGCAACTTTGCAAATTCGCTTCTGCAACCAGGATGGGAAGAGAGATTTCTCTCCAGCAACCGCTTGGAGATTTCTCTCCAGCAACCTCTTTAAGAGCCCTTTGTAAACCTCGCTTTCTCTCCAGCAACCGCTTGGAGATTTCTCTCCAGCAACTTTGCAAACTCACTTCTGCAATCAGGATGGGAAGGGAGATTTCTCTCCAGCAACCGCTTGGAGATTTCTCTCCAGCAACTGCTTTAAGAGCCCTTTGCAAACTTTGTTTTCTCTCCAGCAACCGTTTGGAGATTTCTCTCCAGCAACTTTGCAAACCTCGCTTCTGCAATCAGGATAGAAAGGGAGATTTCTCTCCAGCAACTGCTTTAAGAGCCCTTTGGAAAGGAGATTTCTTATATATTCAAAGGTTATCTGAAGGTATTCTGAGGCATGGGCACCAATGCTTTGAATTGGAAGGTTAAATTTGAAGCGCCAAACCACTTCAGAACCCAGTTCAATATTAATACGATTAAAGAATTTATTACAATTAACAACTTTTCTGATGTTTTTGCTCATGCCTAATATCTACTTCTGACCAGGCTCCATGGCGAAAGGGGAGAGCAAGTGGCATCCAGCACTACAGTACCAACCCGGGAGGCTTCCCATGTTGCCTTTGAAACAATGGGGGAAGCCAGGTGGAGGATGCTTTCCCCCTTGGGATGAAGCCAGCTGTAAGTCGGGCAATGCAGGGCATGGGGCAATGGGTTCACCACACTCCTAGCCAGGACCCCACGGATTTGCCACATTTCATGGCAAATCTATATGCTAATGTGATGAGGTCCTTAGCCTATCTCAATTTCAGAAGTTAGTTGACCCAATGTTCTGCATGAAAAATCAAGAATTTTTTGACTTCATACATGAGAAAGATGAGATTGGAAAAATTATGGATGGAAGGAGTATGAATATCTTCTGGAGAAATCTCTCTGATTTAGGAGCACAGGAAATGTCATGAAACAAAGGAGAATAAAATTTCATCTGCTCAAAAACTTGTTCTTTGCATGTCTGCTATTCTTCAAAATGAGTAGAGTGGTAAGATGGAGGCTCAAAAAGCACCAAATTCTCAATCAGACCATGTTGCTCTTTAGGAGCCATCTTTGGTATTTTTGCAATTAATAGCCCGCCTGGTCATTAATGTCCATCCTTGTCTGAATCTACACAGGCTAAGTAACATGCCCTTACCTATATTCCAGCCCTGTTGGAAGAGACAATGTCCCTCCCTTTCCAATTTGAAATTTTTTTTTAATGCCTGAGGTCTTTACCATGATTTAACACCTCACCCTCCTCCCCAGATGATCTTGGGAAGAACTGGCTTTTTTAAATGAATGATTTGACCCCCAAACTGGGATTGCAGTATAATCTGGGGTTGGGAGCCAGAAAAGTGATGAGGCCAGTTTAGTGGCTGGTCACTTATGTCAGCTGATTGTTGCAGCTGACATAAGTTGATTGTTTTCATGTTTTTTCCTCTTCTTTTCTGCCTTTCAAATATGAAAACATAAATAACTGGTACCCATCTTTTTCTGGGAGAAGCACCTCTGAAAATACATCTTGGGTGAGTATTCAACCACACTATTCCTTGTAGAACTGATTACAAAATGAAACAAGTCAGCTTTATAGGCTTTGGAACAGGTGTATCTGATGGAAACATATTGGGGCACCTGATTTTGTTGGGGAAATGTGGTCTTTCAACCTCTGAAATGCAATCGTGAACTCAATTCTGTCTTCATTTTGAGTGGGCATTAGGTCAACAGCAATACTAATCAAGTAGCTGCACACAGTACAGCACACGACAGACCAATAAAGTTATTATCACCTCTCCTTACATGGAGGGACCAAAGAAAAGACTGGAAGAAAGCTAAAGGTTAAGGATTTGTTATCACCTGTCTGGGGAGAAGGCATCACTTTTCTGTATGATAAAATAACTTGAAAATCTAATGCAGCAGCTAAGCTACTATTTTTCCTTTTAGCCACTATTTCTGTTTCCTTTTGCAAAAACCAAGAAGGAAGCAAGATGCTTTTAAAACCATTTTCTGTTCAAACTACTTTGAAGGGTGGTTTTAAAATGTCATATCTTTCTTTACCTTTTTTTTAAAGGTAGGGCATGGGTAAAATTACATGAGTATCAAATGTCATTTTTTAAAAAAAGTGTCTTAAATTGACTTTATTTTGAATCATCACATTTTCTATACATTTTCCTGCCTTGCATAAAGAGATTATCACACCAGTCCAGAAATATTTTATATTACGAGCATTCCCATTAGAAGGTATAATTTCTGCAGATAATAAGAGTTTTATTTCTAATGAAGATCTGAACCATATAATTTGGTTGGTGTTACAAACTTCATTGATGCAGCAATTATAAAGTCTCAATGAAATAGCTTCTGGGAACAGTCTGCGATATTATCTTTTATCAACTATAACAGTCGATCTGCTCTAAATTGTCTAAAGATATATAATGGCCAGAAAAACAAGGTTAGTTTTCTTTTATGAATGTCTTAGGGGAGAACTACAGTGCATCTTCTGTATAAACAAGGCTTTGATGTTTTGGCTTATCTATTACATTTCAGTACATCACTGAATACAAAATTTAGAATTGCCCATGCCATCATATTTCCTATTTCTATGTATAATTGTGGAAGCTAAACAGTAAAAAAATAAGAAAATCAACTAATTCAAAGTATGGTGCTGTAGAAGAGTTCTGTAGATAGCTAAGCAAACTTACCTGGTCCCCTAGCCAATTGGAAACAATTTCATTTTTCTGTATTCTGTGCTAACTGTAGTCTCTTGTCCTGAATTCAAATTACACATCAGGATAGTCAAATGTTTTGGTACACTCATGCCTTTAAGAGCAATCCATAGTTTTTCATGATTGACAACTGTGTAAATTTGAAATTCTATATGTGTTAGTTGTATTAGTTGTATTCTTTTCATTTTATTACAGTACTCAATTATATCACAATGTTATTGTTTTGAGATTGCTTATGGACCTGTAATTTTTTATATGAATCCTAGGGCAAATCAAGAAGAACAGGATTTGAAAGGATAATTATGAGAGAACTAAGCAAGATCCTGAAGTTTCAAAATATATCATTGAATACTAAAGTTGGAATTGCCCATGCCATTGTATTTTCCATTTCTTTATAATACTGTGAAAGCTAGTCACTGATACAAGCCAAAAGGAAGAGAAACTACTCATTCCAGATGACATGCTGGAGAAAAGTCCTGTGGATACCATGGAGTGATACCCCCGTCCCCCAATATATGAATCCTAAAGCAAATAAAACCTGAACTCTCCCTAGAAACCAAGATAACTAAACTGAGACGGTTTTTTCAACATATTATGAGAAGACATTACTCACTAGAAAAGACAATATGCAATATGTTTGGAAAGAAAGATAGCAAAGGGAAGACCATATTAGAGATGGATAGGCATAATCAAAGAAGCATGGTTCTAAGGCAACAAGACCAGAGCATGGCTATTTATGATAGGGTGACTCAGATATCTGTTATTCATACAATTGATATAAGCCAAAGTCTTCCTGATGACAGTTAGGAACAGACAAATTACATCTCCTTGCTTTTATTTTTAATTTCCTACTCCACATTGGTAGTGTCTCATACAACCTCATCAGACAGGGTACTTTTTGGAGTCATGTGTTGGTTCCTCTACAGTTTTATGATGGAGCCCACCAACTCCCGTTACATGGCATAGGACTATTTCAGGTGGGGCTCCATCGTAAAACTATAGAGAAACTGGCACATGCCACCACAGTGTCAACATGAGAGGCTTCCAATGTTGCATTGGATCAATGGGGGGAAGCCAGGCAGCAGACGCTTCCCACTATGGAATGAGGTGCAGGGAAGCTGGGCGATGTGGGGCATGGGGTGATGGGTTCCCCACACCCATGCGAGCACCGCCAGATTCATCACAATTTGTAGCAATTCCGGCAGCCCATCTAATGAGGTCTTTATGGTTGCATTGTGCAGAATTTATTTCAAATATTCTGTTCTTTTGAATAATATTGAGTTGTCTCAAGCAATTTGGAATTTTTATGGTATTATTTTTTGTGGATCCACTATCAACACAAAAAAAAGGCTAAGTAGAGAAGAGATTGAACACATGCTTTCCCATTTAGAGAAAATACATCAATGTAGAGTACAATGAAAAGACTAATGCCTGGAATCAAAGATGTAAAAATCTTTGGAAGTGACTACTCTGACTTCATGTCCATTTGAACATTTTATAGAATTCAATAAGAAACTCATGACTGGATTTTTTCAGTGACTATGCCCAGATTTAAGACTTGTTATTGGTGATGATGTTGTCACTGTTGCTTGATCCATGCATCTGATTAGTTCTTCTGCTGTTCAATATTTTATTACAGTAAAGTAATAAAATAAAATAATAAACACATTTAATCCAGGTCTTATTGAAGGATATAGGGAGAAAGGGGCCACTGCCACAAGGAGACTGGACATGAGCCACTCTTTCTGAGGTACAAGAAAAAGCTTCACTTGCTCAGAGCGTGAGAGGAGCCAGCAGAGTCATTGGAGGGGAAGCTATGCTCGACTGCAGAGCTATAGCTGGCCAGCTGGTTGTGGGCAGGTGATGATGAGAAGCAAGGAGCTATGACTTCAGAAGTTAATTCTTTGTTCTACTCTTATCAGTGATTGGTCTCAAGCTGTGTGGTACTCTAGTCAAGAAACATTACATGATCTCTTTTGTGTTTAGTTATAAGGGGAAAGGAGGCCAGAAAGGGTGGTTTCTTAAGTCTGATGCCTTTAATCCAGGTCTTATTGAAGGATATAAGGAGAAATGATCCCAGAAAAAATGTTTTTTTTAAAAAAAGTCTGATGCCTAAAAAATGACAGAAAGGGGAGCCTTGTAAGTTCCCCTATGCTGCGAATGGGTCGGATCTTCTCAGATATTTCAGCTGCCAGATTGAAAAACAGATTTTTTTTCCTGATCAAATTTGGGAGGCTCCTGAAAAATGGATCTGGGCATCCACTGAAATCCGGATACCTAAAACAGAATAAGGTTTAACTGAATTGCACACCCCTAATAATCGTATGAAGTAAGTTAGTAAATAAAATAACAGTTTTTCTCACGGAACTGAGCCTTCTAACATCTTATTGTCTAGAAAGGCATTCCCAGTGACTGCAAAACCTTGCTACCCACTGCTGTACATACTGATATAGACTAATTTGGTTAGTTAAGCTGAGTCAATGCCCGAGGCAGCTTGTGATTTCATTAACATGTAGTGATGAATTCTGCCTCAGTTATAATGGAAGCCCAGAATTATATGACAACACCTCTATACAGTAGCTCCATTCTTCAGTCAACTGGAAAATGTTTTCAAAAATGTATACACTGGAAAAAAACTGTGTACTAAAATATAAACTATTGGCAGAAAGCAACCTCTCAACCCAATATAGAACTGGAATTGGATAAGAATGTCTATGAGAATATGGAAAACTCAATGAAAATGAACCTGATAGACTTTACATGCTTGATTCATGTAGATAGTGATATATTATTTTAAAGGAAATGATATGAAAACATTTCCACAATGCTATGTATCATTTCACCATAGTATGCATCTATGAATACTTTGGCTCTAATACTGAAACCAAGTATCTCATAATCATTTCCATGAAAACAGTAAAATTATATAAAATTCTCTAAATATTAATCAAAATTGAAATTAACTAATGACAAAACAGATGTGTAACCCTACTTTCAGTTGTTACCAGTATAAATAATATTCAGATCTGTCATTTCATATATCTACTACAAGAATATACTTTAAACACCCAACCATCAGCGTTCTTACAAACTGACTTAGCAGTTTAAAAAACTGAGAGAGCAAAGACCAAGTGCTAGGGAAAGATGCATATTGGAATTCAAGTCACTAAGGACCACTTAGTTATAATGAAACTATAAACTAAGTCTTTTGTTCACTTTGTGCCTTTTAATGAAAAATCTAATTGTGGCACAAATAACAGGTGTTTGAAGCATTTATTGCATTATTTCTCTAATCATCACCAGAAAGTAGACCCTTCTTTATATATATATATATATATATATATATATATAATATGCCCAAAATTTTCCAAGATACCATCTGGCAGCAATCATAGGCTTCAAGATGTCTAAATAAATTATATCATAGGAGTTTCCTATGAATGATTTGGGGAATATTTGTGAGAAGAAGCAGAATTGATATCATGCAAGGTTTCAAATGATTTAATTAAAAATTGTGACTATAAATTATAATCTAACATTCTTCAGTTAGCAAAATGTTAAATGCTATGATTTTGAGCAATTCATCTCTATAGGTTTCCAGGACAGGTTATTTAAAAAACAAAAGTAAAAAACCCACAACAACTATGAAACAAGCTATAGAACTGATACCATTTGGATATTACCCATAAGCCAAAGTATGTGAATATCTTTATGTATATGTCTGATGTTAAGTCCAGTTGTGTCCGACTCTGGGGGTTGGTGCTTATCTCCAGTTCTAAGCCGAAGAGCCAGCATTGTCTGTAGACACTTCCAAGGTCATGTGATCGGCATGACTGCATGGAACGTGATTACCTTCCCTCGGGAGTGGTACCTATTGATCTACTCACATTTGCATGTTTTTGAACTGCTAGGCTGGCAGAAACTGGAGCTAACAGCGGGCGCTCACTCCGCTCCCTGGATTCAAACCTGCAACCTTTCGTCTGCAAGTTCAGTAGCTCAGCGCTTTAACACACTATGCCACCATGGTATACGTACCCATAATGATCCAACACAAATAGTGACAGGGTTTAGGTGGGACTCAAAGGGGATGATGAGAGTTGTAGTCCAACAACATACAGAGAGCCTTGTAATTCTCACTCATGAAGGATCTAATGCCAAAATCACCCACAAAGTATCTGGAATACAATAACCTTCATGATTTAACTTGAAATACTGGTGAGATTTGTGTTCCTCTGAAGGAGGGTGATGGGAATTGGAGTCATCTCAGAGATGTGTTATTCCCACCCAGAACCAAAGCCATAGAAATCCCACCCACGATGGACCTGGAACAAATGTGGTGCACATAACCTTCTTTATCCAAATTTAAATACTCGTGAGGTTTGGAGGAGGGCCTGGTAGAGAATGATGAGAGTTTAAGTCCAGCAATATAGACAACTAAACAACATGATCAACAATAGTGAGCAGAAAAAAAGCAACTGCAACCACAGGAGGCCACTAAGGGCCTCATCCCAAAGGCCAAGTTAAGCATCCCATCTCACCTGGCTTCAGGGAGAAAAGAGAAGGACAGTGGCGAATATGTTGTCCTGTGCACAGCTCCTTCTCAGTGATGCTTTCTCCATCACACAGCAGAAGCATCACCCTTCTGTGGAGGACCCATGCTGACCGAATTGGAACCAGCACAACACGGGAAGCCTCTGATGTTTTGAAGGATGCCTCTGGTGACTCTTTCACCATGGTTGGGGGCCTCTGCTGGAAGTCAAGTGGGTTCATGTGATGGCCAGTGTGGAGATCCACCCAGAAAACAGGGTGAAAGTGTTGTAGGATGCTTTTTAGGTGAGTGTGATGGGGTTGTAGGAGGTTGCCATGAAGACACCTATATCAGCAGTGTATGGTCTTTATCTGAGGAAGAAATAAAGCAATGGTTCGTATTTCAGCATGGTGACTGAACCATTCCTACAATTGTAAAAACAAGTTAGTTTTTCTAATAAATACCATTACAAAATGTAAACCCAGGCCGTATTGGGTACATCCGTTAGTTTACCTATAAATTTAACCAAAGAATCCCCCAAAAAACAGAAGTTGCAATTCTATTTGATAATTTTTCAGAGTCACCTACTTAAATTAGAATATGGAGACTTACAATTAAACAGAACAATCTGTGATAAATATTTATCACGGACAACTATCCCACAGGTGATTCCTCTATTCCAATGGTTCTCAACCTGTGGGTCCCCAGATGTTTTGGCCTACAACTCCCAGAAATCACAGCTAATTTACCAGCTATTGGGATTTCTGGGAGTTGAAGGCCAAAGCATCTAGGGACCCACAGGTTGAGAACCTCTGCTCTATTCAAATCAAAGCTAGTCATCTAATCAACAATGGCAAAATATGAAGAGGATTCTCTATTCTAATGTATTTATAAATTGATTCAGAAAACACCCTCAATGAATTCAAAAGATCCTTTACCCTTGCAAAAGCCTAACTACTGGCTCTGGAGACGTCTTCCTCCCCCCCCCCCAAATATATATATATATATATATATATATATATATATATATATATACATACACACACACACACACACACACATACACACACACACACACATACACACACACATAGTAAATGATCTAGCTCTCCCCCATTTTATCCAGGAAGGAGTAGGAGACATGTCCAAGGAAACTGGCTTTTTTCATATCAGGAGCGACTTGAGAAACTGCAAGGGAATTAGCTGTCTGCAAGGACGTAGCCCGAATAGCATGAATCAACTTTTATTTTATTTGCTGCAATGTATCCTAGAATTAAAATTACTCCTGGAATTAAAAAAAATGCTATCAAATATTATTGTATAATAGAAATGTCATTTATGCAGTAAAATAAAATCCATGATCAGCCAATGCAAATACTGCAAACAATTTTATCTCTCTGGAGACTACCCCTACCCTGTCTATGTCTCATATGTAAGAAATAATGAGTAGCCAAATCAACTGCTTTTACTAACACTTTTAAAATATTTTTGGAATCTAGTTATAAAAAGGATGGGAGACTGAATAGGATACTCTAGGATTTATAAGTCTAAAATTAACTTTTCAAAATAATGCTTAAGACAAAGTACTTTTGGCTATCGATCAGATAATGATGAGGTACTTTGATCACATTTACTGATCATTATCACACAAATATTATGACTTGAATCATGTCTCAAAAAGAGTTGACCTATTCAATGAATAACTGAATAATAACCATGTAAGTTGATCCTATTGATTCAATTGGTCTACTTTAAGTAAGACCAGAAATATAATTTTGACCTATGTGTAAATTGTTGTACAAGTATATATGTTAAATAGACACAGAAACATAGCAAGATTCAGAAATGCAAAACTGTATCAAAATCTACTTGTAGGTTAGTCCTATTGATTTAGATCCAAACTTCATGTAGTTAACATTTCAGTTGTAATGCTCTCACTATTTACCTCAAAGATGTATAAAATGCAGTTCATGGACTGCATACAACTCCACTAGACCCCTTGGCACCACCTAATTTTATGATATAAAAAAAGCTAGTTGTGCCATTTAGGAGTTGGAAGGCTCAATTTCACCACTTAGACTTCTGGACACTTCTGGTTTGATCCACCGCTCATTGTTCAGAACCCAAAGATTGTTGGGGTATGCATGGCCCTTCCAGGCCTGGTAAAGTCTTATGTGACCCCTGAGCCTTTGGATGTTGCCATCCCTTTGTGTTCATTCTTGTACCAACATCCTTAAAATTTTTCATTTGAAACTTGTCAAACTTGACCCTGTTAGCAGGGGGAACTATCCCTGTTGTTCAGAAATTCAAACTTTATTGGAAGTTCTAATTTAAAAGAAATCTGAATATAAAAATATATATTGAACATTAGGAGGTCAGCATGATGTAGAATTCAGGAAACTAGTTCTGAATCCCATTCAGTGATAAATATCTGCTGGGTTACCTTAGGCAAGTCACATCCTCTCAGTCTCAGAGAAAGACCAGGGAAAAAACTGTCTAAGCACTTTTTCCAGATTTCCACAAATAGTCAATGGAAAGATCATTCCTTTGGTTACTTGACTTGGACTTAAGTCAAATGGAGAACTGATATTCACAAAATCAGATCATTTACAGAAGCAGTGAACTGGTTTTTGAACCAAATTGTCAGGTTCAGGCACATCCATAATACATTCACCCACACACTCAAGAATAGAGGCTTATTATACTATATAGATTTGTAGATAAAATATATTTAGATACATTATGGAAAGTTATGAAGCTGCTAGGTTATAATTATTGCACAATATAAATATCAGTGTGCCTTTTCTCAAAAGATTATGCAATTATAGATATAAATAAAATATGAAAGGCAAATTAATAATATGGCTCAAAAATTGAAATAATTGCATTCCACACTTATGAAGAAGCCTGCAATACACACTAGCAAAAAGTGCCCAAATGTTACATGGGAGTATAATGCTAATTAAAGTGGTTACAAATATTAAAGATTATGAGTAGGAGTAGAAATGTTTAATATAGCTATTTGGTTCACCTCACAATAATTCTTTTTTAATTTCCTCGGTAGCATACTGAAAGAATTTAATCATAAAGCTGTCATACATATTACTTCATAAGAAGCAGGAAATGTTATTAGTTATGGTTCTGCACAATCCCTGATTATGGTTTTATCTAAACCACTGTTAATGCATCTTCCACTAGCCTGATATTTATTTCTTTACAGAATCACATACCTAATTAATTTCAAGTAACACTTTCACCACAATTAGAAAAAAAGCCACACATCAGTCTAGAAAGGCTGATAGCCAACTAGGATGTAATCAGTATGTTTGTCCTCCTAAGAAATATCTTTATTTAGCAGAACCCCAGTGAATAAGTGAGTCCATTGAACTTGCCTTTCAAGGGTTGAATGCCTGGGATAAATAGCCATATATTACATAATGCTTTATTGTATTGAAACATTTTTTCCCAAACAATGCTTGAGTATTCTGTTATTAATCTACTTGTATTCCTTCAAGTCAGTTCCAACATATGGCAACACAAAAACAAACCAATCATAGGGTTTTCTCAGAAAGAATTAAACAAAAGAGGTTTGATACTATATTTCCATATAGTTTTGATTTTCACGCCCAAGCAGGAATTCGAACTCTGGTTTCTCAGAGTTCTATTACAATAGCAAACAATTAATTTATTGTTCAGATACATTTGATGTACAAAATTATGATACAATCCTGTCTTCTCTTTCCCCCTTCCTTATCAGCAGTCATGTAAAACAACAGCAAAACTACTCCAGAGACTTTTCTCTCCTTCCAGACATTTTTGAGCTCTTATGTAACTAATTTAAGTCTCCATAGGAGGTATGACTGCCCCTCCCCCCGATTCCTATTTACAAGGTAGCAGTCACTGAGATTGATTGCTGGGGTGGGTGTTCTCTTGTCAGTTGGGTTGATAGTCTCATCTCCACCCCTTAGTTAGCAATCTCTCATGTGAGAAGGAATTGTAGTAGGTGGTCTACTTAAACCTATCATACTGGAGATCACTCATTTAAAGGGATGGGAATGGCAATCAGCTGTTTCTTGAGCAACAGGGGAATACACCCACAATGAGGAACTGGGGGGGGGGGGGGGCAGGATATGGCTGACAGTCATTGTGTAGCACTGAGCTAGAATACTTTTCCACTTGCAACTGTCATACAGAATTTAAACCATCATCAGACCTTTTTCCAGTGTGAGATTCAGGGCACTTGCTATAGTTAAAACAATCATAGAGAAAATATCATAGTTTCAATAAAACTATCAAAAACCTAAAATAAATAAAAAACAAAAAACATTAAAGTAAAATAATCCAGCATGTTATATAAGAATTGTACCTAGGGGTGTGCAATTCGGTTAAACCCCATTTTATTTTCAGTATCTGGATTTTGGTGGACCCTCAGCTCCATTTTTTTGGGAGCTTTCCAAATTCGTTTGGGGGGAAACGGTTTTTCGATCCAGTAACCAAAAGATCCAAGAAGATCTGGCCCATTGGCAGCAATAGGGAACATATGAGGCTCCCCTTTCCGTCATTTTTAGGACATCAGACTTAAGAAACCACCCTTTCTAGGATCTTTTCTCCTTATAATTAAGTACAAAAGAGATCATGTAATGTTTCTTGACTAGAGTACCACACAGCTTAAGACCAATCACGGTTAAGAGTAGATCCACGAATTAACTTCTGAAGTCATAGCTCCTTGCTTCTCATCATCACCTCCTGCCCACAGCCAACTGGCCAGCTATAGCTCTACAAGTGGGCACGGCTTCCTTTTCAATGATTCTTCTGGCTACTCTCATGTTCTAAGCAGCTGAGGCTCCTTCTTGTGTCACGAGATGAAATATGAATATATGGTTTGAATGAACTGTATGGAATGAATGAATGAATGAGAGCTAATAATTTTGGAGACACTATTCTAAAATATTAAGGCCTGCAATGACTAACTGTCTGCTTGCTGAATTGTAATTAAAATCTGTTAATGAGAACTGAAATGGTTGACCTGCCTAAACTGTGATAAGAACTGTGACAGTGATAGGAGAAATGTTTACATCAAGATAAGGAAATGTTTACAACTCTTAAGAACGAAGTCAACACCTATAAAGAAGAATCAACATTTGGCTAGGAAACTGAGCTGGAGCCAGGATTGAAGACGTCTACCACTAATTTGCAACTTGTGGACAACATCAGCAAAATATTGTTATATGAGTGACCTTATGACGATCCAGAAAGCGTACTACTGGATTAACACAGATGTCTATTCTAAACAATGTAATGAGCTATACAAAACACAATAATGGTTCAAAACATAAGTAGTACACAATATGTATATTAGAGCATCATATACATATTACATTCACAAAATCAATGCTCAGTCCTATGGTATATAACACAAAAGTAACTAACTCAGTATTATAAATAAAGATGGCACTACCTGGAGGAATCTTCCACCTTGTGTGACTGTGGAGCTGAACAAACAACTCCTCATATGTATGCTTGCCCACAATGCCCTGCCTCATGCACGGAGGAGGAGTTGTTTAAAGCTACGGACAATGCGATTGCTGTTGCCCGCTTTTGGTCCAAAACTATTTAGCTGTTTGTGATTCCTTTATTTTATCACTTTTAAACTTATTTATTATGCAATGCTTTTGACACAAAATAAAAAAATAATAAAAAATGAATCAAACAAGATGATACAAGTCTCTACAGTCCTTTACTATTGACTCTAAACTTGTGGAGTCCTGAGGAATCCTTCCAGAACAGCAGAGACTCTGAATCGGTTTGCCTTTAAGCCAATCAAATCTTTTTAGGACTGCAGAGACTTATATCATCTTGTTTGATTTATAATACTGAGTTAGTTACTTTTGTGTTATATACCATAGGACTGAGCATTGATTTTGTGAATGTAATATGGATATGATGTTCATATACATATCGTGTACTACTTATGTTTTGAACCATTATTGTGTTTTGTATAGTTCATTACATTGATCCAGAAAGTGTGACAGACAGACAGCTGTTCACTCGCTATGCTCTGCTCCATGGGAAGGACAGAGATAGTGTATGTATTTGGGAGTGGCAGATATTCAACGGAATGCAGGGAATCCAAGGGAAGAGGAAGAAATGAATTTTGGAGTCATTTCATTTTGCAGGGAATCAGTTTCTACAGTAGGAAACAGGAATCTGATCTTGGCATTGTTCTTAAAGAAAGAGAAGTTTTGGAGTTTTGATGTTGTGGAAGTTTTGGAACTGTGCATTGGCAGGCTTCAGGGGAAAGCAGGGCCTGGCCTAAGCAGGTACTCCTCCAAAGAGGGAGAAAGGATATGGTAATATTTGGATGCATGAGGATGAATGCATGGACATGTGTGTGAATGCTGGAAAAAATGTAACCCCCTCCTTTCACTACTTTGAAAGTGTCCCTTTTCTCCTTATATCCTTCAATAAAACCTGGATTAATGGCATCAGATTTAAGAAACCACACTTTGTGAAATTCTGTCTCCTTATATCCTTCAATAAGACCCAGATTAAAAGCATTAGTCTTAAGAAACTATCATTCCTGGAATCCTTTTGCTTTATATTCTTCAATAAGACCTGGGTTCAGGCTTAAGAAACTACCCTTTCTGGAATCCTTTCGCCTTATATCCTTCAATAAGACCTGGGTTCAAGGCATCAGACCTATGAAACCACCCTTTCTGGGATCCTTTCTTCTTATGTCTTTCAATAAAACCTGGATTAAATGCATCAGTCTTAAGAAACTATCCTTTCTGGGATCCTTTCTCCTTATATCCTTCCATAAGATCTGGGTTCAAGGCATCAGGCTTAAGAAACCTGATCGTTTGCCCTCAACACCCTTTCAATGAAGTTGAGTTAAGGCACCTTTTTTAAACACTTATTTCAATGAGAGCCACACCACCTGAAGGAGCATTAGCCTTTTTTTTAAAAAAAAAGGTATAAATTATTGCTTTATTTTATGTTGGCTTTAGAAATAGAAAGATATGTCCCCTACACCACATTTGAAACTTGTCTCGTGAGAAAGGCTGTTTCTTAAATGTGTAGAAAGTAAACTGTTTATATTTTGCTATTTGAGTCAAAAAGCAAGCCAAGCCATGCAGAGCAGCTACGGGCACTGAGAATTTAAATCACTGATTTGTCTCTCAATGTTGCACCCTAGCACCGAGACACCCTTTCACCCAGCACCACACCAGAACCCAATGATCCAGTAATATAAAATGTTTATTGAAGAAAGTATATAAAAAGGGGAAAAGAGCAAATCCAAAAGAGACAGTCAGGATATAAAATGCAATACACAAAATAAGACAGAGTTCAGTAGCAGTAATCCAAAAAACCCCAAAACCAAGTAATCCAAAAACACAAAATTAATCCAAGATATTTTTATGAACACAGGAACCTCTCCAAGGTAAATGCTCCAAAGGTACATAAGCATAGACATGAAACAAGAATATTGACAATACAGGAACCAGGAACTTGGAAACATGAAAAGGAGACCGATCCCCATTAGCAACGTTGTTTCCTCTGAGATTGTTGAAGCCAAACCACTAGGAATGTGCAATCCATAAAAATGGTTCTAAACTATATTCAAAAGTAGGAGATGCTGGTGCTTCATTTCTAAAGTTTCTTCTGAATTTTGGGGTAAAAATTTCAGAACTCTAACTAAATTTATGAATTTTCATAAGTACTACATTAATGGCGGCCGTGATTGCGCAATAGGAAAAACATCACTGGCAGTGGGGAAACTTCAGGAGCTTCTCTCTCCTGCATTTTCGAGCTATCCTGAAGAAATTTGCTACAATAGTTAGCCCACCAAATTTCAGAACGTTTGACTTATCAATTGATTTTTGTCGAATTTTCAATTTTTTTATAATAAACTTTTTTAATAATAAAGAAAATCTGTTCCTAATTTGAAAGTGTTATTTCCTGTTTCACTGTGTAGTCTTTACTTTGAAAGTAGTTGTTTTATTCCAGAAACTTTGTTTTTGTGGCAGAAACTGTGTTAAATTGGTGGAGATTCAAGAAAACAAAATGTGCTATCTAAAGGACAATATCCCTTGCACAAAGACAAAGTTTTTGCAGCATAATAAACTTTTGCCATGTTTATATGACAGAACCAATTAGGAAATGACATTTATAACCCAGGACCAGAAATCATAGTACAGACACCATCAAGGGACATCGAGACTGACCTCCTACTTCCGGGCAGAAAGGCACCATCCAAACTCTCCTGACATCCATTTGCTTCCCCTATTGTGTTGGAGGGGACCCTAAAGACACATCCATATAGGTCATTACTTTTTTATAACCCAACACAGAGATTGGCTTAGAGGGAATCAATTATCCCCCCAAAAAGTGACAACAGCAATCCCCTTGAATGTCTGTCTATATGACACAGAATTAACCACAGAATTTCAACTTAGCACAGATTTATACTATTAATTACTTACTTAGTCCTCTTTGCAAATTCGATCATTTTATTTTATCATTACTGCCCCCGCCCCCCAGGGGCTTGCTCATGGCAATCAGGCCAAAGTAAAATGAATGTTTTTAAAAAGCAGTTTATGTTCTCTTGGCTTTGCAAAAGTTGCTTAATGCTTGCTTATTTTAGACCTCTGTACAGATTAAATCATTTTATGTTTTATTTAGACTAACTCTAAATGGCGACTGCTGCAGCCAGCTTTTTGGGTCCTTCAGCCATCATTTGGTTCTTCACTTCACTTCACTTCACTTCACTTCATTTCACTTTATTTCTTAATTAGTCGCTCTCCACCAGAGTGCTCCGAGCGACTTACAATTTAAAATATCATTCCACAGTGCTTTCTTCTGTTCTGATTGGCTCAACAGGCAGAGGTGACAAGGAAACACCGTGCGGGCGCAGGCAGCTGCCTATCCGTACTCCATGTATAGCCAAAATAAACAGAAATCAGTTGTTTTGGCAGCCACATGGTCTGTTGTGGGCAAGAAAAATTGGCAGTGGAGCCTGAGCCATTATGGCTGGCCAAAAAGGATTAAACAGTCAAAACATCCGTAGCCCGTTTTGAAAAAGGGATCTGTGTACAATCCTAATTGTAGCCATAGGAACTAGGCATGTGTGATTGATAAAATTGGGGGGAAATTGTGTTTTATTTCTAGTGTTTCTGAAATATAGTTAGTAAAACTTTCATTACTATCACAAGAGTAACTAAATTTTGTTGCTATCTCATTGAATGTCTGTCATATTAACCAATAGAACTTCCATTTAGGGATTTCTTCCCAGCTCAGCACAGAGATTTACTTACTAGAAGTATCAATCAGTCCTGCTCTTTGAAGATTCAACAATTTATTGGAACTCTGGCTGGCTGCTGCTATGGAGGGAAAATAGCCCTCCCCTATCCTTATTGGGGCTTTCTGATGCTGAGCAGAATGCTAGGAAACGTAGTTTAGGGCAGGGCCTTGTGATTTCTCTGGCACAGGGCTCCTTGCCTTCCCAAACTACATTTCCTAAAATTCTGTGTTTTCTTTCCCAGTAAATTCTGCTTTCACCCTGCTACTTCTCCTAATGGCAAGAGGCCATTAATTTAAAGAGGAAACACAGACTTTTGTTTTGCTTCCTTGCACTGAAAATTAAACTGTCTTTGGCTTCTGGAACATGGCCATGCAGCCTGGAAACTTCACAGCAGTCCAGTGATTCCGGCCATGAAAGCCTTTGACAACACATTAACTTTGGGATACTTCTGAGATTTACAAAATGCCCATGCGTTGGATATAATGTCGTAAGTACAAATATAGCAAATTTGATACCATTTATGACTACTAACAAAAATAGCACACCTTTTTCTTGATAGGAGTGCTCTATGGAGGAACTTCCCCAGAAGATCTCAAAATACAAGCCTGAACCTGAGTTATACAGGGCTTGTGTGGCCAAAATCAGCTAGCTGCTTAAGGAGCTGAGTGCCAGGAAATTGGGGGCGAGGAGGGGGGACAAGGAAGAAAATCCCTACTTGCTCCCCCCCTCTCCTAACATGTCATTTCTATGCACCAGGTGGACTGAAGGACTACCTTAATATCAGCCTGGTAATTTTTTTAAAAAATGTCAAGGCTTGTTTTGGGGGGCTTGGAGTTGCACTGTAGTTACACCTCCCCACCAGAAAAACCCAGTTTTTTGGAGGTGGTGGTGTGGATTTTGGGTTGTCATGTTGGCCCTACAGATGCTGAACTATATCTCCTGTATCCTCATCATTAGATATCAGGACTAGAGCTGATGGGTGTTGTGATACAATGACATCTAGTACGCTGCAACTTATTCTCTTTAGTTAGGATAGTGGGGGTTGAATTTAGATACAAGGCTTGTGTATATGAAGTCTGACTTCAAAATGTTCTCTAACCTTTCCCGACCTCAGAGCTACTAGTGGTGTTGGGCTGCAATTCCCATTATCCTCAGTCCACTTGGCAGATAACAAGATGTCACACAATTTTTGTTCCTGGGTTTAAATGTCATTTCCTAATTGCTTCTATCATAAAAACATGGAAAAAATTATTAAACTGCAAGCACATTTTTCTAATTTTTTCAATTAATATCTCATAGAGTCTCAACCAATTAAACATAGTTTATGGGAGCCACAAAAACTGGAATATAACAACTACTTTCAAAGTAAGTACTGCAGAATTAAACAGGAAATAATATTTTCAAACCAGGAACAGATTTCAAATTTTGTTACATAATGTAATCAAAAGTGCTGAGAGTTGTTCAATAACATTTGGGGAACCAAACTGGGTAAAAACTAAAAAGCATAGACCACTATTTATTTATTTATTTACCCTATTTATACCCCGCCTTTCTCTACCCTGAAGGGGACTCAAAGCGGCTTTCATATGACAATTATTCAATGCCTTAAACACATAAACACATTAAGTTTAAAATAAATTGAATTAAAATTAATAAATGTTAAACATTTTAAAACATTACATTCAATATTAAAATCACACTATCCAGAAATCATAGTCTAAGGCCATTCCGTAGTCATTGCACGTACTCCAAATATATTACTGCATTGTGCTATTCTTCAAAAGTCTGATCCCAGAGCCAGATTTTACCTTCCTTCTGGGGGGAGCCTAGCATTCTGAAGCCTAGCATCTAATGTTGCTAGGGAGGGAGTTCCAACAGTCGAGGAGCCACCACTGAGAAGGCACTGTCTCTCATCCCCATCAGTCCCGCTTGCAAAGAAGGCAGGACCGAGAGCAGGGCCTCCCATTCGAACAGGTAAGCTTAGCCAGAACCATTTAGGGCTTAATAGGCTAAAGCCAGAACTTTGAATTGTGCTCGGTAACAGACTAGCAGCCAGTGGAGCTGGCACAAGAGGGGAGTTGTGTGCTCCCTGTATGCTGCTCCGGTGAACAATCTGGCTGTTGCCCACTGGACGAATTGAAGCTTCTGAACAATCTTCAAAGGAAATCCCATGTAGAGTGCATTGCAGTAATCTATACAGGAGGTAACAAAAGAGTGGGCCACCATGGCCAAGTTTGCCTTCCCAAGGTATATAAAAATATATGTAATTTGTCCTCTGTAGCCGCAAATTCTCAATTCATTGATTCAACAGCCTTTTGAGGGTAATAATAATGCTAATTTGGGCCTTGGTGAAACTGAGTTTGGCACCACTTAATTATGTGATGGGCACTCTGGTGATACATACATGCACATTGTAACAAGAAGAGGTGAAAAGAACCTGATTCCTTCATGGCCAGGAAGCCACACATAATGTCAATCCTGGAACCAGTTTGAGGCTAGCCTAGGCAGTACATAGAAGCACCATCCAGGCCTAGAAATAATTCCAGGACTTCTGATGCAATTATCCGCACAGTGAAATCACTTCTTCCTCTGCTGGTTTTGCACTGACTTAAATTATCAATGTAGATGTGCCCCTTATTAGCCAGTCAGGGCCATGATGGATTTCCCTGCTTCTATATATATTTCTCAGTCCTGATCTGGTGAAAAAATAACAGAAATAGAAAACTAACCAACTTCCTAATCTACAGATGGATTCACAAATGTAGTGGTACAATGGGAATCATGTTTAACTGTTTCCCTCATAATTCTTTAGCTTTATTTGGAAGTCATTTAATCAAGAATCTCAGTGCAGAAACTCTGGAATATGTTTTCCACATGAATGGGCTGCCATTTTTTTATGTATATGCAAACACATGGTTGTTGTTGTATGTCTTCAACTGATTACATATACAGTTATTTAATTCAACCTCCCAAGCAACCTTCCTCTCCCCCCACCCTTTTCCTGGTAAACTGAATGTAATGATTCACAAATATATAAAACATCCGTGCGAGTTACCTACTTAATCTAGGGTTTGGTAAAATGTCAGTTTCAGCAGGTTACTTGGCCAAAAGAAATATAATGAACCTGTCAGAATAAAACAACAGAACTAATTCAGCACGAGGTCTGAAGGTAATTTTGCAGCCTCTACAAGGAGCTGTAAAATTTCATGAGTTTGTCATAAATATCCAGTGCTTTTGCAAACTGCTTGAGTCTGTATGTTTAGAAAAGAAACCTTATCCACAAGGGGTGGAATGTACTGAGGACTTGACTATAATGCAAACTCTAGTATAATGAATGGGAACTGCAGAGGGACACATCTGGTTTCCTGCATAAATCCCATTCATTTCAGCTGAGATTATGCAGTGGAAAGTTGTGCCATTGTTGATGAAAATGTACTAGACAGAAGATACATTCATAAAAATGCCTCCCCAAATACTCAGATGTATCATAAATGAACACTGTAAAATAAACTTTTTTAAAAAAGACTGGCAAAAGAACCAGAATGCTCTTGGTGTCATATTTTTCTGTCTGGCAGTATTTGGGGGACCATTCTGTAATGGCGATATTGAATTCATGATTGTGGAAGCAAAGTTCCAGAAGCATAATTGTGTGACAAGTAGGCTTTTGTTGCAGATCCATTTTAGCCATTTTCCTTTGGCCAATCCGGCTTCTTTGGCTTGGTCAGATGGCCATAAAGGCAAGGGCCCATCTGTCACAGTTTCCCGTCCATAACACGGCTCCTCCTCTCCTTTTCAGGAGCATGTGGCGTGCAAAGAAGCTGCCACAGCATGCTACTCTTCACATGGGGTTTCCCTGTGAGCCCTGCATGTTGGGTCAATTGGAGTAAAAGAACACTGTGACGTGTCTGACGCAAACTGTGTCTACGTAATGGGGTGACTACCTCCATTGCTCTCTCAGCTGTGTCTTGGCTTCAGTCCGCTAGCGTTGCTGCTCGTGCTCACTCTATCTGCTTTATTTATTTTTGCTTGGCTTGGCTATCTTGGCCTCCCTCTGGATTCTTTTTGATTTTCCTTAATTTTCTTGAGTCTTTTTATTTTTGGGACCGGCTGGGAGTTGGGAATGTGCGAGACAGGTGGGTGATGTGAGCGTGCATTTGGGGACTTGAAAGAGTCACCCTTTTAGCTTCTTTTTCTCCTCCCTTCCACTTCTAAAAGATAATTGTTATTATTAATAATAATTAATAGTAAAACTGCTACCTAGTTCCTTACATACCTAATAATTTCATGTCTTTGCAAACCACAATTTCTCTCTTTGCCTTCTGAATTTCAAATAATAATTAATAATAATAATAGAAAGAAGAAGAAGAAGAAGAAGAAGAAGAAGAAGAAGAAGAAGAAGTAGTAGTAGTAGTAGTAGTATTGGCTAACTGTTGCCACAAGAACAACTTGCTACAACACTGATTGGGCCTCAATCTGTGAAGAAACTCAGCCAGAACTCATTATCTTTCCTCCTTAATATAATTCTAAAAATAATTGTTATTATAATAATTCATAGTAAAGAAAGCCTCATTCTCAGAAAACTGCTATCTAATTCAGGTAGGATCCTAGAGATGCTATTTTACGCCCTTGTCATAAATCCAGGTTTCCTTGACAAACCAAAGGGAAAGGTTCCTAGAGAGGGTGTTATCAAATTTATTTGATACTGTATGTATTTTAATCTGTGCAATTCTGTTTTTTGATATATTTAATTTATATGTTTTATAGCAGTGGTTCTCAACCTGTGGGTCCCCAGATGTTTTGGCCTTCAACTCCCAGAAATCCTAACAGCTGGTAAACTGGCTGAGATTTCTGGGAGTTGTGGGCCAAAACATCTGGGGACCCACAGGTTGAGAACCACTGTTTTAATTGATATTTTGTATTAATTTATGTTTAATTGTTTGAAAATTGTTTTGTTTTGTACTGGCATGGAATGTTTGCAATTTTATTTTGGAAGCCAGCCTGAGTCCCTTGGGGAGAGAGGGTAGGTTAAAAATAAAGTATCATCATCATCATCATCATCATCATCATTATCGTCGTCATCATCATCTTAACCCCTTGCCATAAATCCAGGTTTCCTTGATAAACTGAGGGAAAGGATTCCAGAGAGGGTGCTATTTTAAGCCCTTGCCATAAATCTAGGTTTTCTTGAAAAAACCGAAGTCTCACCAAACTACAAATCTCAGGATTCCATAGCATGGAGTCATGGCAGTTAAAGTCATGTTAAAAAGCATTAATTTTACAGCGCAGATGCACCTAAAGATTGCACAATAGTCATTGTAAATTCCCAATTGAACAATAGGATAAGATGCAAGTACATCAGGAGATGCACAAATGTTTCCATAGAATTCAACAGAAGGGGCAGTCTAGCATAACCACCATGGTGTTACTTGGTGTAGAATCATATTATGCAAGCTTGAAATAAGATCTCAGCCCTGGAGATTGTGTGTGGGGGAGGGGGAGGGGGGGGAGAGACTGTAGTTTAGAATAGATGAAAATTTCATTACAGTTAGAATTTGGCAAGATTTTAGCAAACTATGGCAATACCTTTGTATTTAGATTGCAACAAATTTGAGATCTAAAACATCAATACATCTGACCGACCAAAGTAGACAAGTTCATTGACAGGACCATGGCATTGAATACACAGTACTTAAAAGTCTAAGGTTATTTTTTTCTGCATTAGGTTTCTCCTTTCTGAATCACACCTCCTTTTTAGGTCCTATATGTCAGGCACATAGAATATGGTTTTCTTCATACTGAATCTCAGAGTTAGTGTATTGGACTAGGGATCTCACAGATCAAGGGTCAAATACTCATTCAGTCATGGAAACCCACAGGAACCCCTATTCAAGGCACATCCTCTCAGTTTTAGATAAAGGCAATGGCAAAACACTTCTTATAAATATTCTATATATATATATCTTACAAAAAAAACCCCCTATATTAGGGTTGCCACAAGTCAGAGTTGATTTAAAGACACATAACAATGATACTGAATATATTCAAATTGACCACTGCATGTAGGAGAGCAATTTGCTTCATATTGTATTGGAGGAAGTTTCAAAACTTACCATTTGTTTCATACTGAGAAAGAAAAGAATGTGAGCTTTAAAAAATTATTTATGGAAAAAATGAAATATATGGATGTTTTCATCAATTTTGTGACTTTATTGCTTATTCATAAGAGGTAAAATATTTCAGTAAGGTCAATATTAAGAATGTTGACAAGTATTTTAACTTCTATATTGCAAATATGAAGTGGACTGCTTTTCCTAATAATACCTAATGGATTTGTGTCTGAAAGTTTGAGCTTTCCCTCACAAATCTGCTTCCCTTATACAGGGCTATTATATGAACTACTTTTATAGTGCGAGAATCCCTGAAAAACAATATCCTCTGTGAATGAGATATGTGGAGACTTTAATGCAAGGTAGCATTATTATTCTGGCTGACTAGTGAAGGAACTAAACTATACTTCTCCCTTAGGATGAGAAAAAACAAACACATCAATAAAGGCAAAATAGCATCTATTGAGTTGCGATAACAACTGAAATATTAGTTCCTCTTGATTTAGAATCTCTATTATCACTGAATATCCCTCAGTAGAATTCTGTGGTAAATTGTGCACTTTTTCATCAGAGTTAATGCTCATGGATGCTTTGCTATTGTTTACTTATTTTAAAGTTGTCCAGATGGCTTTACTGAAAGACCAAGTTTCCACTTAGTAATTTATAAAAAAATGGCATGAAAAGAGCCATGCCAAATCAGAGAAAAAAACTATCAGTGGGATGCAGTGTTGGTTTTTTCAACAGCTTCTTTTAAGCTCACTGAAATTTTGCCTTCCAGAAGGGATACATTAACCACCACCTTTAGCCACTCTGGCAAACCCCCTCTGGCTTCCTTTATCAGCCAGGATGGGCAGGGGTCCAGGATGCATGCAGTTGCCTTCTCTTCTCCAAGAATCTTGTCAACATCCCCAGGTAGCACAAATTGAAATGAATCCATTAAAACCGGACAAACTGGTGCTCTCTCTACATCTTCAGACTGCATAACTGTGTGTCCAGGTCAGAGTGAATCAGTGTGACTTTATTCACAAAGAACCGAGCAAATGCTTCACAGTGAACTGTTTAATGGCTCCCTACATCTCCATAACTGGAAAGACTGTCTTCTAGGGGTGTGTACAATGCCCAAACACCATGCCATTTTAGTTCCATTCCAAACCACCACCACCCCCACCCCCACCCCCCCATGCTGTTTTTTGTGAAATTGCCAAAATCAGGTGGGAGTGCTGTCTTTATTCCAGTAAGATTCAGTAAATTGGCACCAATGGGAAAACTTTACAGGGTCGATTCTCTGTCATGTTTAGGCCTATCAGGATGAAACCTGCCTCACATGTAGGCCACATTTACAATTGCAAGCCTGCCAAGTTTCAGAACGTTTCACCAATCCACTGATTTTTTTGGGAATTTTTTAGCGTTTTTATCATAATATATTTTTTGAAAAACCATAAGAGGGGATTCTGGGAACTGAAGTCCCAATCAGCATGCTGCATGCACTACAAAAGGGGAGGAGAATGGACACAGTCAACCAGGTCTCTGATTGGCTGAGAAAGAAACATGAGACACACAGAGAAAAAAACCCCTCAAATCCCATCATGACTCAGGAGTGAGTGCAGAGGCTCCTTCAATGCCCATGCCATGTAAAGTACTGCTGGGAAAGCAAGTTCTCGACAGGGGCCTCTCTGGAGGAGAGGACTAGGGAAGCCTTTCCCTCCTTTCTCTCTCTCTCTCTTTCTGCCTGATTTGCCTCAAGTGGGTGCTCCACTGGAGGGCAAGGGGCTTTGGGAAAGGATGGAGGAGGCTGCCAGAGAAGAGGGAGATTCTAGAAGGAAATTGAAAATGCACAATGAAAGGAAAACAAGACAAAATCATTAAAGTATATATTTAAGAACATATGAGCAAAAGAAGAGAAATAGACTTTGTACAGCACAAAGAAGAGTGATGATTATACAAATGTTGTCATTTGTTTTTCCATCCTGAAAAAAAGAGAATTAATGAAACATCTACCTTTAAGCAGGCTAATTGTTTTTGTTTTGTTTTGTTTTTTTGTTTGGGGGGGGGGGGTGTGGGGGTCCCTCAATTTTCAAAAGATAAAATCATTTTGCCAAATGGACCTCTCTAAACCTTTTATACTCTGAAGAAAGATTTTCACAATGTGACAGTATGTTCATTTTGATACCTGCTAACAATATGTTACACCCAAAGGTGAATAATGAATATTTTAAGTAACCAGCTTCAATTCGGTATTTAGACAATTTCACTGACATTAATGATTGCTGAAATTTTCTTCAAGGCTCATTTCTTCTGTTTAGGTCACAGGAAATGTTTCCCAGTATATATTCAAAACACAGAAACCATCCTACAAACCTATTCACCTCCTATGTCTTATAAAAATGTCATTGTGATAAACCTGAAAGATGTAAAGCCAATACTGTTCTTCCATCATCATACAAAGGAAAATATGGGCATATAGATTAGAAAAAGGAAGAAAGAGTTTCAGCAACTAATAGTGTTTGCTGTACATCAGAAGGGGTAACTTTTGAACCATCGCTATATCCATTGCCTGCTGTCTGTGGTTGTGAAAAATGGATGTGCACTACTTTTTACAACAATGTTGTTAGAAGATAGCAAGAGATTTATGGATTTCAGCTTGCCTCATCATAATCACTTTCTACAGACTGAGAAAAATGTAGCAGGAAAAAAAACGCTCATTGATGTGTTAAGGAATTGTTTCCAGGAACAGCGTGGGAGTGTCTACGGTTTTTATGCTGTTTCTGTATTCTTTATGTTAGGTAATTTTCCTACTCAATCTTGGACTGAGCAATAGCATTCATTGGATACAGTGTCTGTTTTGTTGCTGTAGTGGCAGCATATTTCCAATGCAGTCTCGATGCCACTATTGATTGCAGATATCTTATGTTCTCTTGCATCTATTGTCTATCATCTGTCTATCTAATCTATTTAACAGCTATCTGTCTATCCATCTCAGTTGACAGGCACTGAAAGACAAAATCACTGTGTTTTCTAGGTAAATTATTTTTCCTGACTTCACTTTTGTGGCTTTCCCTCAAAGGAATCGAAATATTTGCCAGATGGTTGGCCTTTCAAAGCTCCCAAGAGGGACCAGTATATCCTCAAATTAAAATAGATTTGGTGCCATTGGACCATTTATTTTCTGAAATACTTGACAATAGGTTACAGTGAAGTGGGCTTATTCTTCAGATATTACACTTTCTGGATTTTTTTGGTCAGGAATTCTTTCATACCACATTGTTATACCATTAACACTTCAGCTGCTATGGTTACATTCTATGGACTCTTAGGATTTGTAGTTTAGTGAGGCATGCAAGCTGATAATTTTAAATCTCCCCCAAAGTCTCTAAATCCTTGGGTTGCATAGGATATGGCCCTGACAATTAAAATGGATTCATGGCATTATAAATATGTTTTATGAAGTTAGTATTAAATAGAATGACAGGAAGATTAAAATAATTTTCTGCAACACACCAATCTACATATATAAAAGGATTTTAAAAAATTGGCCTAGGACAAAACAACAAAACTACACATCCCAGAAACACTAAACTTGGCAACACAACCCCTCATCCATGCCTCTACGTTCATACAACAAAAAGAAAAGAAAAATAAAGTCCTAATTAGAGGGAAATGAATAATTGTTTTTTATCCAATTGCTGCCAATTAGAAGGCTAAGCTCTGCCCACTTGGTCTCCTAGCAACCTACTCAGCCCAGGGGACAGGAACAGTTAGGCCTCAGGCCTCTTCCACACTGCCTATAAAATACAGATTATCCGATTTTAACTGGATTATATGGCAGTGTAGACTCAAGGCCCTTCCTCACAGCTATATTACCCATTTATAATCTTATGTTATCTGCTTTGAAATGGATTATCTTGACTCCACAGTGCCAGATAATTCACTTAAGTGTGCATTTTATACAGCTGTGTAGAAGGGGCCTCATATAATCCAGGTCTAAGCAGATAATAGAAGATTATAAATATACAGTAGAGCCTCACTTATCCAAAATAAACAGGCTGGCAGAACGTTGGATAAGTGAATGTCATAGACAGAACGCCAGCGAGTAAAACAAAACTCAGTTTATTGAGGTTACAGAACTAAAAATGCCCGTAGGAGACAAAGAACAGGGCAAACACTTGACTTCAGTGTGATAAGTAACAAAAAACAACTCAGTTTGAGCTTAAACGATTCAAAGGGATAAACCGGGTTAAACAGAAGTATAATCCGGATTAAATCAAAAGTGCTTACTTCAGCCTGGCAAACAATGCAAACAAAAGAGGATCAACAGGAGTCAGAATGTAAACACCAGACTGGTAGCAGATTCCTCTCTGCTACTCAGAAACAGCAGGAGAATAAACCAGGCTTGTTTATTCCTTCCTGCAGCGAACGAAAAGCATGGTCGTAGTCAGAATTCAGTTTAAGGTTCAGCGGCCAACGAAATCCAGGTCCAGGCACAGCAGTCAGGGTAACGGCAGTCAGCAGGGTCCCAATCCGGTCCAGAGGTCAATAGCCAAGCGTAGTCGTCTAGAAATCCAAAGGTCTCACCGATAGCCAGCAGAAGGGATAATCCGGAATCGAAGTCAGTCAGTCCAGCGTCAATCCAGTGCGAGTAGATATTGCCCGTCAAAAAGACGACGGAGGTCCAAGCTATCAAGATTAAACACAAGTTACACAGAGAAAAACCCCGCACAGTTCCTCCCGCCGTCGATGCCCAGTGTCCTTGGTAAACTTACGTATCCAGTAACGAATCACACCCATCTTCAGGAAGTTCCCCAACAAAAACCCAAGCGTCCGTCCAGATTACCTTGCCCAACGCAATTAGACATTGGTCCCAAACCCCAATTTATCCCAGTTCGAGCTCATCATCGCTGTCAGCTGCCATCCCAATTCCAGGTGCCCCAACATCATCATCCTCATCAGAGCTTAAGCACCTTTGACTACGCCCCACAGCATCCCCAGCTGTGGATCCCGCTCCATCCCTCCAGCCAGTCCATGGGTCTGATCCTGCAACCCGCCAATCACCTCCCATGCTTTCATTGCCTGTTTCCCCAACACCCAAATCCTCCCTCACACGAGTCCATTCCATGTCGTCCTCCTCCGAGCTGGCCATCTCTTCCTCCAAACCCTCAGAAAAACCCTCAAATGAGTCCTCATCTGTCGGGTCTGTAAACAAATCCCGGAGCCGTTTTCTTTCACGCTCCTCGAAAGAGTCTGACTCTCGAGGAGTCTTATGACCCCTTCTTCTATTACCGGAGCCCGAAGGCTCAACCATAACAGTGAATATGTTGGATAATAAGAAGGGATTCAGAAAAAGCCTATTAAACATCAAATTAGGTAATGATTATACAAATTAAGCACCAAACATTGTTATACAACAAATTTGACAGAAAAAGTAGTTCAATGCTCAGTAATGCTATGTTGTAATTACTGTATTTAAAAATTTAGCACCAAAATATCGCAATGAATTTAAAACATTGACTACAAAAACATTGACTACTAAAAGGCAGACTGCGTTGGATAATCCAGAACACTGAATAAGCAAATGTTGGATAAGTGAGATTCTACTGTAATATGAAATAATTACTGTGGTAATCCAGTCCAACCCAATTCTGCCATAGAGGACACAATCCAAGCACGCCCAACAGATGGCCACCCAGCCTCTCAATAATAATAATAATAATAATAATAAGAAGAAGAAGAAGAAGAAGAAGAAGAAGAAGACGACGCCTGACAGATGGCCATCCAAGATCTGCACAGTAATAATACAAATTGAATAATAGAATCAGACAGTTAGGAGAGACCCCTAAAGGCCATCCAGTCCAACCCAACTCTGCCATTGGACGATACAATCCAAGCACTTCCAACAGATGGCCAGCCAGCCTCTCAATAATAATAAAAAGAAGAATAAGAATATCATAAAATCCTAAGGTTAGCAGATACCCCTAAGGATCATGCAGTTCAACTTCCTTATATCATGCAGGAGGACACAATCCAACCACTCCTGACAGATGGCCATCCAATATCTGCACAATATTAATATACATCGAATCATAGCATCAGACAGTTAGAAGATACCCCTAAAGGCCATCCAGTCCAACCCAATTCTGCCATGCAGGACACAATCCAAGCACTTCCAAAAGATGGCCACCCAGCCTCTCAATACTAATACTAATAATAATAATAACAACATCATCATACAATCCTAAGGTTTGGAGTGACCCCTAAGGATCATCCAGATCAACTTCCTTCTACCATGCAGGAGGACAGAATCCAAGCACTCCTGACAGATGGTCATCCAGCTTCTACATAATAATGATGATGAAGATGATAATGATAATAATAATAATAATAATAATAATAATAATAATAGAAGCATAAAATCCAAGAGTTTGGAGAGAACCCTAAGGGCCATCCAGCCCAACCCTTTCTACTATGCAGCAGGACACAATCCAAGCATTCACAACACATGGACAACGTACAAATACTATACAATACTACACAGGGACATAGACCCCCTCTACCCTCACCACTTTCACAGTACACAAACAACCAAACACATACTAAACATAACGACAACCATACAACAGACATTCAATACCACCACTACCTCAACAAGTTCTCACCAACACCACCAGACAACACCACAGCAATGCGTGGCTGGGCACAGCTAGTCAATTATAAAACTCTAATGGCCTTTCATAGCTCTGCATAACAAACATAAATCTGGTAGGTGATGCAATGGAAACTTGCATGCCAAAATGGAAGAAGGCAAAACCAGGAGAGCAGATCTTTGTTTTTGTTTGTTTGTTTGTGTGTTTCCTGTCTTTCTCCTGGCATAGCACCCAAGATGGAAAATACATATTGCATCCAAAAATATCAAGTAGAAGGAAGGGCTTAGATTGTGATCACACAGTGGAATCTGATTCCCAGTCTCTTCCTGTCATGGACTGCAGATGGAAAGCATTGCTTTTGCTGGCTTTAAACTGATGCATTCATGCATGGAATTGGATGAAGAGGAGGACCGGAAAGGCTGTAACATTACTATGTAGGTAAGTTACAAAATCGGGGCAGTGTAGGTAAAGACATGAAGCCCCAGACTCAGTACCTCAAATCACCTTTATAAAGATAAGGATTTGCATAGACTTTACCTTTGAATTGTATGGCTGGAAGTGGGGGAAAGAATCCCTGTGAGAATATCCAAAGCTTAAGGACTTATTGCTATTATTATAACTTGGAAGAGACTGTCTAGATTCATGCTGGAGACAAATTTGGGAGTAAGGGTTGGCTTGAGGTCCCAAAGCATCTTCTTCTTTATTATATGCAAACACAGCTGCATGACTTCACTGAAGATTTTGTTGTCAAATATAGTAATGATCCTAGTTTATCCCATGCCTGCTTCTTCTATCTTCTAGGTAGATGTGCAAATCATATTGACTTGATGTAAATTAAAGGGTTACATTCAACTTCTTCGTCAGTTTATTTTTCTTTTATTTAACATATATTTTTACTTATAAGCATGCACATGTGATTATGTTGTATTACACATGACCTTTTTCCAGTGTGCGTGCCTATATTAAAATTAGTTGTCTCAACGTGACTGGTACAAAGGGTAGAAATCCTAGCTTTAACTCATGCTCATATCCTTCCTCCAAAATAGTCACAATCTAAGAAAATTTGTTTAGAGCCTCCTTGAAAAAAGACTTTATCACCTAGGGCTTATTTTTGTGAGTATATATATATATATATGGAAGATTTTTCAAATACTACTATTAAAGTAATACATTAATGTAGATAACAGTTTCAACTAACTAAGCAAACAGGGTGGCTTTGTTGTTATTCATAGTTATACTGTATGGTAATTTAAATATTGGATTACTGTTTAAACTTGCTTTATTATGCACTTTAGCAGTATTATATATCATGTAGAATAATTATTGGATGTAGTCTTTGGGGTACTGTAGTGTGGATTAAAATTGCAGAGCCCCTTAAATAGAGAGGTACATATGATGATTCTAGGGCTTTTGGAACTCTACTTCAAATTGGAAGCTTACAGATAATTAATGAGGGATTTAGAGATGTTTACTTGGGAATAAACAAATAGCCACTGTAAATAAGAAAACCCTTGTGGTAAGACCCAAGTTAATCTTTGGTCTATAGGGCTCTTTGGCTATAATTAAATAATCTTTGTAGAATTTTATTAAAAGGTATAGTATAACTAGTGGTTTTATTTGCAATACAATGTAATTTTAACCAGTGAATTCAAATATTGTTCAAATATTCATTATTTTAAAACTTAAATTTAAATAATAAATGTATATTAGCCAAATGTACTGATAGTAATGATTAGGAAGTTAATATAACATTTGAAAAGAGAATTGTTTCAAATAATTGGAACAAAATCCACGGGCAGAAGGGAAGAAGGGGAAAGAAGAGGAATGCGGGGAAAAGCATCCTTAAGAGTGGGGACCTGACCTACCCTGGCAAGGTCTGTCTTCAGGGGTGGCCAGCCATCCCACGATGTTTCCCCATCCTTTTCAGGCTTTCCTCCGTTTCCTGCCACTGTTTTCAATCAGGAGTTGGGGAATACCTGACTGCTGAAAATTGAGTCCTCTCTCCATCTCCACATGCTGGCAAGATGGATTTTTCTAACCCAATTGTAGGATCTACAGTATCTTTTTAAAATTCCCCTTCCTGAGATGCATATCAGTAGAGCACATCAAGCCAGTTTTGTCATGTAATGTGGTTTATACTGAAGTGCACTGATGCACATTAACAACTTCCTTTTAGGATTTCCCCTGACTTTGTTTATGGCAGTTTAAAGTTCTTAAAGCACACTGCAGCACTTATGTGCATCATCTAGTCACTACAGTTTGAAGCTAGCTTCTAACTGCATTAAATGGCAAGTGTAGATGGGACCAAAACATCCCTATTTACATTTGTACAAGCAAAGTCAAGGCACTGGGCATCTCTTTCCCTTACATACTTGGTGCAAATAATAGCCAAGCATACAAGGATAACATCTAGTCATCTACTTTGTATAACCCAAAAATCACATTAAATTGCTTGGCAACAATGTAAAATAAAATGACCCCCAGCTGAAATGAATGTCTTGCTTAATGATAGTCATAATATTTTATTGGCAAATGTTCAGTGTGGAGCAAAGAAGGGACAAATATCAGTAACGTTCAGTGACTCATATTTATTCTCAGTGGGATATTCTTTTTCATCTAAAAAACAATGCAAGTAATGTATTCATAGAACAGAGTGGGAAACTTTTGACAATTGGGAGTACTACATGTTTGCATTTTCCAGTTACTAATTTCTTTATTTTAGTTCTTTTTTCTTTCATTTCACATGCAAATCAAAAATGAAAACTATGCTGTGGGAGGTCTATGTTCAAATATAGTTGTATGCTCGCCCTCTGGCAATTGATAAACAAAATAAAGAACTAAAAATTTGCCACATAAGTGCAAACACGAGTCACCCTACAAACTGGAAAAATGCTGAAGGTCAAACTAAATATTATTTTGAAATCAGAGAAAATACGGGAACCAACTTATCTCCTTAATATAGAGATGGGGAAATGCTACCCTTGCCTTACAGTGTGGTCTTGATCCAGTTTAAGGGTTTGTATTTGTAATCAATTGAGAGCCAACAGGATTTAGTGGTTTGAGTGTTGGACAACAGTATGGGTTTCAATCTCTGCTCAGCCACTGAAACCAACAGTGGTGACCTTGAGCACATCATGTTCTTTCAGCCTTAAAAAAATGATAAGCAATAGCATGTTCTCTATGCTATCATCTATCATTGAATCATTAATAAAGTTGTTGCATAGCACTGAACCTAGGACAAAGCCTTGTGGCATGCAGCTAGAAGTCACCTCTTGCTAAGATGAAGAGGAGTTACTGGTGAGCACCTTTTTTGCTCAGCCAGTCAAACATTGTCTAGCTCACATTTTACTAGCTTCTTTGCAAGAATTACATGGAATAATTTTGTCAAAGGCCTTGATGAAATCAAGACATGCTACATCTAGAGCACTCTCTTCATCTACTAAGTTTGTAACTATCAAAAAAGAGAAAAGATTAGCCTGGCCTGACTTATTGTACTTTTCCAATTTTGTAACAGTTTTATAGGTAAAGGGAAATTCCA